>NC_092164.1:48516555-48880305 GCF_045791955.1 Oncorhynchus clarkii lewisi
CCAGTAGACATCAAGATGCACAACGTTTGTTTTTTACCTACTATCCTCCTTTACTGTAATGTAAAATGTTTCATATTTACTATTAACCAAGTCCTAATTGGCACTACAGTGCAATAACAAATAAATACAATTATTCTTTCAGATTTTGTTCTTTGTAACATGTTTGTTTTCACCCAACACAAATAAATGAATCCTAAACCTTTTTTTCTCTGGGTCTGAGGAGGATGTAATACACTCACAACATGTTTCACAACCTTGTAAAGAAAATCTTGAAGTTTACCAAGAGTGAAACATAACACATTTATAGTTGCTGTCTGAATATCTGTCACCAGCAACATACTGTATGTACTTTTAGTCTGTTCCTTTCACTTCAGTTCTCTGTACTATATTCCAGGCATACATAGGTAAACGTCATTATACAATACAGACCACCTGATCGCCGGGTCGTTGTGACTCACAGAATGCCGCCTTCAGTGGTAGGCTATGTGTGACCACAGAAACTCAGTTACCTCAGCCCTCCATCCCCTCATCCCTTCACCCACTCATCCCTCCATCCCTTCATTCCCTCATCCCTTCACCCACTCATCCCTCCATCCCCTCATCCCTTCACCCACTCATCCCTCCATCCCCTCATCCCCTCATCCCTTCACCCACTCATCCCTCCATCCCCTCATCCCTCCATCCCCTCATCCCTTCACCCACTCATCCCTTCATCCCCTCATCCCTTCATCCACTCATCCCTCCATCCCCTCATCCCTTCATCCCCGTAACTTACAGTCCTTTATATGGTTTTCTTTCATAAATATGGGATGGACCCCAGAGACAGGCAGTAATGAAAACAGTTTCTCTTGAAAGCAAGGAGCTTCTCGATCTGACTATGTACAGTATAAAGGGTTTTTAGGGATGGGGTTTGGGTGGAAGGTAGCAAGGTAGCAAGGTCCTTGACAGCTGAAAGCACTTGCATGTCAAATGCCATGATTCCCAAGGTAAAGGGAGAGAGAGACAGTCGCTAGAGTGCAATGGTACAAGGACATCCCGACCAGTCAAATCCTCCCCTAACCCAGGCCAATTGTGCACCGCCTCATGGGTTTCCCGGTGGCTGGCTTCGAAATAGGATCGAACCTGTGACTGTAGTGATGCCTCTAGTGCGTCACCAGTGCCTTAGACCGCTGCGCCACTTAGGAGGACAAGTACTACTTTTCAATACGAAAGGTGTTGTCTATTGAGACATTTTACTGAGATATGACGCCATTTCCCTCCTTTTTGGTGGCCCGAAAAGACGGGACACATGAAATTGGGCTGATCTGTCCCAGGAAAAATGGGATGGTCACCCTAATACACACTGTCAACTGACTAGACTGGGCTACAATGGGTATTACCATGAACTTCACATAGGCCTACCGGTAGTCAGTGATGTAGTGTAAAGTGTAAAATTGGTGGGTAAACTCGGATTGCTGGTCGTGGTGAAAAAAGTAAGCTTCCCTACACTTTCAATGCATTTTCATGAAATTGTTGGGTAAATGACGTTTACTTGAGTTTAACACAGGAGGTTTGTGGCACCTTAATTGGGGAGGACAGGCTCACGGTAATGGCTGGAAGGGAATAAGTGGAATGATATCAAATTCATGTTTAATGCAATTGCATTTTCTCCATTCCAGCCATTATTATGAACGGTCTTCCCCTCAGTATCCTCCGGTGGTTTACCTTCCACTAGGCCTACACCACTGCCCATAGCCTGCCCACTCAGATGAGGCACACACATGAACATGAACACAATCAAAACATGTTTTACACCCTAGTTCTCCATAACTCATGAGTTATTACTTGGAGTCTTCACAGATCGTGTGACATAAAACGCTACCTTTCTTTCCTTACATTAATGACATTTATGACAGTATTATTTGTCATTATTAAGCATTTAACATTTTAATTAGTGCATTGAACTTAATTAAACCCTGTGGATCTTGGAGATCTGGGAAAATGCACTGAACGTGTAACTATACCTTCGTAACATGTTATGATGTTTCACTGTAAAAACAGTTCTCATGGGCACACAAATTCTAAATAATGTTGGCCTATGCCATTGCAAAATCAAATGCTTCTAACCGAAATAATCAACTATAAGCCTAATGTCTTAACATATACTTGTTGGATGAATTGGATGCACATTGGTGTCTAGCTGTAGGATAGTTGTCTAGTGATATTGTCATCCATCGTCAATGGATCCAGGAAAGAAAACAAATATTGACAGAAAATAAAAAAGTGAAATAAATGGACACGGACGGCACGGACGGCACGGACGCCACGGACGCCACGGACGGCACGGGCGGCACGGACGCCACGGACGCCACGGACGCCACGGACGCCACGGACGCCACGGACGCCACGGACGGCACGGACGGCACGGACAACACCATTAACCACACCCACCTGAAAACCAAAGCAATGAGCGCTCTAAACAGCTGACTGACTAAAGCAAACAAGGATAAATGTAATGCATTGGAATAAAGGCTATTTTTTTATCAAGGGACACATGGCAAACAAATGGCGAAAATGAGGAAGTACAAAGGAAAATCTATGCGTAAAGGAGCTCAGCTGAGGTGGAAATTCAGCACTACTGAGTGGACAGCGCCTCCACATAGAAATAAATGGTTTAAACCACAGGTGTCAAACTCATTACACGGAGGGCTGAGTGTCTGGTTTTGCTCCTCTTGATTGATTAATTAAGGTCAGTAATTAATAAGAAACTCCCCACACCTGGTTGTCTAGGGCTTAATTGAAGAAAAAAGAAAAAAAATCTGCAGACACTAGGCCATCCGTGGAATGAGTTTGACACCCCTGGTTTAAACCATGATAGAGAGGTGGGGGTGTTTATTTCATTTGTAAGATTTTATTTTCATATTTACCACTGTAAAACCTATTTACCAATGCTTTTGAACCAAACAGAAGAATGATTCAATTAGCATTATTTAGAGATCCCCCAAAGTTTGACCTTTGTTGCATTTAGGGGAGCTAACGTCTCATTCAGTGGAGCCAAGCCTCCTCTTGCTCCACTGTAATTCCTACCCTGCTTTAAGGTCATAATAAGTGGACCTGCTGCTAGCATGTTGACATCATAATAAGTGGACCTGCTGATAGCATGTTGACGTCATAATAAGTGGACCTGCTACTAGCATGTTGACGTCATAATAAGTGGACCTGCTACTAGCATGTTGACATTATAATAAGTGGACGTACTGCTAGTATGTTGACCATAGAGACCATAGCCTCAAGTGGCCAAAATGCCGTATTAGTATGGGCAGTGCCATTGTGGGCTTGCACCATTTTAATATAATCAACTGGGTGGGACTTCCAACCTCATTGGCTGATCCATCCTGGTGACCCTGTTGGAGTCATGTCCAACCGGGTCGTCAGGTGGGATCAGCCAATCGTGAAGAAGAAAATTGACTACTTATTGACTACTTGGAGATAGCCTCAATGGTGCTGCCCATGCTGTCACAGACACCATAACGGCACAAATAGAAAGATGAGTATCTATCTATCTCTATGATGTTAGATTGTAGGATATTCTCTCTCTTGGCTGGTCATATGACCCCCAGCTGACAGGATAATTGCGGCTGCATGGAGATCATGTAGGCAGTGTTTATGAAGGCATTACTATCCTTGTCTCCCTTTCTCTCTCAGGGGGATGTTGTGTTGAACTCCCGTGACTTTACCCATAGTAATAAAGAGCTGGGCCATGCATGTACCTACGCTCATAGGCACATCATCACAAATATGCATGCAGGCACATACACAGACACGTACACGTGAACACACACATATACACACATACACACATCAAAACATTCTGGTGCTTTAAGCTCACGTTGGCACCAGTCCTCATTGACACAATTGGCTCTATCTATTCAATCAGATCCGCTTTAGCTGACAGACGCATAGTGGTTGTTTTGATGGTGTCAGAGGTGGAACTGCATTAGAGCTGTCAAATCCACAAGAGCCTCCTGGCATTACACCTAAAGCTGACTTTGCCATTGGCTGCACAAAGTCGCATTAACAGAAATCCCAAGCAGCCTTGTTTACAACTTGGAACACTGGAATGTGAGATGTAATCTACACCTCAATTAGGATGATAGAAACCCTCATTATTTTGTTTAATGATTTTTTCATTTGAGTGTAATTATTTCAATATACTCTACACCAGGGATGGACAACTGGTGGCCCGTGGGCCACATCCTCCTTTTGAAGGTCCTCAGATAACCCCCCACCCCCCTCTCAGCCGGGGTCTCAACTTACTGTTACAAGTTAGAATATGTTATCATCCCCACAGTGACCGTACGTACACATCTGACCGAGTCTGTAATACCTACATGTTTCAAGCAGACCATCATAGTCCCTGTGCCCAAGAAAGCAAAGGTAACCTGCCTAAATGATTACTGCTCCGTAGCACTCACCTCTGTAGCAATGAAGTGCTTTGAAAGACTGGTCAAGACTCACATCAACACCATCATGCCAGAAACCCTAGACCACTCCAATTTGTATACTGCCCCAACAGATCCACAGATGATAGAATCTCAATCGCCTTCCACAATGTCCTTTCCCACCTGGACAAAAGGAACACCTATGTGTTGCTTATGGTCTTATTGAGCTTGTTGAGTGCGGTCTTATTGCCACATTGGTTTGTGGTGGTAAATATATGGCTATGAATAATATAGATAAGAACTCTCTTGGTAGATAGTGTGGTCTACAGCTTAACATGAGGTATTCTACCTCAGGCGAAGCAATACCCCGAGACTCCTTTAATATTAGACATCGCCCACCAGCAGTTATTGACAAATAGACACACATCCCCACCCCTCGTCTTACCAGACGTAGCTGTTCTGTCCTGCCGAAACACAGAGAAGCCAGCCAGCTCTATATTATCTGTGTCGTCGTTCAGCCAAGTCTAGGTGAAACATACGATAATACAGTTTTTAATGTCCCGTTGGTAGGATAGTATTAATCGTAGATCGTCCAGTTTGTTTTCGAATGATTGCACGTTGGCCAATAATACGGAGGGAAGTGGTGGTTTACCTACTCGTCAGCGACCTACCTCGCCCTCTTCCCCCTTTTCCTCCGTCTTTTCTTCATGCTGATGGCGGGAATTTGGGCCTTGTCTTGGCAACAAAAATCTTTGTCCAGTTCTAAGTGAGTAATCACTGTTCTGATGTCCAGAAGCTCTTTTTGGTCATAAGAGACGGTAGCAGCAACATTATATACAAAATTAGTTACAAGCAATGCGAAAAAACAAACAAAATAGCACATTTGATTAGGAGCCCGTAAAACTGCAGCCCTCCCCTACGGAGCCCCAGCTATTCCGCTTAACGCTTGATCTGATTGAATCTAGGACTAATTGTGACATAAAGGGATCATCCAACGTCTCCCCCAGCAGGGCCAAAGCTCATAGCCCAGTAGGTGCCGATCCAATAGAAGGAAGTGTCTCTGATGTCTGCCTGACTCTCATAAACCCCATGTAGACCAATTATCTAATTCACACTGAGCAGGCTGCTTTATTCTCAGGCATTTCTATCAAAGTGGGACAAATGCCATGTCACTAACTAGAATAACCTAAACCTGCTGTGGTCTCTTCTGAATTTCTCATGGATGTTCCATCAAACTAGAGATGTGATTAGAATGACTTAGTGATTAGGTGATCATCTCATGACCTGGTTAAGAAAATTAAAGCTACACTGTTTGAAAACAGGGTTCCAAAAGGGTTCTTTGGCCATCCCCATAGGAGAACACTTTTTGGTTCCAGGTAGAACCCATATTGGTTCCAGGTAGAAACCTTTTGGGTTCTGGAAAGGGTTCTTCCTGGAACTGTAACATTTCTCCTCGTCATCTGAGGAAGAGTAGTCAAGATCGGACCAATGCGCAGCGTGGTATGTGTCCATGTTAATATTTAATAAATCAACTGAACACTGAATAACAAAACAACAAAGAGACAAATTCCCACAAATCAAGTGGGAAATACAGGCTACCTAAGTATGGTTCTCAATCAGAGACAACGATTGACAGCTGCCTCTGATTGAGAACCATACCAGGCCAAACACATAGAAAACCAAAACTAGAACAACACAGAGAATGCCCACCCCAACTCACGCCCCGACCAACCTAAACAAGAAACATAACAAAGGAACTAAGGTCAGGACGTGACAGGAACCAAAAGGGTTCTACCTCGAAGCAAAAAGGGTTCTTCAAAGAGTTCTCCTATGGGGACAGCCAAAGAACCCTCTAGATAGCACCTTTTTTCTAAGAATGTATGCTTCAGGTAAGAGTATGAAAGGTAAAGAAATACATCTGTAAGACCTTATCTGACAGTACAGAAACGACCAAGTATAGGCAGTATTAACATAACACAATAGTATGATAACCAACCAATGTTAATTTCCATTCATTCAAAAAGATACTACGTTCTTTAAATTCTTAATTCATCACTTCACTGATATTTTAAAAAAAGTATTCCATACAATGTACGCAACATTCTAATTCATAGTCCCCAGCATAAGCACTAAACAAAAAGGAAAGAAATTAGAGTCCTAAGTATTTGCTTATCGAAAAGTTCAACAACTTGAAGGTACATTTTTCCTCTCAAAGAATAATGAATTGATTGGTATGCTGAGAGAATTGAGGCATACATAGATTAATACACAGCATACATTATCCATGCATCCCACATACATAGAACTGCAGTTGGCCAACAATGAAAGGTTTTCCTCTCAGTCAATCAATATGGCCACCAGTCCAGTAGCAGCTTATTACCCTGAAACCACCAGTCCAGTAGCAGCTTATTACCCTGAAACCACCAGTCCAGTAGCAGCTTATTACCCTGAAACCACCAGTCCAGTAGCAGCTCATTACCCTGAAACCACCAGTCCAGTAGCAGCTTATTACCCTGAAACCACCAGTCCAGTAGCAGCTTATCACCCTGAAACCACCAGTCCAGTAGCAGCTTATCACCCTGAAACCACCAGTCCAGTAGCAGCTTATCACCCTGAAACCACCAGTCCAGTAGCAGCTTATTACCCTGAAACCACCAGTCCAGTAGCAGCTTATTACCCTGAAACCACCAGTCCAGTAGCAGCTTATTACCCTGAAACCACCAGTCCAGTAGCAGCTTATTACTCTGAAACCACCAGTCCAGTAGCAGCTTATTTCCCTGAAACCACCAGTCCAGTAGCAGCTTATTACCCTGAAACCACCAGCTCAGTAGCAGCTTATCACCCTGAAACCACCAGTCCAGTAGCAGCTTATCACCCTGAAACCACCAGTCCAGTAACAGCTTATTACCCTGAAACCAGGAGTCCAGTAGCAGCTTATCACCCTGAAATGGTGCAATACATTTATGTGATTATGAAATTCAATGCAAAAAATGTATCCTGCATTAGCTAAACATATGCACGACCGAGAACCAAATTGGAGATCCACCCACTTCCATAGTATGATGTTTGAGGAGCTTTCTGAAGAACATTCTTAATTAAGTGGCGAAGAGGAGGGAGTGAGACCTCACAATGTGTTTGTGCGTACGTGCACAGTAGGAAACGTGGGCCATATCGGATGACACGTGGCGCTGTGCAGAGACCATACGAGTGTCCAGAATTCTAAGCAGCATTCTTCCATTGATCCCTGGTGCTCAGTTACAGCGGGTGATATCTCTCTCAGACCTGTCTGGCAGGGGGGAAAGAGGAGAGAAGGAGAGGAGGAGAGGAGACCCACTCCCCATCACAACGATAATTACTCAGGTATTACTCAATGTGTGTGTGTGTGTGTTTGTGTATGATAAATAGTTTGGTCCCTCCAGCACTGTGATTAGACCCAGTGGATTATGCCCACAGCCACATGAGAACAGTATTACCATAGGTGTTAAAGGTCAGTGAAACAATGTGATCCACACAGCATCTTACATCAAAACACACTGACTAAGACCAGGATATGAAAACGTCATAGTTGCGTCATTTTATGGGATTTTTCTCTCTTCTATCCTTTTTTGGAAGACACAACCAGACACTGGTTGTTGTTGAAGAACAACGTGTTCAAATAGTATTTTAATGCTGAATAACAGTGGAAAGGCATATGAATGTAATGTTTGAAACCTACTTTTTGTTCCCGACTCAGCAGGCGGTGGCACCAGGTGTTTCATCACAAGACAAGGGACATGGTATTCTCACAGCAATTCATACAGAAAGCGTTCCGGTTCTGCCCATTTTAAAAGGGATGTTTTCCTCATCAAATGGAGATATCTCCAAGACATGATAATATCACCGAAATAGGATAATTGCTTCTGTTTCTTTCTGAGGTGACTAACTTTGTGAGTGTGTGCGTTCGTTCCAGGTGTTCTTTTTCTAGGAGTCCTTATACCTTGCCCCTATTTGACCCTCTTCTGAAACCTCTCTCCCACTCCTTCCTTTCTCTTCCCTTTCTTCTTTAAGTCATCATCCTCCCCTTGATCCACTTCTTGTATTCATTCATTCCTTCCTCCACTTCCATGCCTCTCATCTGACCTGGCTCTGAGCTCTGAGGTCATGATGGATCATGTTTCTCATGTGTGCATTTCTGGATGTGTGGACATTAGCATCTTACAGGATCATAATTCACTTCCGATGTCTTTATTGTATTACTCTCCCCAGTTTGTCCTTGGAGTGATGCTAACATGTCCATGTTCAAGGACCGTGTGGTATCTGAATCACCTCCATTTTTTATAATAACAGTAAATCAAATCTTGGTTTGTCATTTGTCACCGTGCATGAGTGGGTTTGTTAACAAATGCCAGAAAGTGAGCCTATTCAAAATTGTGTCATTGTTTGTTGATGTTTGAGTAGGTTTGTTAACAAATGCCAGAAAGAGATCCTATTGAGAGCTGAGTCATTGTTTGTGATGTTTGTTTAACGTCTTGGTCGTATCGTCCGTGCAAATTAGAAAAGAAAGGATTAGAATTAGAATTAGATTTAGAAAGGACCAACAGTAAGGTGTGTATTTAACTTCTTTATTCAATTATTCAAGTAAACCCTCCTCTTACCTCTTCGACAACCTTGCTAGATGAAGGTTACAGATATTGATATTGATACACATGTGTAATCTGTAAATTGTAAACTCATTGTCCAATACTATACTCCCCAACTCTGTTGAACTGGCATCCAGGAAGAAAAGGATGTTTGGTGCATTCAATAGGAAGAGATGAACACCTGATCCAAATGACAGCTGCTCCATGGCATCTCCAGTGAAATTGATTAATTGTTTACAAAATGTCTATGAATATTCATATACTGTGGTCCATGTACACGCACCAAATTACATTTCCTGGAATTCCGTCCAATCATCACATGAAAAAAGACCTTGACCAAGTCTGCACATGTGATAATAACTTACTTTCGTAGAACCTTACTATAGGGCATTTGCTAAAATAGTGTTCAGATCGTATTTGACATCTGGTCACACCCTGACAGCAGTTCCTGATGAAATAAATATTGACTGAGTCTACAGTACATGTGATGACTTATACGCGTCGCCACAATCATTACATAAAGCTGTACCATGATTGTTACATTGCTACCCCTAACCATAACCATATTCTTCCTGACACCTAAAGAGAACATGAAGATGCTCTAACCCTATCTCAGACTATCAGATAGATCATCTTGAGTGTTGGAACCTGTCTGTTCAGAGTGGTATGTTGTTGAGGCTCCGTACTGATTGAGTTGTCGCTGTGCTGTGTCTGTGTCCCATGATGCTGGCCTCATCATCTGTGTGTCGCCATGGCAAGTGTGCGGAAACATGGGGATAGATGGAATGTCATGCCTCCTCAATGAGGTGTCACTCACAACGCTGACTCTATTCTCTCCGCTGCCTCTTTACATTAGCCTTCTGATTAGCCGCAGGAGGATACACTCTGCCCCCTGTCTCCTCTCCTCTCTCTGTGACGGGGTCAGTGTGTGTGTATGTATGCATGTGTGTTCATTTAGGGTGAGACATTCTTCCTGTCTCTGTATGGCCCAGCTTCTCTGATGCTCTATCTGTGGCACAAACATGGTGACCTCACTGCAGCTTTGTTTCTTTGATCAGGGGGTAGAGTATGTGTGCCGCCTATGCAGAACCTACAGAACCCTGCATTACTTACTAATTAACGCTGTCCGTGGTGCTGAATCTGTGATGTAAATTTCCTGTACAACACTGAATGCGGAGCTATCCACGGTGCTGAACTCTATACTGTCTATATATGGACACACTTGTGGTTACTTCAGGATAGTGATATGTCATTACCTCGCCGCTTCTCAAAATCTGTATAATGACTGTCAGTGTCTCTTAGTCTGACACCTACACTCTTAGGAAAAAAAGGTGCTATTTAGAATCTTAAATTGTTCTTTGGCTGTCCCCATAGGAAAACCCTTTGAAGAACCATTTTTTGTTCCAGATAGAACCATTTTGGGTTAAATATAGAACCCTTTCCACAGAGGGTTCTACATGGAACCAAAAATAGTTCTCCTATCAAGACAGACAAAGAACCCTTTTGGAACCCTTTTATCTAAGAGTGTAGTGCAGTATAATATCTAACTGCTTCAGTATAAATGTGGCCTTGCACTCCTCCATGAAGCCCTCATCTGACCTGGTATATTATACAGCTGATCTGAGATAGGGCTGCTGTGACCGCTGACCGCCTGGGTCTCCTACTAGCCACAAGACTATGTTATCCCGCTAAACTAAAGCCTGGGCAGCATAGCCCAGGGGAGCTAACACAAGTCATTGGGTCTCACAGAAAGTTTACTCAACATGAGTGTGATTCACCGAACCACGTCTGTTACAGCGTCCAGAGACACTGTGGACTGGAGGAAAAGGTGGGCTGGGTGGAGAAATAGGCCCGTCAGAAGAATTAATGTTAGCTCAGTAAAACGATAGTTTTTCTCCCTTCCTGAACAGATGGTGTCTGTAATGAAATTGCCTCTGCTCCTCAGAGTTTTGACCGTCTGTGCTGAGAAAGGCCTTTGATAGTGTGAATACCACACTTTTACCTTGAGAGATGCTCTCGTCTGGGCTTGGATGTTTCCCTGCAGAGTATTCCTGAGAAAGTATTGTTAGTGAAGAGATGTTTGTTGAGAACATGGGATGACCCACTGTTCCCTAGAAACCATGCTTTCACAAATCAACCTCCATTAAGATTGTCCTCTCAATTCTTATCTCTTTTAACAAGGGAACGTTGGAATTTGCTTTTTTCAGCTCAGGAAAATGTGGTTGTTCATTGAGCTTTAAAGCAATCATGCTTTTTAAACCCTATTTCTTTCTGATTTGCAAAAACAACCAACAGGTGATTTTATCACAAATAAGTATTGTCTGGATCAGTGTGTTGATTTTTACGTCTTAGTATTGTCATTCCTCCAAAATCCTTTAAGTGGATGATGTACATTCTGTCTCAAGATGGCTGACGCCGTGTATCACTCCAGAGAGAGCATCTCTTGGGACTCTTACTTACTTGTATCAATGCCAAGTCACCAACAAATCAATGACATTATCAATGCCTTCATTAGAATCACCTCTTACCTCTGAACATTTCTCTCTACATCTCAAAAAGAGAGAGAGAGAGAGAGAGAGAGAAAGTGAGTAGAATGAGAGGAAAAGGGAGAGAGAGAGAGAGAGCGTAATGAGAGAGCAAGAGCGAGAGAGAGAAAGGAGAAGAGAGAGAGAGCGAGACCATAGTTATCCAACATGTATGGTAAAAATAACTGAAAGAATCGCAACTCCACCAAGGAATCCTGTTGAATTAATTGACTTTTAATAATTAATAGATTTTCACATATTAATTCTGTTGAAGGGTAAGTGTTACTGCTCAAAAGGGGATGAGAAGAGGCTGAACTATGATCATTGCTCAGTCTGAAAGAAGTAATGCATGCAGGGAATTCAGAAATAGAGAAGAGAGTGTCAGAGCGAGTGAGAGAGAACGAGAGAGAGATGGGGGGGGGGGGGGAGTGAGAGGGGGAGAAAGAAAGATTTCCTTACATCAAACATGTAGACGTGTGAATGTAGCAGGCTGAGTTGAGGAAAAAAGCTAATCTGAAAAGAAACTAAAAGCATAGTATAGTATAGAAGTAGTTTCCATAAGTATTTCAGGCAGCAACTCCGTAAATGACTTGTATTCTCCACAGCTAAGCTAAACAGTAGGTCTGCCTCTTGTATTTGTGATCAATTAACTATAGAACATGACACGCCACCTGCATTGTTGGATTGGGACAAAGACAGAAGAAAACAACATAACACACAAACAACAAAACACCTAATGCTTACAATACATTGGAGCAAATGAAGCAAATGTAATATAAGGCACGACAGCTTTGTGTATTTAGGATTTCAACACACATCTGTAAACAAATTCAACGCTTGGGCAGAGGGGTTGATTGTTCACACTCAACATTGCATGAAAAGGGAACATCATTCATCTTGAATGGAAATGCGTGGACAGCGTTCTAGAATAGAGGCTGAGCCCTGTTGCAGAGTGACAATAACAAGCGCGTGAGGACCAGGAGTGGGTGTACAGTATGACGACAACTGCCGTGAACTTTACATAGTGATAACAGACTATGCTGTTTTCACTAGTGCCTACCCTAAATACAGTGGATTTAATTGCCATTTTTTGTGTCAAAAATCTACACAAAATACTATGTAATATTTATATATTTATTTTATAATTTAAAAAAACTCATAACTAAAATATAGTAAATACCCTGTGGATGATGTATTAAACCACCCAGACACATTAAAGATACAGTCATCCTTCTGAACTTAGCTGCAGGACAGAATCACTGAAGTGGTCTTCCTGTCTGGGTTGGCGCCCCCCCCTTGGGTTGTGCTGTGGGGGAGATCTTCGTGGGCTATACTCGACCTTGTCTCAGGATGGAAAATTGGCGGTTGAAATTATCCCTCTAGTTGTGTGGGGGCTGTTCTTTGGCAAAAGTGGGTGGGGTTATATCCTGCCTGTTTGGCCCTGTCCGGGGGTATTGTCGTACGGGACCACAGTGTCTCCCGACCCCTCCTGTCTCAGCCTCCAGTATTTATTCTGCAATAGTTTATGTGTCGGGGGGCTAGGGTCAGTCTGTTATATCTGGAGTATTTCTCCTGTCTATCCAGTGTCCTGTGTGAATTTAAGTATTCTCTCTCTAATTCTCTCTCTCTTCTTCTCTCTTACTTTTTCTCTTTCTTTCTCTCTCTCTCTTGGAGGACTTGAGTCCTAGGACCATGCCTCAGGACTACCTGGCCTGATTACTCCTTGCTGTCCCCAGTAAACCTGGTCGTGCTGCTGCTCCAGTTTCAACTGTTCTGCCTGCTGCTATGAAACCCTGACCTGTTCACCGGACGTGCTACCTGTCCCAGACCTGCTGTTTTCAACTCTCTAGAGACAGCAGAAGCGGTAGAGATACTCTGAATGATCAGCAATGAAAAGCCAACTGACATTAACTCCTGAGGTGCTGACCTGTTGCACCCTCTACAACCACTGTGATGATTTATATTTGACCCTGCTGGTCATCTATGAACATTTGAACATCTTGGACATGTTCTGTTATAATCTGTATCCGGCGCAGCCAGAAGAGGTCTGGCCACTCCTCAGAGCCTGGTTCCCCTCTAGGTTTCTTCCTAGGTTCTGGCCTTTCTAGGGAGTTTTTCCTAGCCACCGTGCTTCTACAACAGCATTGCTTGCTGTTTGGGGTTTTAGGGTGGGTTTCTGTACAGTACTTTGTGACATCAGCTGATGTAAAAAGGGCTTTATAAATAGATTTGATTGAATGAAACTGCTCAGAGATGTTACCATGAGGCCAGTGGTGATTTTAAAACAGCTACAGAGTTCAGTGGCTGTGAAGAAAACTGAGGATGGATCAACAACATTGTAGTGACTCCACAAAAAGACAGAGCAAAAAGAAGAATACAAATATACAGAATAAATATTCCAAAACTTGCATCTTATGCAACAAGGCACTAAAGTAACAGTGCAAACAAAACACAGCAAAGGAATACACTTTTTGGCCTAAATGCAAAGCCTTCTGTTTGGAGCAAATCCAACACAACACATCACTGAGTAACTTCCTCCTTATTTTCTAGCATAGTAGTGGCCGCATCATGTTAAGGGTATGTTTGACATCAGCAAACCCTGGGGAGTTTTTCTGGATAAAAAAAAAACGTGATGGAGATTCCTAAAGAGGAATTCACCTTTCAGCAGGACAATAACCTACAACACAAGGGCAAATCTACACTGGAGTTGCTTACCTTAAAGAGAGTGAATGTTCCTGAGTGGCCATGTTTGAAAATGTATGGCAAGACTTGAAAATTGCTGTCTAGCCATGATCCCCAACATCTTGAACAATCCCTGTCTGCAAAGCTCTTCTAGACTTAACTAAGAAGACACAGCTGTAGTCGATGCCACAGGTGTTTCTAACGTTTATTGACTCGGGAAGATGAATACCTATGCAATAACTATATTTTAGTTCTTTATTTATATTAATGAAAAAAAAATAGAATGTTTCTTCCACTTCGACAGAGTATTTTCTGCTAATTTTAATCCCACTTTTTAACACAATAAAAATGAAGAAGTCCAAGGGGTCTGAATAGTTTCTTGAATACTTTATTCATTTTGTCGGGGATTGTCACGATCGTCAGAATGAATGGACCAAGGCGCAACGTACCTGGAGTTCCACATGTTTAATAAAGATGAAAATCACCAAAAACAAACAGAAGAAAACGACACGTGACGTTCTGGGCTGCTCACAGGCAGCTACACAAAAACAAGATCCCACAAACAACAGGTGGGAAAAGGCTGCCTAAATATGATCCCCAATCAGAGACAACGATAGACAGCTGACTCTGATTGGGAACCATACCAGGCCAACAAAGAAATAGAAAACATAGATTGCCCACCCTGGTCACACCCTGACCTAACCAAATAGAGAATTAAAAGGATCTCTAAGGTCAGGGCGTGACAGGGATCTTAATAATAATAATAAGATTATTTAAATTTTCACATTGTTCATGACCATATTTTTTATAATATTAATGTTTTATCTTTTTTGTCGTATTTAGTTGTCTAACAATTTCTGATGAAATTATTAAATACAACTTCCGCATAAAACGCTTTAGAAATAATAAGAAAAACTCCTTCAAATGCACTTGAACTCCATGGTGCATTGTGAGTAGTGTGTCGTGCTTCAGTGTGTATTATTTATTTATTTATTTTTAAGAGAAAAAGCGAGAGAAAGAGAGAGCGAGAGAGAGAAGCAGCTCTTTAGCCTACATGTTTGTTAAACACTAGTGCAGAATGACAAAGACGAGGTAGAAAAGGAGAAAGAGAGAAAGAACGAGGGAATTAAAGGAAGAGAGAGAGCTCTTCAGCCTACATCCTTTGTTTTGTCAACAACACGGCTATAGTGTCACTGATGACCCTAACACCCTCTGGTCCTCCAAGTCAACCTCTCACACACTCCTCTTTCTAAGGTGACACAAACTATTAACATTTGAGCCGTTTCTTTAATGAAAAGTAACAATTATCCAAGGTCTGCGGAGATGTCAAGTAAAAGTTACGTAAGGCTTTCCTTTCAAAGCACTGTGAAAAGCCTTGAATCCCCAAATGAATGCCTGTGTTTTGGAAGCAAGTGTCCTTGTGTCGTCCTTCAAAGAGTGAGTGAATGAATTTGCACAATACTTTTGGAGTTTAGAATGAGTTATGAAAGGAGTCTTTAGAAACGAGTTGAAGGACTGTCTTCACAGAAATAGAATTACAAACTGATTATAGGTCTTGATGAATTCACCATGGTTACACACTTGAGTCATAACGTTGTATTGTAGTAGTACTAATTTAAGACCTTATCACACTTTGGGCATCCAAAATATCATTTTGTTTACCATTGGGATCCCAAAATATACAGTAATTGTACAGTGCCTTGAAAAAGTATTAATCCCTGTCACACCCTGGCCTTAGAGAGACTTTTATTCTCTATTTTGGTTAGGCCAGGGTGTGACTAGGGTGGGCATTCTATGTTGTTTTTTCTATGTTTTTGTATTTCTTTGTTTTTGGCCGGGTATGGTTCTCAATCAGGGACAGCTGTCTATCGTTGTCTCTGTTTGGGAACCATACTTAGGTAGCTCTTGCCCACATGGGTTTTGTGGGTAGTTATTTTCTGTTTTGTGTGTCTGCACCAGACAGAACTGTTTAGTTTGTTCCGCTTTGTTATTTTTTGTTCTAGTGTTCAGTTTTATTAAAAATCATGAACACGTACCACGCTACACCTTGGTCCACTTCTTCAAACAGCCATTACAATTCCCCTTGGCGTTCCTTTTTTGTTGCATTACAAATTAATTGAAATGTATTTTTATTTGGATTTCATGTAATGGACATAAACAAAATAGTGCAAATTGGTGAAGTGAAATTGAAAAAAAAATAACTTGTTTCAAAAAAGCCCCTAAATAAGATCTGGTGCAACCAATTACCTTCAGAAATCACATAATTAGTCAAATAAAGTTCACCTGTGTGCAATCTAAGTGTCACATGCTCTCAGTATATATACATCTGGTTTGACAGGCCCCAGAGTCTGCAAAACCACTAAGCAAGGGGTACCACCAAGCAAGCGGCACCATGAAGACCAAGGAGCTCTCGAAACAGGTCAGGGACAAAGTTGTGGAGAAGTACAGATCAGGGTTGGGTGATAAAAAAATATCAGAAACATTGAACATCCCACTGAGCACCATTTAAATCCAGTATTAAAAAATTGAAAGAATATGGCACCACAACAAACCTGCCAAGAGAGGGCCGCCCACCAAAACTCCCGGACCAGGCAAGGAGGGCATTAATCAGAGAGGCAACAAAGAGACCAAAGATAACCCTGAAGGAGCTGCAAAGCCTCACAGCGGAGATTGGAGTATCTGTCTATAGGACCACTTTAACCGTACACTCCACAGAGCCAGGCTTTACGGAAGAGTGGCCAGAAAAAAAGCCATTGCTTAAAGAAAAAAAAGAGCAAACACTGGGACGGAGGTTCACCTTCCAGCAGGACAATGACCCTAAGCATACTGCTAAAGCAACACTCGAGTGGTTTAAAGGGAAACTTTTAAATGTCTTGGAACTCAATCCAATTGAGAATCTGTGGTATGACTTAAAGATTGCTGTACACCAGCGGAACCCATCCAACTTGAAGAGGTTGGAGCAGTTTTGCCTTGAAGAATGGGACAAAATCCCAGTGGCTAGATGTGCCAAGCTGATAGAGACATACCCCAAGCGACTTGCAGCTGTAATTGAGTGAATGCATGCATGCTCAAGTTTTCTGTTTTTGTCTTATTTCTTGTTTGTTTCACAATTAAAATATTTAGCATTTTCAAAGTGGTAGGTGTCTTTTGTAAATCAAATGATACAAAACCCCCCAAAATAAGTGTTAATTCCAGGTTGTAAATCAACAAAATAGAAAAAATGCCAAGGGGGGTGAATACTTTCGCAAGCCACTGTAATAAAATTAGAAGGTAATGGTTAAGATGGGAAACTGGGGACATCATTTACAAGAAAAAACCTAGCAAAATAAACTAAAGGAGCAATCTTTGGTCTGCATTGTGGATCGAGCAGCAACTGTACTGCTCCTGATTATGGTAAATTAAAAAGTGACCCTTAGAGTGATGCTTAATGCTCCCTCAAATAGACTATTTCCATTGAGAAACATTGTGTCAACCATAACTCAATACTTTCCCATCTCCTTTTGTCACGCTACGTTTTTTACTTGGCCTGAGTGTTGTTTGTTGTCCCCTGTTCATTAATTATTCACTGTGTAAACAAGTGTGTCTCTGGGCCCCTTCAGATAACACACACACATGCAAGCACACACACACATACGTCCAGTGGACCAGTGGAGGCTGCTGAGGGGAGGACGGCTCATAATAATGGCTGGAATGGAGTCAATGGAATGGCATCAAACACATGGAAACCATAGAAACCATGTGGTTGATACAATTCCATTGACTCCGTTCTAGCCATTATTATGAGCCGTCCTCCCCACAGCAGCCTCCACTGGTGAAAGCAGAAGGACAGCATGCATCGCAGGAGGCACTGACCTATTTAGTCGTTATTTCAGGTACCCTGGCTAATTACAGGCTGTGTGTGTGTATGGAGACTTTCCACACTAACAGTATGGAACATCACTAAGAACATCTATCCTGAAACTAAGGAACATTTAAATGACTGTAATAAATCAATGCTGTCTCAATTGCTTCCTTCCTTATGGATGGTGTTCCAAAATAGAGACAACCTCCTTCCTTACAGACAGATCTACCACTTCTTCACCTCAAAGCTGCAACCTATTTTACACTGAACAAAAATGTCAATTTAAATGCAACATGTAAAATGTTGGTCCCATGTTTCATGAGGTGAAATAAAAAAAAGCATATTTCTCTAAAATGTGGGGCACACATGTGTTAACATCCCTGTTAGTGAGCATATCTACTTTTCCAAGATAATCCATCCACCTGACAGGTATGGCATATCAAAAAGCATGATCATCATTACATAGGTGCACCTTGTGCTGGGGACAATAAAATGTCCCTCTAAAAGGTCCCTCACACAACACAATGCCACAGATGTTTCATGTTTTGAGGGAGTTTGTGTAATTGGCATGCTGACTGCAGGAATGTTCACAGGAGCTGGTGCCAGACAATTACATTTTCATTTGTCTACAATAAAATTTCTCAGTTCCTCCATGTCCTGCATACTCACCAGACATGTCACCCAATGATCAGGTGTGGGATGCTCTGGATCGACGTGTACGTCAGTGTGTTCCAACAAATCGTAGTCACACCAGATACTGACTGGTTTGCTGATCAATGCCCCTACCTTTTTTTAAGGTATCTGTGACCAACAGATGCATATCTGTATTCCCAGTCATGTGAAATCCATAGATTAGGGCCTAATGAATTTATTTCATTTGACTGATTTGCTCATATGAACTGTAAATCAGTAAATTCTTAGCAAATGATTGCCTGTTGCACTTAGATCTGAAAGGGTGTCCCTGCAGATAGATATACTGACTTGTATCACAGGTTTCGACATCAATCCATATCTGAGGATGTCAGGAGAGGACATGGACACTGGTCACTACGGGCAACAGTGAGCGCAGTTACCTTCAAGTAGGTTTGGGTTTAGCTAGGGAGTTGTGGATTGGTGAAACCAAGTTGGAATCCAGTGATAGAAAGTTGTTTTTGCGATTTTTGTTTTAAGCCTATCCTAAATCTTAACCCTTACCTTAACCATTCAGAGTTAATGCCTAAACTTAACCTCAAACACTTTTACATGGATGAAGATCTACAGTGCATTCGGAAAGTATTCGGACCCCACAACTTTTTTCACATTTTGTTACATTACTGCCTTATTCTAAAATGGATTAAATTAATTGCTTTCCTTATCTACACAAACACACACACACTCACACAGACAGTATCCCGTAATGACAAAGCGACAACCAGAAATAACATATTTACATAAGAATTCAGATCCTTTGCTATGAGACTCCAAATTGAGCTCAGTTGCATCCTGTTTCCATTGATCATCCTTGAAATGTTTCTACAACTTGATTGGAGTCCATCTGTGGTCAATTCAATTGATCTGACATGATTTGGAAAGGCACACACCTGTCTATACAAGGTCCCACAGTTGACAGTGCATGTCAGAGCATAAACCAAACCTGAGGTCAAATTAATTGTCCGTAGAGCTCCGAGACAGGATTATGTCGTGGCACAGATCTGGGGAAGGGTACCAAAAAAATTCTGCAGCACTGAAGGTCTCCAAGAACACAGTGGCCTCCATCATTCTTAAATGGAAGAAGTTTGGAACCACAAAGACTCTTCCTAGAGCTGGCCGCCCAGCCAAACTAAGCAATTGGGGGAGAAGGGCCTTGGTCAGGGAGGTGATCAAGAACCCAATGGTCACTCTGACAGACATCCAGAGTTCCTGGATTGATGGAAGGATGAACAGAGCAAAGTACAGAAAGATCCTTTATGAAAACCTGCTCCAGAGTGCTCAGGACCTTAGACTGGGGTGAAGGTTCACCTTCCAACAGGACAACAACCCTAAAAACATAGCCAACACAATGCAGGAGTGGCTTCGGGACAAGTCTCTGAATGTCCTTGAGTGGCCCAGCCAGAGCCAGGACTTGAACCCGATCTAACATCTCTGGAGAGATTTGAAAATAGCTGTGCAGCGACGCTCCCTATCCAACCTGAGAGCTTGAGAGGATCTGCAGAGAAGAGTGGGAGAAACTCCCCAAATACAGGTGTGCCAAGCTTGTAGCGTCATACCCAAGAAGGCTCGAGGCTGTAATCGCTGCAGAAGGTGATTCAACAAAGTACTGAGTAAAGGGTCTGAATACTTATGTAAATGTGATATTTCAGGTTTTTTTAAATACATTTTCAACTAAAATAAAAATCTTTTAATTTGTAATTATGAGATATTGTGTGTAGATTGATGAGGAAAAAAGTAATGTAACCCCTTTAGAATCGTAGTAATAGTAACGTAACAAAAACAAAGGTCAAGGGGTCTGAATACTTTCTGAATTCACTGTAATTCTGATGTGAGACTAAGAGCAAGTTGGTCTCTTTACTTCCGGTCTAGCTCTCATATCGATACATAGCCTCTATCACGATGGTAGATTAGACACACCATACTAATGGAGGCTATAGGGGAAACTGTATGAGAAACAGTACATACATGGACTAAGAACTGGAAATCCATCTAGAAGAAGACACATTTCTCTTTTTGACACGGGGGCTGGGATTCCAACCAACTCGGATAAACAAGCTGTGCATTGCGGTGTACTTTTAAAGGGGATATGCACAGGCTGTTGATCTGTGTTGGCTTGAATCCTGGCCAGTCTCCTGTTTGACATATTTGATCCAGGTCGGTTTTTGATCCAGTCTTCCTCCACCATTGCCATTTAACTCCAGTATCACTATGCTTCTAAACTATGGGATCATGATGCAGGAGCGTCCTTGTTTGTCTGTGCTCTGGGTATCTATTGGTCTCATCAAGATGTTAGTATTACCACATTGACCGGAATTGACCAGTGCACGCGGCGAGTGGGGTTAAAGGGAACATTCCATCCTTTACATTCTGCTCACATAAAGACAGCAAATAAAGCTGTACTGGGGCCATTGATTTCTGTCTCTTTATTCCAGGATCCTCTCCTCCCTCTTTTCTCCTCTCTACAGTAGAAGCAGCAGCAGTGTGTCTAAAAAGTTGACAGAGAACAAGCCTGGTTTATCACCATTTTCCTCCTCTCCCAGTGCTCACAGACAAACAGAGAGAGAGAGAGGGAGATTACCCAATACACCGCTCCTCTCACCTCCTAATCCCCTGGCTTGTCAGAACTGCTCAGAGCCAGGTGACATGTCCTTCTGCTGTCTGGTTCCGTATCGATCTATCCCCCACTCCCTCAGTGTGTGAATCTTGTTAAAGTAAAGAGCGCTGCTCTTTATGGCGTGTGTGTGTATGTGTGTGTCACATTATGCGTGTGTGTCAGTTTGCGTTTCCTCAGCAGGGTGTGATCTTTAAGACGTATTGATACCTATAGTTGAAGTTGGAAGGTTACATACACTTAGGTTGGAGTCATTAAAACTAGTTTTTCAACCACTCCACAAATTTCTTGTTAACAAACTATAGTTTTTGCAAGTCGGTTAGGACATCTACTTTGTGCATGACACAAGTAATTTTTCCAATATTTGATATACCGACAAATTATTTCACTGTATCACAATTCCAGTGGGTCAGAAGTATACATACACTAAGTTGACTGTGCCTTTAAACAGCTTGTAAAATTCCAGAAAATGATGTCATGGCTTTAGAAGCTTCTGTTAGGCTAATTGACATAATTTGAGTCAATTGGAGGTGTACCTGTGGATGTATTTCAAGGCCTACCTTCAAACTCAGTGCCTCTTTGCTTGACATCAACAAGTCTGGTTCATCCTTGGAAGCAATTTCCAAATGCCTGAAGGTACCACGTTCATCTATACAAACAATAGTATGCAAGTATAAACACCATGGGACCACACAGCCATCATATCGCTCAGGAAGGAGATGTGTTCTGTCTCCTAGAGATGAACGTACTTTGGTGCGAAAAGTGGAAATCAATCCCAGGACAACAGCAAAGGATCTTGTGAAGATGCTGGAGGAAACAGGTACAAAAGTATTTATATCCACAGTAAAACGAGTTCTATATCGACATTACCTGAAAGGCTGCTCAGCAAGGTAGAAGCCACTACTCCAAAACCTCCATAAAAAAGCCAGACTACGGTTTGTAACTGCACATGGGGACTTAGATTGTACTTGTTGGAGAAATGTCCTCTGGTCTGATGAAACAAAAATAGAACTGTTTGGCCATAATGACCATCGTTATGTTTGGAGGAAAAAGGGGGAGGCTTGCAAGCCGAAGAACACCATCCCAACCGTGAAGCACGGGGGTGACAGCATCATGTTGTGGAGTTGCTTTGCTGTAGGTGGGACTGGCGCACTTCACAAAATAGATGGCATCATGTGGGAGGAAAATTATGTGGATATATTAAAGCAACATCTCAAGACATCAGTCAGGAAGTTAAAGCTTGGTCGTAAATGGGTCTTCCAAATGGACAATGACCCCAAGCATACTTCCAAAGTTATGGCAAAATGGCTTAAGAACAACAAAGTCAAGGTGTGGCCATCACGAAGCCCTGACCTCAATCCTATAGAAAAGAACTGAAAAAGCGTGTGCGAGCAAGGAGGCCTACAAACCTGACTCGGTTACACCAGCTCTGTCAAAAGGAAATTCACCCAACTTATTGTGGGAAGCTTGTGGAAGACTACCCAAAACGTTTGACCCAAGTTAAACAATTTAAAGGCAATGCTACGAAATACTAATTGAGTGTATGTAAACTTCTGACCAACTGGGAAAGTGATGAAATAAATAAAAGCTGAAATAAATCATTCTCCCTTCTATTATTCTGACATTTCACATTCTTAAAATAAAGTGGTGATCCTAACTGACCCAAGACAGGGATTTGTTACCAGGATTAAATGTCAAGAATTGTGAAAAACTGAGTTTAAATGTATTTGGCCAAGGTGGATGTAAACTTCCAACTTCAACTGTACCTCCCACTGAGTGAGCACAAGGTGCGGAGAACTAAACAATTTACCCTCAAATGAAGCAATGAGGGAAAGTTTTGTGCTTCAGGTGTGTGAGACAGTACAGCCATACACTATAGACCAGAGCAGTGGGCCATCAATGTGTAAGACTGAGCACATCATACTGTAATATGAAAACCAAGTTTAAAGGGCTGACCAAGCAATATACTAAATGACAAACAGGATGGAATGTCAGATGGAATATTAAAGATAAAACAATATTCTAGCAACCAAAAAAAACTTGTATCTATTCCATTGTATCTATTCTTGTTCCAGACTGACACCGGAAGGTACTACAGCCTCAGTCCTATTGCAATTTGATCAAGCAATACATGAATGATCCATTTGGTAACAGCAGGCTCTGTCCACTGACCATCTTGTTGACAACAGCCATTCATTCTGTCAAGTACCATTCAGTGTCTGCCTGATGCAATGTACACTGCATATTTGTTTATCAAAAAATAATTGTGAAGTGCAATGACATACAAATTGCTCTTCATTGTAGAATAAATAGTGTGAGCTTTTGAGCAATATCACATTTGTTGATGCACAATGACTTATGTCACATTGCCTTCACTCCCTTTATCTT
This sequence comes from Oncorhynchus clarkii lewisi, assembly GCF_045791955.1. Taxonomy (NCBI): domain Eukaryota; kingdom Metazoa; phylum Chordata; class Actinopteri; order Salmoniformes; family Salmonidae; genus Oncorhynchus; species Oncorhynchus clarkii. Next base: position 48,540,333 of record NC_092164.1, read on the forward strand.
GGTTCCCAGCGTTCGGTGCTACGTGAGGGGAGACATGTTCATATTTCCACATGACCGACAATGAAACAAACACACACAAACAAAGACAGAGGCACACTTAATTCCTTGACAATGGATCAGATTATGCAGGGGGAGCGAACAAAGCTGGCGTTATTGATTCAACAGTTTTATTATTCTTCGCATCTTTGGAGAGGAAAGATGCATAATCTCTCTATGCTAGTGTCTTTGTCTTCGTCTCTATATCGAGACATGAGCACTGCTTCACGCTCCGGTGAGAAGTTTCCCATGAAGCTAATTACTGACAGTGGCTGCAACCAAAATGGCCCCCTATTCCATATACAGCACATTCGGAAAGTATTCAGACCCTTGACTTTTTCCACATTTTGTTAAGTTACAGCCTTACTCTAAAATGTATTAAATAGTTTTTCCCCCCTCATCAATCTATACACAATATCCCATAATGACAAAGCAAAAACTGACATATCACATTTACATAAGCATTCAGACCCTTTACTCTGTACTTTGTTGAAGCACCTTTGGCAGCGATTACATTCTCGAGTCTTCTTGGGTATGATACTACAAGCTTGGCACACCTGTATTTGGGGAGTTTCTCCCACTCTTCTCTGCAGATCCTCTCAAGCTCTGTCAGGTTGGATGGAGAAGGTCACTGCACATCTATTTTCAGGTGTCTCCAGAGATGTTTAAATTGGGTTCAAGTCCATGTTCTGGCTGGGCCACTCAAGGACATTTATTTACATTACATTACATTACATTATTATTTACATTATTTCACCTGTATTTAACCAGGTAGGCCAGTTGAGAACATGTTCTCATTTACAACTGTGACCTGGCTAAGATAAAGCAAAGCAGTGCGACACAAACAGCACAGAGTTACACATGGGATAAACAAACATACAGTCAATAACACAATAGAAAAGTATATATACAGTGTGTGCAAATGTAGTAAGATTTGGGAGGTAAGGCAATAAATGGGCCATAGTGGTGAAATATTTACAATTTAGCAATTAAACACTGGAGTGTGCAGAAGATGAATGTGCAAGTAGAGATACTGGGTTGCAAAGGAGCAGAAAAATAAATAATATGGGGATGAGGTAGTTTGGTGGGCTATTTACAGATGGGCTGTGTACAGGTGCAATGATCGGTAAGCTGCTCTGACAGCTGATGCTTAAAGTTAGTGAGGGAGATAAGTCTCCAGCTTCAGTGATTTCTGCAATTTGTTCCAGTCATTGGCAGCAGAGAACTGGAAGGAAAGGAATGCTTCACCGTAGGGACGGTGCCAGGTTTCCTCCAGCTAGGCATTCAGGTCAAAGAGTTCAATCTTGGTTTCATCAGACCAGAGAATCTTGTTTCTCATGGTCTGAGAGTCCTTTAGGTGCCTTTTGGCAAACTTGAAAAAAGTGGGCTGTCATGTGCCTTTTACTGAGGAGTGGCTTCCATCTGGCCACCATAAAGGCCTGATTGGTGGAGTGCTCCAGAGATGGTTGTCCTTCTGGAAGGTTCTCCCATCTCCACAGAGGAACTCTGGAGCTCTGTCAGAGTGACCATTGGGTCCCTGGCCAAGGCCCTTCTCCCCTGATTGCTCAGTTTGGCCAGTCATCCAGCTCTAGGAAGACTCTTGGTTGTTCCAAACTTCTTCCATTTAAAAAAGATGGAGGCCACTGTGATCTTGGGGACCTGCAATGCTGCAGACATTTTTTGGTACCCTTCCCCAGATCTATGCCTCGACACAATCCTGTCTCAGAGCTGTACAGACAATTCGTTCGACCTCATAGCTTGGTTTTTGCTCTGACGTGCACTGTCAATTGTGGGACTGTATATAGACAGGTGTGTGCCTTTCCAAATCATGTCCAATCAATTGAATTGACCACAGGTGGACTCCAATCAAGTTGTAGAAACATTTCAAGGATGATCAATGGAATCAGGATGCACCTGAGCTCAATATCAAGTCTCATAGCAAAGGGTCTGCATATTTATGTAAATAAGGTATTTCTGCTTTTTATTAAATTGGCAACAAACAGAAAACGTTTTGTTATTGTGGGGTATTGTGTGTAGATTGATGAGGAAAAAATGTAATCAATTTTAGAGTAAGGCTGTAACTTAACAAAATGTGGAAAAAGTCAAGGGGTCTGAATACTTTCCGAATGCACTGTATAGTGCCCATGGGTCCTGGTCAAAAGTACTTGACTATTTAATGAATATAGTGCTATGTGGGATGCAACCAGTGGTACAGTTTAGTCACCCTTTTAGGTCCTCTCAGGATCCAGGAGCCTAGTTTCTTCTGAGGTATCCCAGCCAGAGTGCCTCAGATTCTGCAGCGAGTCTGAGCCACACACCTCTTAATCTTCTCGCTTGTTCCCATCTCAATAGCCTAAAGCAGGGGCAGGCAACTAGATTCAACCGCAGGCCGATCATTGTCAGAGCGGATGGCCAGGGGCTGGAACATAATTTTAATAATTTGTACACTGCAAATTTATCAAAAGCAAGCCCAAAAACAGATTGTATTTGAAAATAGCAATCATACCTGGATTACATTGAGACACCATCACATGTGTCTCTCTTTTTATTTGTGGGAATACTTGGTGAACAGATTTCCTGGATTCAAACAATGTTTAGCTGAATTCATGGTGATTCTTGACTTTTCTCACAGAAAACGAAAATCCTTAACTATACTAAAAAGTTTTGGGCAAAAATAAAATCCATCGCGGGCCGGTTTAGTCCAGTTGTTGCCAACCCCTGGTCTAAAGTGTCTTCTTTCCTCATCGCCTTTCCTTCATCTACACTGATGAATTGGACATAATCTGTGGGGTGTCCACTGTGTGAAATGAAACGTCTCTCTGAATAAGTGACTAAATGAGACTAACCTGTCCTGTAAAAATACAGGTTCAATTAAAAAATGGAGTAGATTAAGGAGAGGAGACAAGGAAAAGAGCCACTTTAAACTATTGAGATGCACCACCGCCCTCTGTTCAGTATGGGAGTATCCCGTCTACTTCTTCACTTCTTGAATCCGTCCCTCTGGATGGCGAATTGTCTGTTGGGCTTGGTGGACTCCAGCATCAGGTCATACAGTTGTCATCCCACCTGCTCGTCCTGGAACAGTTTGAGATCCCCCCTCTGACAACATTTAGACACAGTTCTTCATGTCGCTGTAGTTCTACACAGAGGAGAAATAAAAATATAATTAACACAATGACATCCCTGATGTGGATCAATTAAGTGTTCATCTATCTATCCACACTAGTGGTTCCTGGTTACTGTACCCCCAATCACATGCTCAGGGACACCCAGAGAACCACTGCTTTAGACATATCAAAGATCTCACCTTTCCATTCCCCTTCCTTGAATCCATTACTCTGGCAAACATATGTCTACCGAGGACTTTCAATAGTCAATTCCACAAAGGAAGGAGACTTGTGAAAATGTATATTTGTGTCATTCTCAAAACTTTGGGCCACGACTGTACACAGATATACATGTATTCATAAATATCACATCAATATGGAAAGCACATATCTACAGTCAAATTATTGGCCTGCTGTACTACCCTCATTGGGGAAAATATGATATGCATGAATCAATCCATTCTATAGCATTAATCTATTAAATAGCACACTGTAAGGTTGATTGGGTATAAGGGGTCCTGTGGAGTCTTTCCTAATTCTTATCTCGGAATTCCTGAACCTATCATGGGATTTGACACGGACACTACAGGGGTCACTGGCAGAAGATCTGAGCTCATTTAAAGGGCTAATAGAGGTCATATCCCACACCTGACCTGCAACACAGCCAGTCAGACCTGGTCAGAAATGGAGATTGACCTGCAATGTAGTGCAGGTCATACATAGAGATTGCTGCATCGAAGAAGCAATTTAAAGAGCATTTGCAGAGAGTTGTCTTTCAGAACTGTTCACGGCTAGCAGCAAATACTTTTGCAATTCAAAGATGTCATCCAATATGCCAGTCTGTCACACTACATTGTACAATATCAGGCAAGGCAAGAGTCTTGGGCTGAGGCTGACTATAAGAGATGTGGGGGACGGGAATACATTTTTATTGCCTAAAATGTCAACCCTTCAGAGTACGCTCTCTCACTTTCAGCTCGCTAAGCACACATTACTGCACAAAGAGGACCAAACCACTTAACTAATACAGTGCAGTAAGTGCACTCTGCAGAGTGATCACATTTGTGCAGGTCAAGCTGATCAATATAAGCGGTTGATCACTATAACCGTGGAGTGCACTGTATGGCAAATACAGGTAACAGAGCAGTCATCGATTCCATTTCAATTATTCCTTTTCCCTTGTATCCTCCTTGCTATCATACTGGGACAGATGACGTTCATCAAGCTAGCATCATCTCCGCTGGACCGTGTCCAAGACAACATCAGGAAACAGTGTGTCATTTGACTCTAGCCAGACAGACCTGCCAAATCTGTCAAGACCACTTCTGAATCACAACAACAAGGAGATAAAGAGCAAACACAACGTCAGTTTTCATTCAAACAAAAAAGGAAATAAAAATCCCTGTCTGGAGTTGTAACAAATGTTACGACCTCGCATCGAGCCGTTCACAAAAACATCCTAAGGTTTTGGAAGTGGCTCAATTTAAAGAAATAACAGGCTATTTGTCAAAAAACTTTCTCCTGTCATGTACATAATGGAATTATTTTGAGTGTTGGCCAAGCGGTCAGAATTCTTGGAGACAGAGGAGAGCAGTCGTGTGCTGAAGTCACTAGTAAGAACACTTTGGGGTTGTCGTGGAGACCCGAGACCGACATTTCAATGTCATATTTATACTCTCACTTTTTGAAGGCTGTCATGCAGAAACAACAACTTTCTCAAGGTTACAGTACAACTTTATTTGTACATTGGTAAGAGAAATTAGTTGGAAATTCAGTATAAAGCTGATCTATCGATTCTACTTTCTCATGGTACATTTTGAACGCATCATTTCAATAAACCTATTTTCTCAAGTCTGACTGGATTTGCTCGGGTAAAATATTCCCTAGTCTTGTTAGGGAAGCTTTGGTTAGTTCTGCCCTTACACTTGGGAGTTGGATATGCAAAATATGGTACTTTGAGGTCAAAACCTCCCTCTGACTCTCGACATGACTCAAACAGATGGTCGACTGCCAATCAACTAATGACACACACACCTCTCTCTCTCTCCCCCTTACTCTGCATCTCTTGGTCAAAGTCAAAGTAATTCCCATTCCACCCTCTCAGTGTACTGAGTCCCTACTATGCCGGCCGTATTAACCAGGCCTGGTCCTTGCTCCTGTGGTGTCCCCCCCCCCCCTCTATTTTAAGGGGGCCTTTGTAACTGGATCAGAATGAACACATAGAGCTTATAATCAGATTAGGAGGCTTTGTGTGTGTGTGTGTGTGTGTGTGTGTGTGTGTGTGTGTGTGTGTGTGTGTGTGTGTGTGTGTGTGTGTGTGTGTGTGTGTGTGTGTGTGTGTGTGTGCATGAGAAAGAATGTGAGTGTGTGTGTGTGTTTAATCACATTTAGGAGTCTCTCTCCTCGTCTGTTCTTTGGGCTCTGCCTGCCGCCCTTCTACACTTCTCAGAGCCAGCTTGAAAGGAGGGAGGGAACGGTGATTCACCAGAGAGAGAGAGGGTAGGAGAGAGAGAGCTAAGATAGAGATTCTACGTTCTGGCACATTGGTTACATCAGGCTCTACAGTGCGACCATTTTAATCGCATTTGCGACTAAAAATAGATGTGATACCGAAATGCTAAAGTAAAATGTAGCAAAATTGTAAATTGTACGAATTGGATTCATAACATATGATACGAATTTGGCATGCAATTATTTTGGCTATGCCCCCATTATTATCCTATGCCCCCATAGGATGACAATGCCTCCATCCACAGGGCACGAGTGGTCATTGAATAGTTTGATGAGCATGAAAACGATGTAAACCATGTGCCATGGTCGTCTCAGTCACCAGATCTCAACCCAATTTAACACTTATGAGAGATTGTGGAGCAGCGCCGGAGACAGCGTTTTCCACCACCACCAACAAAACACAACATTATGGAATACCTCGTGGAAGAATGGTGCCGCATCCCTCCAATAGAGTCCCAGACACTTGTATAATCTATGCCACGGTGCATTGAAGCTGTTCAACGCCCTATTAAGACACTATGTTGGTATTTCCTTCATTTTGGTAGTTATCTGTATAATGTTCATTCAAATGATGTTAACTGATGTGGCTCATGCAACATTTTCATGCAACATTTTGTAATGTCAGTTGAGTTGAATCAACAAATCACAGCACATATTGATGGGTACAATTCCTGCTTTGCTCCTCACAATGGCTGCCAGTCCACCCATAATGCCATCAGTAACCACGTTTCCATCTACAGTTTTTATGTGACTAAAGTCATATCTTCTTTTTAAAAAAAATCAAGACAGCTCTGATGGAAACAGGAAGTTTCGGTTAAATTTTAGAAATGCCAACAGATCATTTATTTGTTCGACATGATGGGATCTTTTTGTGTCTGTAAAACAAATGATGAGGGAAATGGCAGTGGAAACGCCTTTCTGCACAAACATTTATATAATAACCATCATATCGAAGTAAATTTGGAGTCACGCGATGATATGGTGTGTGGTCATCTCACTATGACTTGGGAAACCAACAGTAGTTTATTAGGCTACAGATTAAATAAATGATGATACATTTCAAAGGGTGGTGGAAGTGCACGGAGATGGGCTTGATGCTGCTTTCTAATAAATATTGAGGGTCTTATTTTGGTGACATCATGATTGATGCTTGACAGCTGTTTGACAAATACAAAAGATCTCGCTCATTTGTCCATAATAACAATAATAATAATGTCACCATGTAGGCTATACCTGCATTCTAGCCACACTACTCTAGCACTGTTGGCTAGAGTACAGGTGCCAATAGCAGAGTGGGCACACTCGCTACATAACACAAAAATATTGGTGAGAAAAACGTGTATTTTTTACTCAGGTACATGGTAATTTACCCGCATAAGGTATTTTTATGTGCACTACGTCATCATAAATATCCTTTTAACCGCAACAAGTCAATTTGATTGAAACATCTCTGGTGGGAAAATGCACATATTGTTTTTATGCTGATTTTAGAATATCCGCATGAAAATCTGTCGCCAATTGAATGGAAACATGGCCACTGACTATGCTGTGTGCCTAAGTGAAATGTGACAGATAGATAAGAACATCTTTGGTGAAGTGCTGAAAGATTCATTTTTAGAAGCCCACCCCACAGCACAGGCATAGAAGCTGGTCTAATTTACCGGAAAGTCTACTAAAGTGTAACTTTGTCCTCGTGTTTCTTGGCTATTTACATAATTTTGTTCACAGGCTAGGTTATTTTTCAATGTTATTTTGAGTTTGCTGCAAGTGTTAGCAAAAATACAATGGAAACTCAGTCTCACTTAGAGACACACGAGTTTCACTGTTACCACGGCAACCTCCAGCCCTTAAAGGGGCAGCTGAACATCGTTGCAACAAAATTACTGAAATATTTGAGGGTACATTGTGGAACACGGCAAAATCATTGTTTTTTTGTAATTTCTTATCATTAAAACACTATTCCTTCATTGGGGAATATGTGCTCCTTATAAAAAAAAAAACATCAGGGTTCCAAACCACTCTGATATAGCCTAGGCCAGGGATCATCAACTAGATTCAGCCTGGACAAGTTTGTAATGGAGCGGATGGTCAGGGGACAGAACATAATTACAAATAATTTGTAGACTGCAAATTGACCGCAAGAAGCCCAAACGGATATAATGTTTGAGGAAAACATAATCATTTAAAACCTTGCATACATTTGTATATGACCATGTGTCTTTCTATTATGTGGCAATACTTGGGAACAAATTTCTTAAATTAAAACGACAGAGCTGATTTCCTGGTGTTTTTACAGTCTTTTATGTCCAACAACAAAAATTCCACACATTATTATATATTTTTTTTTCGGCACAGACAACTTGGGGTGACAGATAAAATCAACCGCGTGCAGAAAATCACCAGCTGGGGAACCCTGGCCTAGGCCTAAAGATAAACATAAGCCGTTTCTACACATTATTTTTACTATTTTATTTCACCTTTATTTAAACCAGGTTATTATCATATCAGAAACATTTTCTTTCGCAAGAGCATCTGGACCAAGACAACATCAAGTAAAGCAGAGGCTTGTATGGAGCCAGGAGAGAAGAAGAAGAATAGAATAGTAAGCAGCAGCTCCATCCCCCGTGGATTCCTATTCTACGTCAGTCGGGGCCACCGCCGTGGTCAAAGACAAAAGGACTACATTCTCTCTGCTCTGGCATCCAGCTGCCATCCCATCACTACTTCATTAGACTCATTACTGCTGGTAGATGGATTCCCTTCCTCTCTAATTCATCGTTACACTGGAAAAACACTCTATAGGTTGCTCTCATACAGCCATAGTAATACAAACTGGGAGATATTTGGGTTCAGTTTACTCCCATTTAATGTGAAGCATATTGAGCACCTTGTAGAAAAACAAGGCTACATCAATCCTATCAATTATGATTAATTCATGAATAAGAAGATCAAATCAAGTTGTATTTGTCACGTGTCGAATACAACAGGTGTAGACCATACAGTGAAATTATTATTTCCAAGCCCTTAACCACCAATGCAGGTTAAAAAAATACCTACAAAAAATTAGAATAAGAAATAAAAGTAACAAATAATTAAAGAGCAGCAGCAAAATAACAATAGTGAGGCTATATACAGGGGGTACTGGTACAGAGTCAATGTGCGGGGGCACTGGTTAGTCGAGGTAATTGAGGTAATATGTACATGTAGGTAGAGTTATTAAAGTGACTATGCATAGATAATAACAGAGAGTAGAAGCAGCAGTAAAGGGGGGGGGGGGCAATACAAATAGTCTGGGTAGCCTTTTGATTAGACGTTCAGTAGTCTTATGGCTTGGGGGTAGAAGCTGTTTAGAATCCTCCTGGATGTATACTCGGTGCTCCGGTACCGGTTGCCGTGCGGTAGCAGAGAGAACAGTCTATGACTAGGTTGGCTGGACTCTTTGACAATATTAGGGCCTTCCTCTGACACCGCCTGGTATATAAGTCCTGGATGGCAGGAAGCCGTACGCACTAGTCTCTGTAGTGCCTTGCGGTCGGAGGCCGAGCAGTTTCCATACCAGGCAGTGATGCAACCAGTCAGGATGCTCTCGATGATGCAGCTGTAGAACCTTTACATAATACATTTTAAAATATGTATATATATTTCACCTTTATTTAACCAGGTAGGCCAGTTGAGAACAAGATCTCATTTATAACTGCGACCTGGCCAAGATAAATCAAAGCAGTGCGACACAAACAACACAGAGTTACACATGGGATAAACAAACGTACAGTCAATAACACATTAGAAAAATCTATATATAGTGTGTGCAAATGTAGTAACATTAGGGAGGTAAGGCAATAGATAGGCCATAGTGGCGAAATAATTACAATTTAGCAATTAAACACTGGAGTGATGGATGTGCAGAAGATGAATGTGCAAGTAGAGATACTGGGGTGCAAAGGAACAAAAAAAATAATAATATGGGGATGAGGTAGTTTGGTGGGCTATTTACAGATGGGCTGTGTACAGGTGCAATGATCGGTAAGCTGCTCTGACAGCTGATGCTTAAAGTTAGTTAGAGAGATATAAGACCCCAGCTTTAGTGATTTTTACAATTCGTTCCAGTCGTTGGTAGCAGAGAACTGGAAGGAAAGGCGGCCAAAGGGGGAGTTGGCTTTGGGGATGACCAGTGAAATAAACCTGCTGGAGTGCATGCTACGGGTGGGTGCTGCTATGGTGACCAGTGAGCTGAGATATAGCTTTACCTGGCAAAGACTTATAGATGATCTGGAGCCAGTGGGTTTGGCGACGAATATGAATCGAGGGCCAGCCAATGAGAGCATACAGGTCGCAGTGGTGGGTAGTATATGGGGCTTTGGTGACAAAACGGATGGCACTGTGATAGCAAATTGGATGTAGTCTGAGTAGAGTGTTGGAGGCTATTTTGTAAATGACAACGCTGAAGTCAAGGATCGGTAGGATAGTCAGTTTTACGAGGGTATGTTTGGCAGCATGAGTGAAGGATTCTTTGTTGCGAAATAGGAAGCAGATTCTAGATGAAATGTTGTATTGGAGATGCTTAATGTGAGTCTGGAAGGAGAGTTTACAGTCTAACCAGACACCTAGGTATTTGTAGTTGTCCACATATTCTAAGTCAGAACCGTCCAGAGTAGTGATGCTAGACGGGCGGGCTGGTGCGGGCAGCGATCGGTTGAAGAGCATGCATTTAGTTTTACTTGCATTTAAGAGCAGTTGGAGGCCACGGAAGGAGTGTTGTATGGCATTGAAGCTCGTCTGGAGGTTTGTTAACACAGTGTCCAAAGAAGGGCCAGAAGTATACAGAATGGTGTCGTCTGCGTAGAGTTGGATCAGAGAATCACCAGCAGCAAGAGCGACATCATTGATGTAATACAGAGAAAAGAGTCGGCCCAAGAATTGAACCCTGTGGCACCCCCATAGAGACTGCCTGAGGTCTGGACAACAGGCCCTCCGATTTGACACACTGAACTCTATCTGAGAAGTAGTTGGTGAACCAAGCGAGGCAGTCATTTGAGAAACCAAGGCTGTTGAGTGTGCCGATATGAATGCGGTGATTGACAGAGTCGAAAGCCTACATAAACATTCTTGGTTGGATAAATAATACATAAACAGTTTGATAAATGAATCCTTGGAAGCTATCAGGACACAGGCCTGCCTGTGAAGTCATTTTACTAGCAGAATCCAAAAAGACTCATATCGAATGGCGGAATAAGTAGTCTAGTCTCACTCCAGATACAGGACTGAGTGCCACTGTCTGACAGCACCATCTGTGTTATACTCCATTAACTTGTCAGGAAATGTAGTTAGAAATTGTGCTGCTAATGCACATGACGCCAAAAACACGTATCGTAAAAGTAATGATGTTTTTGCTTGTATGTCTGTGTGTGTATCTAACCACATCATGCTTTATGACCGTTTTTGAGAACCAACATCTTAAGAGGACTTTTGAACCACCTCAGGGACATCACAAAGGAGGCTTGGCAGATCAAATGCGTCAGAGCCTCTGGTGTGCGTACAGATGGCAGATTGATAGGGGGAAAGTTGCTCTGATGATTCTCATCACTTAATTTGTCATGCTCCACTCAATGAAGACTGAGTGAACTTGGGGACCCCTGTTTGAGTTTCAAATGTTCCATTTGAATAGTGTAGTTTTGATTTTTGGTTGATTTGATATCTTACCTATGCTGTTGAAATTTGAGGTATTTCTCTGTGAGGAAAAGCAGAGAACAGGTATAACTACAAAAATGAATAATTTCTATGATCAGGGAAAAAAAATCCATCATCAAATTCACTGAGAATACATTACATATGATGAAGAGACAATACTTCAAGTCGCAGCTCCATACTATTTGTAAGACATGGAGAATTGATACTATACACTTGTTGTTGGGGTGGGATTGGTGTGGGGTGTAGGGGGTCCGTGGGTGGCTTTTGACCATTTCTGTGGATTCCTCATGCCTTACTCATTGTTAGAAAACTGCTTGGTCCAAATCAGATGTTATGTACTGTATCTGTTGATTAGGGTGCTAAATATTAGCTTAATTTCTCAGAGATCAAATTTCATAAAAATAACGCTGCAGAAATACTAATCGTATACTGAAATGACATGGAATGATCCTGAAGAGTGAAGACAGTTTAAAATCTCCCTCTCGATTGTTATATTACAAAGGAACAGGTGGTGGACCAAAAAATGAATAAAAGACAACCATATGGGTGAATAAAGGAAAACAATATGACAATGCCAAGAGTGTGCAAAGCTGTCATCAAGGCAAAGGGTGGCAACTTTGAAGAATCTCAAATATATTTTGATTTGTTTGACACTTTTTTGGTTACTATATGATTCCATATGAGTTACTTCATAGTTTATGTCTTCACTATTCTACAATTTATAAAATAAAAAAAATAAAAACCCTTGAATGAGTAGGTGTGTCCAAACTTTTGAATGGTACTGTATGTGAGAATGCTGTTCGTTGACTAGAGCGCAGCGTTCAAAACCATATTGCCCACAAAGCTCATCAATAAACTAAAGACCCTGGGACTAAACACCTCCCTCTGCAACTGGATCCTGGACTTCCTGACAGGCTGCCCCCGGGTGGAAAGGGTAGGCAACAACACATCTGCCACTCTGATCCTATACACGAGGGCCCCTCAGGTGTGCGTGGTTATTCCCCTTCCTGTACTCCCTGTTCATCCACGACTGCGTGCCCAAGCACGACTCCAACACCATCATTAAGTTTGCTGACGGCACAACGGTGGTAGGCCTGATCACCGACAACGATGAGACAGCCTATAGGGAGGAGGTCAGAGACCTGGCCATGTGGTGCCAGGACAACAACCTCTCCTTCAACGTGAGCAAGACAAAGGACATGATCTAGGTCCAAAAGGCTCCTTAACAGCTTCTACCCCCAAGCCAGAAGACTGCTGAACAATTAATCAAATGGCCACCCAGATTATTTGCATTGTTTTTACACTGCTGCTACTTGCTGTTTACTATCTATGCGCAGTCACTTACCCCTACCTACATGTACAAATTACCTCAACTAACCTGTACCCCTGCACATTGACTCGATACTGGTACCCCCTGTATATAGCCTTATTATTGTTATTTTATTGTGTTACTTTTTTATATTTAGTAAATATTTTCTTAAACTGCCTTGTTGGTTAATTAAGGGTTTGTAAGTAAGCATTTCACACTAAGCTCTACACCTGTTGTATTCTGGCACATGTGACAGAATTTGATTTGATCTTGGAAACCCTTCCCAGAAGAGTGGTTGCTGTTATAGTAGCAATGGGGGGACCAATTGCATATAAATGCCCATGTCTTTTGAGATGTTCGACGAGGTGTCCACATACTTTTGTTGTGTTTCTTCATTGTGTGCTGTGCTAAAATCTGGAATCAGAGGCGGAGTCAAGTCTCTGAAATTATGTTAAACACTGCCATCGTTCGGCGAGAGTTTGAAAAAGCCACATGTTTTTCTATAATAAAGTGACCAACCATACTGGTTAAATCTCCCCTGTCTCCTCAAAGACTGTGCACTTGCAATGACATTGCGACTATGTACTGCTGCCACTATGTAAGGCAAGTCCTTTCGTGATAAATACTCATTCACATAAAAAGCAAGTCTCTGTAGATTTGCAGCTTTGGCAAATTTACAGTCATATTACAACAAGGGCAGTTATTCAACGGAACAGAAAAGCGTTCCCTTGTTTATTCCCGAAAGTTGAATGTCCTTTGACTCTCGAAACGTCAAGATGCATATGTTTTATTTTAGTGTCCTCTAGCGGTGAATTTGTCTTTGGATAACGTTATCGACGTGCATTTCATAGTCATTGGATTTTACTTGCACCAAATGATATGAAGCACTAAGTAGCCTAAACACGCAATTACATCAGTCAGGGGATTCTCAATTTCCATCGTAACCTAAGACACAAATATTATAAATAATGGTTATTACATTTTTATAGAATTGTTACGACAATTCAATTATAGAATTGTTACATTTTATTTGAGCTCCCTCCCTACAAATAAAGAGGAAACATTAATGTGAAACTGACGAAATCTATTTTGGTTTCCTAGAACATTCTTGTGACTGCAGGTGAATGGTTGAATGCACAGACTGAAAATCGGTCAATTATATATAGCCTAGTAGTTTACATACAGTTGAAGTCGGAAGTTTACATACACTTAGCGTAACCGATGTGAAATGGCTAGCTAAATAGCAGGATGCGCGCTAATAGCGTTTTAATCGGTGGCATCACTCGCTCTGAGACCTTGAAGTAGTTGTTCCCCTTGCTCTGCAAGGGCCGCGGCTTTTAAGGATCGCTGGGTAATGATGCTTCGTGGGAGGCAGCTGTTGATGGGTGCAGAGGGTTCCTGGTTCAAGCCCAGGTAGGGGCGGGGAAAGGGACGGAAGCTATACTGTTAAATTAGGTTGTAATTAAAACTCGTTTGTCAACCACTCCACAAATTTCTTGTTAACAAACTATAGTTTTGGCAAGTCGGTTAGGACATCTACTTTGTGCATGACACAAGTCATTTTTCCAACAATTGTTTACAGACAGATTATTTCACTTATAATTCACTGTATCACAATTCCAGTGGGTCAGAAGTTTAAGTACACTAAATTGACTGTGTCTTTAAATAGCTTGGAAAATTCCAGAAAATGATGCCATGGCTTTAGAAGCTTCTGATAGCTTCGTTTGGCAGCAGGTAGCCTAGTGGTTAGAGCATTGGACTAGAAATGGAAAGATTGCAAGAATCCCAGAGCTGACAAGGTACAAATCTGTTGTTCTGCCCCTGAACAAGGCCTAGGAACAGTGGGTGAACTGCCGTCGTTGAAAATAAGAAGTTCTTAACTGACTTGCCCAGTTAAATAAAGGTAAAAAATGTTGAGTCAATTGGCGGTGTATCTGTGGATGTATTTCAAGGCCTACCTTCAAACGCAGTGCCTATTTTCTTGACATCTTAGGAAAATCAAAAGAAATCAGCCAAGACCGCAGAAAAAAAAAAGTCTGGTTCATCCTTGGGAGCAATTTCCAAATGCCTGAAGGTACGTTTGTCATCTGTACAAACAATAGTATGCAAGTATAAACACCATGGGACCACGCAGCCGTCATATCGCTCAGGAAGGAGACACGTTCTGTCTCCTAGAGATGAACGTACTTTGGTGTGAAAAGTGCTAATCAATCCCAGAATAACAGCAAAGGACCTTGTGAAGTTGCAGGAGGAAACCGGAACAGAAGTATCTATATCCACAGTAAAACGAGTCCTATATCGACATAACCTGAAAGGCTGCTCAGCAAGGAAGAAGCCACTGCTCCAAAACCTCCATAAAAAAGCCAGACTACGGTTTGCAACTGCACATGGGGACAAAGATTGTACTTTTTAGAGAAATGTCCTCTGGTCAGATGAAACAAAAATAGAACTGTTTGGCCATAATGATCATAGTTATGTTTGGAGGAAAAGGGGGATGCTTGCAAGCCGAAGAACACCGTCCCAACGGAATAAATCATTCTCTCTACAATTATTCTGACATTTCACATTCTTAAAATGAAGTGGTGACCCTAACTGACCTAGGACAGTGAATATTAACTTGGATTAAATGTCAGGAATTGTGAAAAACTGAGTTTAAATGTATTTGGCTAAGGTGTATGTTAATTTACGACTTCAACTGTACTTATAGTCTCATTAGATGTATCAGGCAAGGAAACATCCAGTCAAACCTACTTGGTATCATCCCCTGTAAAACAAAAATATGACTTTAAAAAGCAACAATGTCTTTTGTTACAATACTTTTTTATTTTTTTATTCATACTCCCCCCCTTGTAAGCTGATCTTGAAACTGATAGCACAATCAATTGCAGTTGTCTACTGTATTCAGTATATGTGCATGTTTGCATATTATTTTGACAGGTTGGAAGTAACACGTGTTTGTTCCCCTGCCCTAATTCACTTTTCCTTCATTTTTTTTTTCACAGGGTTTGGTCTGAAAGAGGGGAATGAAGATCACACTTTCACCTGTACTCTTTGTGTCTGTGCTGTGTATAGAATTGATGTATATCCAACACTTTGTTTACTCAGACCCTAGCACTGTAGAACCTGCTGTTTTCTCACTGGGTAACCCCAGTGGAGATCATTATGACAGCGGGGTTCCAAGACACATGCACCCAGGTACTTGACTTCTGAATATCAATTCACTGCATTATGTTCGTTTGACAAGTGCAATGCTCTTGTCTGTTTTTAACGTGAAGCTCTTTTATAGCCAACTGACAAATTGCATAATTAAGATTGGTTTTGTAAAGCTGTAAGGAATAATTAAAGGATACAGTTACTATGTTTTAATTGGTGAACTTGCTATATGGCTGATGTGGTTCATGATTTGGGCGTGTTACATACAGGGTTGGGTAGGTTACTTTCTAAATGTAATCCGTTACAGTTACTAGCTAGCTACCTGTCCAAAATTGTAATCAGTAACATAACTTTTGGTTTACCCAAACTCAGTAACGTAATCTGATTACATTTAGTTACTTTTAGATTGCTTTACCCTTTTAAGAGGCATAAGAAAAAGGAAAAACTCATGTTACCAATTGAACAACATCTATTGCAGGATAAATCAATGTAAAAATTTACATAGCTGGTCATATGTGGATGTTAAATATTACTTTATGGGTTGGTTATGTAAGCTTCTTCTAACCCATTGCTTTCTACTACATATAATAAATAACACGATTAAATTATATCTTTATATTAAAAACCGAATTCCAGTCATTCCAATAAATGTTATACCCCTTGATCTTCAAGAATAGGACCTGGAAATATGGAAGTATAGATTAGACAAATTATTTTATCTGAGCATGTCATGCCTGCTCCCGCTCTTCCCTCGAGCGCCAGGCTGCCCTTTATTACGCATTCCTGCCACCATCATTTACGCACACCTGCCTTCCCTCGTCACACTCTTCAGCGATACTGGACTCACTAAATCACCTGTTTATTACCTCCCGTATATTTGTCAGTTCCCTGCTCTGTTCCCGCTGCTGCATTGTTGTCATATGTCCGTGTTTCCTGTGTGCTGACGCTGTTCCTGTCTTGTTCTCATATAAATGTCTTGACTCCCCGTACCTGCTTCTCCTGTCCGGCGTCGGTCCTTACAGAGCATAACCCAAAAATTAAGGACTAATTAGCATAACCGAAAAACGAATTAGTCAGGCCTACTCTGTTGTTTATGATTTTGTTGTCATGGAGGACTGATTTGGCTCATTGATTCGAGTTGAAAAATAAATGCTGCGCTCATGGAATGGTATGCTTTGAGCACTACTGAAAAGTGCTATTTACATGTGAAAAATGAATGCCATATGTGCATTTGCTAATGCCACGTTTTGCCTTGGTGACAGCTTTGCACACTCTTGGCATTCTCTCAACCAGCTTTACCTGGAATGATTTTCCAACAGTCTTGAAGGAGGCCGTCTTAAACAGTTAAACCAAAGGGAAAGTTTTGGGATTTACAAACTACAGGCCACTAAATACCCTGGTTTAAATGAAGATATGGATTTCTTTTTTATTTTTTTTATTTTTTATTTTAAATTTTACCCCTTTTTCTCCCCAATTTTGTGGTATCCAATTGTTGTAGTAGCTACTATCTTGTCTCATCGCTACAACTCCCGTACGGGCTCGGGAGAGACGAAGGTTGAAAGTCATGCGTCCTCCGATACACAACCCAACCAAGCCGCACTGCTTCTTAACACAGCACGCATCCAACCCGGAAGCCAGCCGCACCAATGCGCCGGAGGAAACACCGTGCACCTGGCCACCTTGGTTAGCGCACACTGCGCCCAGCCCGCCACAGGCTGGTGCGCGATGAGACAAGGACACCCCTACCGACCAAGCCCTCCCTAACCCGGGCGACGCTAGGCCAATTGTGCGTCGCCCCACGGACCTCCCGGTCGCGGCCGGTTACGACAGAGCCTGGGCGCGAACCCAGGGACTCTGATGGCACAGCTGGCGCTGCAGTACAGCGCAATTACACCACTGCGCCACCCGGGAGGCAAGATATGGATTTCTCACCCTTACTGTAGGGTCGCGATGGGTCCATTTGCTGTCATCTAGTGGACATTTTGCTCAATTGCCCTCAGCTATGTTTAGACTGTTGTTGTTCATGTTTTGCTGTGTTCTAGTGTACTATGGAATATATTGCTTTCTTATTCTTGACACTTCTCCCAGTCATATTTAAGGTTGGAACTACCTTTTAGTATTCTGATACTGCTAGCTTGGAGTTGTATATTTATGATAACATAGCTACATAGCTAATGTCCATTGCTCGTGTTTCTTGGCCCAAGCAAGTCTCTTCTTATTATTGGTGTCCTTTAGTAATGGTTTCTTTGCAGAAATTCGACCACGAAGGCCTGATTCATGCTCCTCTGAACAGTTGATGTTGAGATGTGTCTGTTACTAAACTCTGTGAAGCATTTATTTGGCCTGCAATTTCTGAGGCTGGTAACTCTAATGAAATTATCCTCTGCAGCAGAGGTAACTCTGAGTCTTCCTTTTCTGTGGTGGTCCTCATGAGAGCCAGTTTCATCACAGCACTTGATGGTTTTTGCGACTGCACTTGAGGAATTGGATTGACTGATCTTCATGTCTTAAAGTATTGATGGTCTGTCATTTCTCTTTTCTTATTTGACCTGTTCTTGCCATAATATGGACTTGGTCTTTTACCAAATAGGGCTATCTTCTGTATACTACCCCTACCTTTTCACTACACAATTGATTGGTTCAAATGCATTAAGGAGGAAAGAAATTCTACAAATTAACTTAACAAGGCACACCTGTTTATTGAAATGCATTCCAGGTGACTAACTCATGAAGCTAGTTGAGAGAATGCGAAGAGTGTGCAAAGCTGTCATCAAGGCAAAGGGTGGCTACTTTGAAGAATCTCAAATAGTACATATATTTAGATTTTTTTAACACTTTTTTGGTTACTACATGATTCCATGTGTTATTTCTACTATGTAGAAAATAGTAAAATTAAGAAAAACCATAGAATGAGTAGGTGTGTCCAAACTTTTGACTGGTACTATATATATATATATATATATATATATATATATATATATATATATATATATATATATATATATATATATATATATATATATATGTATGTATGTATGTATATGTGTGTATATACGTCCAAAAATGTATGTAGCAGCTACAGATTGCCCTTTAAGTCTATCAAATTTAGATTGAGCAATAAAAGCTTCACTTTTATACCATTGGCTGGGATCACATTTTTCATTGGCTGTCAAAAACAATGATTGATAGGCAGTTTAAACTTCTTGAATTCAACCATTATTGGATTCAAATACACATTTAGATTTGTGAACAGCCATCCACAACAACCGCAATCCATAAGGCGCAAATAGCTAAATGAGAGAGCAGCAGTGTGATTCACATCAATGCGCTATTTAGATATCAATAATAAATTATGTCCGTATCGTCATAGACTACACCACTGCGGTCATCCTTACCTCCAAGCGTTTATTCAAGTTGGATAATCTTTGGATGCCGACAGCAGTCGCACCATTGGAAGACATAGCTTGGACTGTGGCCTGCAAAAGCCGTTTCCTGCACTTTACCCACAATCCATCAAACACATTTGGTGTCATCATAGTGGTCTCTGATTTACGGTCATACTCGCTCAAGTGGAACAAATTTAAATTTAGTGCTGATTTGAATGTCATTGAGAAAACAAAGAAGTGTCAAATATATTTTTTTCGCAAACATCCTTTCTGGATTCAAAAGTATCTGTAATCTGAATACAATATTTTTGCTGGCAATGTAACAGATTACATTTATCGTTTTTTTTAATCCCTTACTTTTAATAGATTACATGTAATCTGTTACTCCTCAACCCTGGTTACATACTAATCTTCAACATAATAGACATTAATGAATATAGAGCAAATTAATAAAAAACAACTGGGGTGGTTTAAACTATAGAGTAATATAATAGAAATGTGTTTTTTAATTAAATTCTTTCTAGTGTGGGAACCACGCTTGGGGTGCCAAGGTCTAGTTAGAGCATTGGGCCAGTAACCAGAAGGTTTCTAGTTCAAATCCCAAACCTGACAAGGTAAAAATCAGAAGCTAAGGTTTTAATGCAAGGTCACATGACAAATTTAACAGCTTCCTATTGTTTGATTTTATTACGCTCCTAAGTGAACAGCTATCAACTGATATTAAATAATAGGTCACCATTTCTCTCCCTCCCCAGCATATCTTGTGTTTGGGTTAAAGATAAGTTGTGCCCTTGACGTTGTGAACTCAAACAGTCTGTAAGAGACACAGTGGACAAATTGGAACAGAGTTAGGCTATATGAATAATTGAATAGGATACATTTTTGTCAATCTAAGTGGATTTCTAATTATTATTTCTCAATTCGATAGTTTAAATAACGCCAGTGACATAAGACAGTAATTTTCATGGAAAACTGTCCAAAATTAAATTAAGTTAGATCCATAGGAATGTTTTTAGTACAAGTGAACCAGAAAAAAGCTGATAAACTGGCACCAACTTTTGCAGGTCCTAGCAGATTTACTAAACAATAAGTTTCATATTTTGACTATTTGATCTCCCAGTGACAGAAAGTACAGAATGCAGGCATTTGTCAATGCAACAGGTCTGTACAATAAGATTACAAGTGAAAGGAGCTCTGGGATTGTTTTACTTTAGCAGGTATTCCAGTATGATTACAGTTGAAGTCGGAAGTTTACATACACCTTAGCCAAATACATTTAAACTCAGTTTTTCACAATTCCTGATATTTAATCCTAGTAAATATTCCCTGTTTTAGGTCAGTTAGAATCACCACTTTATTTTAAGAATGTGAAATGTCAGAATAATTGTAGAGAGAATGATTTATTTCAGCTTTTATTTCTTTCATCACATTCCCAGTGGGTCAGAAGTTTACATACACTCAATTAGTATTTGGTAGTATTGCCTTTAAATTGTTTAACTTCGGTCAAACTTTTCGGGTAGCCTTCCACAAGCTTCCCACAATAAATTGGGTGAATTTTGGCCCATTCCTCCTGACTGAGCTGGTGTAACTCAGTCAGGTTTGTAGGCTTCCTTGCTCATGCACGCTTCTATAGTTCTGCCCACAAATCTTCTCTAGGATTGAGGTCAGGGCTTTGTGATGGCCACTCCAATACCTTGACTTTGTTGTCCTTAAGCCATAACTTTGGAAGTATGCTTGGGGTTATTGTCCATTTGGAAGACCAAGCTTTAACTTCCTGACTGATGTCTTGAGATGTTGCTTCAATCCACATAATTTTTCTCCCTCATGAAGCCATCTATTTTGTGCAGCAAAGCAGCAAAGCAACCCCACAACATGATGCTGCCACCCCCATGCTTCATGGTTGGGATGGTGTTCTTCGGCTTTCCTCCAAACATAACTATGATCATTATGGTCAAACAGTTCTATTTTTGTTTCATCTGACCAGAGGACATTTCTCCAAAAAGTACAATCTTTGTCCCCATGTGCAGTTGCAAACCTTAGTCTGGCTTTTTTATGGTGGTTTTTGAGCAGTGGCTTCTTCCTTGCTGAGCGGCCTTTCAGGTTATGTCGATATAGGACTTGTTTTACTGTAGATATAGATAATTTTGTACCTGTTTCGTCCAGCATCTTCACAAGGTCCTCTGTTGTTTATCTGGGATTGATTTGCTCTTCTCGCACCAAAGCACGTTCATCTCTAGGAAACAGAACGCATATCCTTCCTGAGCGGTATGACGGCTGCGTGGTCCCATGGTGTTTATACTTGCGTACTATTGTTTTTTCAGATGACAAACGTAACTGCAGGCGTTTGGAAATTGCTCCCAAGGATGAACCATACTTGTGGAGATCTACAATTTTTTTTCTGCGGTCTTGGCTGATTTCTTTTGATTTTCCCATGATGTCAAGCAAAGGCACTGAGTTTGAAGGTAGGCCTTGAAATACATCCACAGGTACACCTCCAATTGACTCAAATGATGACAATTAGCCTATCAGAAGCTTCTAAAGCCATGACATAATTCTCTGGAATTTTCCAAGCTGTTTAAAGGCTCAGTCAACTTAGTGTATGTAAACTTCTGACCCACTGGAATTGTGATACAGTGAATTATAAGTGAAATAATCTGTCTGTAAACAATTGTTGGAAAAATGACTTGTGTCATGCACAAAGTAGATGTCCTAACCGACTTGCCAAAACTATAGTTTCTTAGCAAGAAATTTGTGGAGTGGTTGAAAAATGAGTTTTAATGACTCCAAGGTAAGTGTATGTAAACTTCCAATTTCAACTGTATATGTAGGGTGAATTCAGAAAAAGTGGGACACACGTTCGGAGGTTTAAAAAAATAAATATATTTAACCTTCATTGAAGTCGGCAAGTCAGTTAAGAACAAATTCTTATTTACAGTGACAGCCTACCAAAGGGGGGGTGCAACTCAATATTAGGAAGGTGTTCTGAATATTTTGTACACTCTAGGTTCTGCCAGTGTCTGTTTGTGCAAGGACCACCAATAACTACCAAGGACAGCGAGTGTTGCTGTTTTATCGAGTGAAAAACAGACTTCTTGGCATTTATAGAACAATGATGCTGTTTAATTAGAATGAATGAGAAGAAATGTGTAGCTGAAATAGGCTACTGCCGAGAAATGTTTCCAATTCCAATGATGATGATGATTATAAGTACATGATGTGGATGTGGATTATTGCCACAACACAACTTTGTCTTCAGGGTCACTGGCTCTGTCAGACAGATTTACTATGGGTTCTATGCTATGTAATTACACATATTCTGTAATCAGTCAATTTCACACAGTTCACTGGTTTATTTTGATTTGATTTGTTTTCATGTATGCATTTATTTAATCATTTTGTTACTTTACTATCTACCTCCTGTTGCATTTTATGAAATGTAATCTGACATAATGACCAAAGTTCCATCCCTGAAGATGATTGACAAGTAATTATTGTTGTTATTGTATATTGATTGTTAATGCTGTAAAGGATTTCCCCCTCAATTATATCCAATTCGTTTTTTTGCCTGCCTAGTACATTTATCCAGTAGAGTCCCATTAAGTATTTTTACCTTCCTTATATCCTTCTTCCTTTTCAGGAAGGGTTTTTGGGTTCTTGGAAGCTGCTTTCATTCTGCCACTGTTTGAAATGCCCTGATGGAATGGAGGAAAATAGTCTCTTCTCCAAAGAGAATGTTAAGAATGTTTTTTCCCAATTGGTACTTAGCCTCTGGGTAACCTCTCGAAGGTCAGAGGTCACCATAAAGCAGAACCTGGTAACTTGGTAATCGGGCCCTTAGCTGTAATCCAGCCAGGGTGACTCCCAAGCAAGATGTTCAAATGTTTAGCCTACTTTGACCCAATGCAATATTAAACTACGCTACATTGTTTTGACCAGGGTCCCGGAACACTTGGAGAACAAACAGATAATCAAGAGTATTTATGCCTGCCTGCCCTTGAGGTTTGCAGATTGCTATGAACCTTTCAGAAGAACGAGTCTGTCTACCCATATGCATGTGTCTGTCTATTGTTTGTCTATTTAATCATTAAATATAGAAGTTGTTCGCCTTCTGCTTGGGTTAAACTTTTTTCACACCTTGAGCAAATCCATTCCCGACAGCTCCACTTTTCAACACTGTTGCATTATCCACAATCAGAGGAGAATAATACCAATATTTCAATAAAAAATTTTGTGAACAGGTAAGCTAATATAATTATTAAAATATTGTGTTTTTGTAACTTTAAAAGCAACAATGATTTTGGTTGAGATCCATTATTACAATGCATTCTTTTTCAAAGACTTTTCCCCCTTGTAAGCTGATCTTGAAACTGATAGCACAATTATTGTTAGTTGTATACTGTATACAGTATATTTGCATGTTTGCATATTATTTTAACAAGTTTGAAGTAACACGTCTTTGTTCATCTGCCCAAACTCACTTCTCCTTCATATTTGTATCACTCACAGGGTTTGATCTGAAGGAGAGGGGAATGAGGATCAATCTTTCAACTGTATTCTTTGTGTCTGGGCTGTGTATAGGATTTCTGTCTATCCTATACATTGTTTACTCAGATTCTAGCACTGTAGACCCAGCTGTTTTCCTTCTGGGTAACTCCAATGGAGTTCAGTATGACAGGGGGGTTCCAAGACACATGCACTCAGGTAATTGACTTATTACTTATTATTGATAATAAATTACAAATAGCTGTAATTCATTTTTTATTACAATGTAATATCATTCAGTTATAAAAAATGAATTTAATTGAAACAACTAGGTTATTGGGTCTCTTTCCTCTTAATATGGAGGTGTACAGTGAGTGTACAAAACATTATGAACACCTGCTCTTTCAATGACAAACTGACTTTGTGAATCCAGGTGAAAGCTGTGGTCCCTTATACGGTTACATAAAAACTGTAATATCTTATGCTTCACGGAGTCGTGGCTGAACGACTATATTATCAACATGCAGCTGGCTGGTTATACCTTGTATCGGCAGGATAGAACAGCGGCATCTGGTAAGACAAGGAGCGGGGGGCCTATGCATAAGTCTCACGGTTTTGCTCGCCTGAGGTAGAGTATCTCATGATAAGCTGTAGACCACACTATCTACCTGTATCTTTAGTAGCTGTCTACATACCACCACAGACCGATGTTGGCACTAAGACCGCACTGAATGAGCTGTATAAGGCCATAAGCAAACAGGAAAACGCTCATCCAGAGGCGGCGCTCTTAGTGGCCGGGGACTTCAATGCAGGGAAACTTAAATCTGTTTTACCAAATTTCTATCAGCATGTTGAATGTGCAAACAGAGGGAAAAACTCTAGACCACCTTGACTCCACACACAGAGATGCATACAAAGCTCTCCCTCACCCTCCATTTGGCAAATCTGACCGTAATTCTATCCTCCTGATTCCTGCTTACAAGCTAAAATTAAAGCAGGAAGCACTAATGACTCAGTCAATAAAAAAGTGGTCAGATGAAGCAGATGCTAAGCAACAGGACTGTTTTGCTAGCACCGACTGGAATATGTTCCCGGATTCTTCCTATGGCATTGAAGAGTACATCACATCAGTCATTGGCTTCATCAATAAGTGCATCGATGACGTCGTCCCCACAGAGACTGTATGTACAAACCCCAACCAGAAGCCGTGGATTACAGGCAACATCCGCACTGAGCTAAAGGCTAGAGCTGCCGCTTTCAAGGAGCGGGACTCTAACCCGGAAGCTTAGAAGAAATCCCGCTTGCCCTCTGACGAACCATCAAAAAGGCAACGTGTCAATACGGGACTAAGATCGAATCATACTACACCAGCTCCGAAGCTCGTCAGATGTGACAGGGCTTGTAACCATTACAGACTACAAAGAGAAGCGCAGCCGAGAGCTGCCCAGTGACACGAGACTACCAGATGACACGAGCCTCGTGTACCCTCAAGCATGCGCTGACCAACTGGCAAGTGTCTTCACTGACATTTTCAACCTCTCCCTGTCCGAGTCTGTAATACCAACATGTTTTAAGCAGACCGTCCAGAGTCCCTGTGCCCAAGAACACTAAGGTAATCTGCCTAAATGACTACTGACCCGTAGCGCTCACGTCTGTAGCCATGAAGTGCTTTGAAAGGCTGATCATGGCTCACATCAACACCATTATTCCAGAAACCCTAGACCCACACCAATTTGCATACTGCCCTAACAGATCCACAGATGATGCAATCTCTATTGCACTCCACACTGCCCTTTCCCACATGGACAAAAGGAGCTGTAGACCACACTATCTACCTTTTCATTGACTACAGCTCAGCGTTCAACACCATAGTGCCCTCAAAGCTCATCACTAAGGTAAGGACCCTGGGACAAAACACCTCCCTCTGCAACTGGAGCCTGGACTTTCTGACGGGCCGCCCCCAGGTGGTAAGGGTAGGTAACAACACATCCACCACGCTGATCCTCAACAAAGGGGCCCCTCAGGAGTGCGTGCTCAGTCCCCTCCTGTACTCCCTGTTCACTCATGACTGCATGGCCAGGCACGACTCCAACACAATCATTACGTTTGCCAATGACACAAGACTGGTAGGCCTGATCACCGACAACGACGAGACAGCCTATAGGGAGAAGGTCAGAGACCTGGCCGTGTGGTGCCAGGATAACAACCTCTCCCTCAATGTGATCAAGACAAAGGAGATGATTGTGAACTACAGGAAAAGGAGGACAGAGCACGCCCCCATTCTCATAAACTGTGCTGTAGTGGAGCAGCAAACTAACATGGTCCAAGCAACGAACTAACATGGTCCAAGCACACCAAGACAGTCGTGAAGAGGGCACAACAAAACCTATTCCCCCTCAGGAGACTGAAAAGATTTGGCATGGGTCCTCAGATCCTCAAAAGGTTCTACAGCTGCACCATCGAGTGCATGGGCCAACTGGTTGCATCACTGCCTGGTATGTCCACTGCTCTGCATCCGACCGCACGTCACTACAGAGGGTAGTGTGTATGGCCCAGTACATCACTGGGGCCAAGCTTCCTGCCATCCAGGACCTCTATACCAGGCGGTGTCAGAAGAAGGCCCTAAAAATGGTCAAAGACTCCAGCCACCCTAGTCATAGACTGTTCTCTCTACTACCGCATGGCTAGCGGTACCGGAGCGCCAAGTCTATGTCCAAGAGGCTTCGAAACAGCTTCTACCCCCAAGCCATAAGACTCCTGAACATCTAATCAAATGGCTACCCAGACTATTTGCATTGCCCCTCCTCTTTTACACTGCTGCTGCTCTCTATTATTATCTATGCATAGTCACTTTAATAACACTACCTACATGTACATATTACCTCAATTACCTCAACTAACCGGTGCCCCAGCACATTGACTCTGTACCGGTACCCCCTGTATATAGTCTCGCTATTGTTATTGTCTATTTTTAAACTGCATCGTAAAACATCTATTACTCCTGAAAGCATTGTGTTTCCAAGAGGCCAGTGGGTTAGAGAGCACAGTGCTGGAAACACTAGGTGTTTGATTCCCATATAGAGGACACATATCAGGGTTTGGGTCAATTCCATTTCAATTCCAGTCAATTCAGAAAGTAAATGAAATACCAATTCCAATAAAAAAGTGTCCTAATTGAAAAGCATTGGAAGATAATTGGAATTAGAGTTGTAATTTAATTGTACTCCCTGAATTGACTGAAATTGAAATGGAATTGACCCCAAATAATCCACACACTGAAGAAAACTACTAAATTTCGAAATTGCACCTTGTGCATTCTACTATTACAACAAAAGTAAGTTGAAAGCCGGACTCAGTTCGGGGGGAGGGGGGCGTCCTCTCAGTTTGGGAACCACTGTGCTAAATGACCACAATTTTCATTAATTATCTTTAAATGATCTCTTTCAGATGAGAACAGGAGTGTTGCAGCCAACCTGTCCCAGAAGGTGCGTCTGCTATGTTGGATCATGACTGGACCTAAGAACCTGGAGTCTAGAACCAAACACATCCGGGCCACCTGGGCCAACCGATGCAACAAAATCCTCTACATGAGTTCAGTGGAGACAGAATTCCCGACGGTGGGGCTCAACGTAACCGAGGGACGAGACCAGCTCTACTGGAAGACCATCAGAGCCTTCCAGTACATCTACCAACACCACCGCAACGACTACGACTGGGTCCTCAAAGCTGATGATGACACGTTCGTGGTCATCGAAAACCTCCGCTACACCTTGTCCAAACAGGACCCGGAGAAGCCTGTGTACTTTGGGAGAAGGTTCCGCCCGTTCGTCCACCAGGGTTACATGAGCGGTGGAGCCGGCTATGTCCTCAGTAAAGAAGCCGTCAGAAGGTTCATCGAGGGATTCGACATGGCGAAATGTACCCACTTTTCCATCATAGAAGACATGGCTCTGGGGAAGTGTATGGAGACAATGGGTGTGGAGCCGGGAGACTCCAGGGATGTGAAGGGAAGGCAGACGTTTCATCCCTACCCACCAGACAAGTACCTGATCAAAAAGCCACCCAGAAAACGGCCTTGGTTTCTCTTGTATGACTACTACAAACCCAGAGAGGTAAGCATACCCTACCCAAAATCAACTGTTCACTTACAAGTACACTCATACCATTCTATTCTATTCTCAACTCTGTGTGTGGTTGTGATGCTCTCTCAATCACGTGTAGTATGGGAGAGTTGTCATAGGTGCTTAGGGTTTGGCATTCACAGTGTAATGACTGACTAGCTAAAGTAAATCTTTACTCATAGATTTACTCATGGCTTTGTGCTTATTATAAGTAGCCTTGCACAAACCTTGGATTACGTTAGTGAGCATTTCTCATTTGCCAAGATAAACCATCCACATGACAGGTGTGGCATATCAAGAAGATGATTAAATAGCATGATCATTACACAGTTGCACCTTGTGCTGGGGACTATAAAAGTGAACTCTAAAATGTGCAGTTACACAACACAATGCCACAGATGCCTCAAGTTTTGATGGAGCGTGCAATTGGCATGCTGACTGCAGGAATATCCACCAGAGCTGTTGCCAGATAATTTAACATTCATTTCTCTACCATATGCCGCCTCTAACGTCGTTTTATAGAATTTGGCAGTACGTCTAACCGGCCTCACAACCGCAGACCACATGTAACCACGCCAGCCCAGGACCACCATATCCGGCTTCTTCATCTGCGGGATTGTCTGAGACCAGCCACAGGGATAGCTGATGAAACTATTGGTTTGCACAACCAAAGAACTTCTTCACAAACTGTCAGAAACAGTCTCAGGGAAGCTCATCTGCATGCACGTCATCCTCACCGGGGTCTTGATCTGACTGTGGTTCAGCGTCGTAACCGACTTCAGTGGATAAGTGCTCACCTTCAATGCCCACTGGCACTCTGGAGAAGTGTGCTCTTCCCGGATGAACTCCAGTTTCAACTGCACCTGGCAGATGGCAGACGTGTATGGTGTCGTGTGGGTGAGCGGTTTGCTGATGTCAACGTTTTGAACAGAGTGCCCTATGGTGGGGTTATGGTATGGGCAGGCATAAGCTATGGACAACGAACACAATTGCATTTTATTGATGTCAATTTAAATGCACAGAGATACCGTGACGAGATCCTGAGGCCAATTGTTGTGCCAGTCATCTGCCGCTATCACTTCATGTTTCAGCATGATAATGCAGTCCCATGTCACGAGAATCTGTACACAATTCCTGGAAGCTGAAAATGTCCCAGTTCTTCCAGGGCCTGCATACTCACCAGACATGTCCCCCATTGAGCATGTTTGGGATGCTCTGGATCGACTGCCATGTGCGACAGTGTGTTCCACTTCCCACCAATATGCAGCAACTTCACACAGCCAGTGAAGAGGAGTGGGACAACATTCCACAGGCCACAATCAACAGCCTGAACAACTCTATGTGAAGGAGATGTGTCGCGCTGCATGAGGCTAACGGTGGTCATACCAGATACTGACTGATTTTCTGACCCACGCTCCTTTTTTTTAAGGGTATCAGTGACCAACAGATGATTATCTGTATTCCCAGTGTTAGGTTCTAATCTTTAAGAGTAAATGACTCCACGGACACCAGAGAAGCTTAAACAAGTTCTATTCTTCCCAAAGGGTCGATACTGCTGTAATTCAGACAAAGACATGGCTTCCCCCGTGGTATTATTCATACCCCGCTTTGGGTGGCGTCTCCTCCTTGTCTCTAAACATTGCATCATTCTTGCTAATCAGGGAACTAAGTGATATGAGTCTTCAACGGTTTCTCCCCTTATCAGTGCTGTCACATGCGATTGTTTTCCCTGCACTCAGCCCCTCCCAAGCTCCTTTATGGCACCCCTCACGTCTCTTTTGTAACTAATGTTCCTATACCTCTGAGTATAACAATGCTCAAAGTGTCACCCTGAATCCAACACCAGTCATGTGAAATCCATAGATTATGGCTTTATTTATTTCAATTGACTGATTTCCTTATATGAGTTGTAACTCGGTAAAATCTTTGAAATTGTTGCATGTTGGGTTTATATTTTTGTTCAGCGTATAAAGTTTTACACAAGCTTAATACAGCCTTTCTTTCTCCCAGGGCCCAGAATGCTGTTCAGATCACACCGTATCCTTTCACTACATCTACAATGTACAGATGTACATGCTGGAATATCTGACCTATAACCTACGGCCCTACGGATACCAGTACAGGTACAACCCTGATTCTGCAGGGACTGAAAGTGAGAGTAACACACCCGTCTCTGCCTAACACAGAGATAACACAGAGAGACTACTGCACTGAAGAAAGTATGTATTACTGTGTAATGTTTAAATGCCAGAAACAACAGCTGACCCTGCCACATTGTTTGGTATGCTGAGCGATGAGACTGGGGAAATGTAACCACTCTCAAATTCATCGACACGGTAGTTTTAAACATATTTTGAAACGATACATGGTTTGTTTACAACGACTCAAATGACAACAACTATATTAACAATGAAGCTCTAGAGTTATTGTGATAGGGTGAGACAGTTGTAGTAAGCTCATAAGGCATTTACTATTTATTGTATATCATTAATCAAATTTGATTTGAGAAGCAGGGAATCTTCCAGACTGCCTTTAACTGTAGGTTTGTAATACTGACCACAAGTGTCAGTCATTTCCCCTGTTTGTCATTCAAAAGTACACATGATACTTATTGTAGCTGAAAGTGCTTATGATTTATTTTATTATATATTTATTAAAACAAACACGTTTATTCTGTTGTGTGAGCTTCACATTTCCTTCTTTGCTTTTGTTGTACAATATTAAACAAAAATATATTTTACAGCCAAGTGTTCATTTTTTTTACAACTTACAGTAAAACAAAGGTTAACATGGTAGTTTGTTAATATGAAAATAGAAGTATCTACTTCCTGTCTTCTACAGATTTCTGGAGGTCGAGCACGATATATAACACTCAGTTTGTTAGTGAAAGATGACACTGAGATAGAACTGGACTATATACAACACACATACAGTAGATATGTCATTTTATGTCATGAGAATCCTGACCTGTGAGAATCTGTTCAGATCACAAGGTTTATGGTTTGGAAGTTATTAAGGTGTCTTTTTATTGGACAATTATTTGAAGCAACACAATGGGTAAAAACAATAGTGTGTGAAAATAGACAAAATGTAAACAGGTTGAACATTTGTACAGTACAGGGGCTGGTTCACAGACTACATAAAGAACACAGAAATAAAGAGACAGTATACAGGTCCTCTCTGGAGCATCAGTGTAGCAGTGCTGTCGTTCGCCTGAGCTTTGGTCGAACTGTAACTGATAGAAAGCCTATGTCCCGATTCTCCACCCTTCTGCGAAGTATGCACTTACACACTCCCCATCCTCAGGAGAATTGGGACGCAGCCATAGATAGATAGGAGCCCATGTCCTCAGTGCATCCCTCTGACATTATCATTGGGGAATTTGCACACGGCCCTTCTCTCTTTAAACAAAGCACAACTGTCTGTTACGTGCGGACGCAAACGCTCCTGCACCCGGCCTCCGACTCAAACTGGTTTCCGTTACCCTGGCAACCTCCGTACCAGAACTGTGCGCAGGAGTTGGCTTCCGGGTCGTAGTACCACCTGACCACATACTGACGACACGGCCCAGGGTCCAACGGCTGTCTGCACCCCACCACTGGAACAGACAAGAGGTTTTTGTCATACTGTTTCATTTATGTTTAGGTGGTAGATCAGCTTTAATATTGCCGATAGATTGTAGCTTCCATCAATGTAATCGTCTGCATCATTTCCAATCGCCCAGACATAGATTTATTCCTTTATTATTTTCCCCTAACCCTACCATCCCTCCCCTAATTGGAGTAAACTAATGGACAACAACTCTTAGGCTTATCCTTCCAGATCATACATACTAAATACATTTGATGGAGACAGTATATTTTACAATAGTTATCTTTTGTTTGTTTTGAGTCCCATCCTTCAGCTCCACTCAACCCTCCCAACTATCTCTGAACGCCATCCGGTTATGGTTAACTGTACTGTGATGTTTCAGAAAAGTTCTGATTCTAAATGAAAGATACACATTTTTGCTAAGAGTATTATTATATTATTGATCGATTGACTATGACTTTTTTTTTAAATCATCCAGCAGCCATTCCTGAAGCTGCGACCAAAAACAACTACATATGGACAGTACCAAAACAAATGATCTAATGATTCTCTTCTCTTCAGTTTTTGTAATACTTTATAAAGGCTTCTTCATCCTAATAACAAGTTATAAAGCATTACACTTGTTTTATAAATACTTATAGGACTTTATACTTCAGTGTAGCGAAATGCACAAGCATTTCGCTACACTCGCATTAACATCTGCTAACCATGTGTATGTGACAAATAAAATTTGATTTGATTTGATTTGATTTGGAACACACATTGACTAACAGAGAGACAAATGGGTTAATACGTCTGTTTGTTAAAGATGTGACAACCCTGAACAAGTAAACAGATCTGAGTCTACCAGGTAATAGCAGGTAGCCTAGTGGTTAGAGTGTTGGACTAGGCAGGTAGCCTAGTGGTTAGAGTGTTGGACTAGGCAGGTAGCCTAGTGGTTAGAGTGTTGGACTAGGCAGGTAGCCTAGTGGTTAGAGTGTTGGACTAGGCAGGTAGCCTAGTGGTTAGAGTGTTGGACTAGGCAGGTAGCCTAGTGGTTAGAGTGTTGGACTAGGCAGGTAGCCTAGTGGTTAGAGTGTTGAACTAGGCAGGTAGCCTAGTGGTTAGAGTGTTGGACTAGTGGTTAGAGTGTTGGACTAGGCAGGTAGCCTAGTGGTTAGAGTGTTGGACTAGGCAGGTAGCCTAGTGGTTAGAGTGTTGGACTAGGCAGGTAGCCTAGTGGTTAGAGTGTTGAACTAGGCAGGTAGCCTAGTGGTTAGAGTGTTGGACTAGTGGTTAGAGTGTTGGACTAGGCAGGTAGCTTAGTGGTTAGAGTGTTGAACTAGGCAGGTAGCTAAGTGGTTAGAGTGTTGGACTAGGCAGGTAGCCTAGTGGTTAGAGTGTTGGACTAGGCAGGTAGCCTAGTGGTTAGAGTGTTGGACTAGGCAGGTAGCCTAGTAGTTAGAGTGTTGGACTAGGCAGGTAGCCTAGTGGTTAGAGTGTTGGACTAGGCAGGTAGCCTAGTGGTTAGAGTGTTGGACTAGGCAGGTAGCCTAGTGGTTAGAGTGTTGGACTAGGCAGGTAGCCTGGTGGTTAGAGTGTTGGACTAGGCAGGTAGCCTAGTGGTTAGAGTGTTGGACTAGGCAGGTAGCCTAGTGGTTAGAGTGTTGGACCAGGCAGGTAGCCTAGTGGTTAGAGCTTTGGACTAGGCAGGTAGCCTAGTGGTTAAAGCGTTGGACTAGGCAGGTAGCCTAGTGGTTAGAGCGTTGGACTAGGCAGGTAGCCTAGTGGTTAGAGCGTTGGACTAGTAACCCAAAGGTTGCTAGACCGAATCCCAGAGCTGACAAGGTAAAAATCTGTCGTTCTGCCCCTGAACAAGGCAGTTAACCCACTGTTCCTAGGTCGACATTGTAAATAAGAATTTGTTCTTAACCGACTTTCCTAGTTAAATAAAAGGATAAATAAATACCATAGACGAAACATTTTAAAGGAGTAATGAGGAAATGTTTCCCAATCAATTGTTTGTACAGTTCGAGATGTATCCTACATAATGTAATTTCTCAAATGGTCATTAAAAAAAAGAGACTCACCTGGTACAAAGATGTCTGGCAGAGGCTGGGTGGTCTTGGGGATGTACTGCCAGTTGGTGGGTGTCTGGGGGGTCTGGGGTCCCACCATAGAGATAACAGGGGGTTGCTGCTTCCCCCCCTGGCCCCCTGATGCTGCTGTCATGACGTCTGGGAGCTTGTTCAGGGGTACCTCGAAGACCGATGTCTTGCCAGTGTCAATTTCATTCTCGTTGAAGCCAGGGGATTCTGGGGCCCGTGAGGAGGGAGGGCTCTCATTCTCAAATATTGGTGGTCCAGGCTGGGGAGGGAGAAATATACAGAGGAAGAAATATCAAACGACTACGCATTCCAGACAGTGATCACTGCAGCAGTCATGGTAACAGACTGGATGTTAGAGTATTACGCAGCTATTTACAGCCCTATGTAGTTTGTTAGAGTGTAGTTTATTAAAGTGTAATACATAGTTTGTTAGAGTGTAATTTGTGTATTGGTATTGGTATGATCATGTGAAATGTCTACTTTCATGTGGTTTTGGCCATTGTCTGTAATGTCTACTTTAATGTGGTTTTGTCCATTTGTTCATCTTAAGTGTCTTAGTAAGTTCCTCCCGTAAGTCCTACAAAATTCAAAAGGCACATCTGAGCAATATTTTTTGCAGGTGCATGGCAACAGTTGAACAAGATGAAGGAAAAAGGAAATCGCACACTGCTCTTGATCGTATCACGGATATTTAATAAGCTTACGTATTGGCCTCGTGGCCTTCGTCAGAGAAAGCTCTGACAAAGGCCGCGTCAGAGAAAGCTCTGACGAAGGCCGCGAGGCCGATACGTAAGCTTATTAAATATCAGTGATACGATCAAGAGCAGTGTGCGGTTTCCTTTTTCCTTCATCCCGTAAGTCCTAAAAGTGTTTTCTCTTACTCTTCTGTAATCGTCCTCAAAGTTGGGTATGTCCCCCCTGTCTGGGACTTCTCTGTAAACCTCAAGGGTGGGTATGCCCCCCCTGTCTGGGACTTCTCTGTAAACCTCAAGGGTGGGTATGCCCCCCCTGTCTGGGACTTCTCTGTAAACCTCAAGGGTGGGTATGGGGTTGTGGATGAAGAGGGTTCCACCGTTGTGCTCACAGATCTGGCTTAGCAGCGTACTCTCCAGGGCTGTGCCAAGACAGACAGTTTAAAAGACTGTAATCAACCTCAATCAAGTTCATTTCAAGCTATTAAAGGATTAAACAGTCATCCAGGGAGTTTCAAAACACAGAACAATCATCACCAGTCATAATAGAATGTCACTGGCCTGTTTCTCTAGCTAGTGTGTGGGAACTCCACCACTTGGTCATGTACATGTATATAACCTTTGGTTTAAACTTTAAAGAGCGACTGAACACGTCGATTGGCACATGTGTTTTTCTGTTGCTCATTAGAAAAATGAGATTTCAGTTGTGTTTTCTGTTTTCTGACCAATTCTGCATTTGGTTAATGATATTTGTCCCCCATAAAACACTGTATAAGTGGAAGCCCTCCCCAAAATCCGCAG
Organism: Oncorhynchus clarkii lewisi; assembly: GCF_045791955.1. Taxonomy (NCBI): domain Eukaryota; kingdom Metazoa; phylum Chordata; class Actinopteri; order Salmoniformes; family Salmonidae; genus Oncorhynchus; species Oncorhynchus clarkii. The sequence continues at coordinate 48,575,297 of NC_092164.1, forward strand.
AATGAAGCTAAGATACAGTAATTCAAGAAATCTGTAATTCATTTAGAAATTTTTGCTGAGGATGTTGCACAATTTTACATCTAACTAAGGTGTTTGGTGCAGTATTTCTCAAGATAAATGTGTGACATGTTGTCTTATGTAAACAAATTCGGAGCTGCTGGGCAGGTCTGTCTCACTGTCTATGCTCCGTTTTAGACGAGACTGACTTTATGACCAAAATTATCCTATTTTGACTCTGTAGTCAATTTTGACACTAGAATAACTGTTTCTGACTTATATCATTGACACAGGACGTCTTCAAATGGATTTGTTGCTTTTTAAAGGCAGTTCTTTAAAGTATCTGATGGCAGTGATGGCAGGCATCACGAATAAGGGTGACATTTTCTCAAATGTCCTTTTTAAACAGGCCATGCAGTGAGCATAGTTGGGATGTGATGAAACATGATCTATCACACTTAAAGACTTTACAATACTGCAACTATAGTGACAGCGTTTTGTGCAATGCATTTTCACACTGTTTGTTTATACTCAAATACTTACATTTTAAATATTCTATTTATATATAAAAGTTATAGCATTATCACGTTATTGTTATAAAGCAATTTTGGCACTGTTCCGTGCCAATCTACAGAAATCAAGATATCTCCTTCACAAACCCCTTAACGGGGCTCGTCAGTAGAGTTGTTAGAATAGATCTGTTGTCTGTTCTTTTATCAATTTAAGCATATGTATTTAGATAGGCCGATGCCGTTCACATGGATTTAATTTTGTATTGACTGCTATGACTGTGGATGTAAATAAAACCGAACTAGAACCATATACTAGGCAGAGTCTAGCACTTCATCTAGAGTCTAGCACTTCATCTAGAGTCTAGCACTTCATCTAGAGTCTAGCACTTCATCTAGAGTCTTGAACTTCATCTAGAGTCTAGCACTTCATCTAGAGTCTAGCACTTCATCTAGAGTCTTGAACTTCATCTAGAGTCTACAATTTCATCTAGAGTCTACAACTTCATTTAGAACCACATACTCGGCAGCAGCATGAAGTCGTCGATCAGGTACATGTGTTCCTCGTCTGGGTCGGAGGCGATAGCGATCATCTCAGATTGGAACTCTGCGTACAGCGGGTCTTTCTTATTCACCACGCCGATGACAAACATCTCAATGCCGGCGGTGTGGGCCTCCCTGGCAGCTTCCTCGGGCTGCACTGCGTCACGGCGGTCTGCCTGCCCATCGGTTAGTACCACGGCAACTTTACGCACACCGGGCCGCGAGGCCTGGAACAGCTGGTTGGCTCTCCCAATGGCACTACCCGTAAAGGTGCCCTCGCCCAGGTACGGCATTTTCCTCACCGCAGCCTGAGAGAAATTACACAGACAGACAAATAGATATAGATATATGATAGACATACCAGGGGATGAAACAGTGAGTGTAATTACATCAGACAGAAAAAGGATACAGCAGAATAAACACAGATCTGCTTCAAGAATGCCTAGGCTTTAGCTCAGAGGGCTAATACAGTTGTGACATGCAGGAGACCCGGGATTCGAACCCAGTCTGTGACAGGTACTCATCTGCTTCAATACTACTGACCTTGACATCGTTCTGGCTGGACTGCTGCGTCAGACTGACCACCACTATGTCCACATGACTGTAGAGGACCACACCGATCCTGCTGGCCTCGCGGTTCACAGATACACGGTCAATCAGGGTGTTCACAAAGTCCTTGACCACCTCGAAGTTCTCCGGTCCAACGCTCTCTGAGCTGTCAATCACAAACACCAGCTCCAGAGGACTCTCTCTGCACTTCACACCACAGCCTGAGAACATAAACATAGAGACAGTCTATATCAATCAATCAAATGTATTTAAAAAGTCATTTTTACATCCGCAGTTGTCACATCGTGTTTTACAGTAACCTGGCCTAGAACCCAAAGACCAAACAGAAGCACATTTGATTTATTCATGTTTATTTATTTAGCAAAGGATTGTCCAGCAATAGAAACAATTGCCACTGTTTTCCAGGGAGCTCTGTGCACAGTTCCTTAGAAAGAATAAATGTTGGCTAACACTAACAATGGTGTTTATGTTCTGTAGGTATGAATAGTCAATGAGCTGTTTTAACTCACCACAACTTTCCCTGATAATTTTGATTACTTCCTCTCTCTGTGGGTGGAAGAGTAAAACATTTAAGATATTAAAATATGGATGAGAGACATAACAAAGGTGCCATTATGAAACCATATGGATTTTGTGCTCTACTCACTGTCAAGCCAGGATCCCCCTTCTCACCGGATTTCCCCTGCAAGTTTGAACACAGGTTAGCGATCAACATATAAATTAACCATGACATACGTTATTTTATGACCATGATGGGACCAGAAGACTATCATACCATGGGTCCTGTAGATCCTGGCTCTCCAAATTCTCCCTTGTCTCCTTTCTTCCCACGATCTCCAAGAATCCCCCTGTCTCCCTGTGTACAGTAATATGACAACAGTATCGTTAAGAACATCAACAAGAACATTTATATTGAACAGCAAATGGTTGTGTGTCCATGTTGGCATTGAACCAGTCTGTGTGTGTTTGGCAGTTACAGTCCTGCGTGGCTCAAGTTGCTGGTTCAATTCCTGCAGGGATCAAAAGCATTGGTTAAGTTTGTACCTTTTCTCCTGGAAAGCCGTCCCCTGGAGGCCCCCGGGGGCCTTTTGGCCCCTCGAACCCAGGCTCTCCCTGAATGTCGAAAAAAGACAAGACTAATGATTAGTATGATTAATCATTGCTAATGTTAAAACAGCTCACAATACTGTATACAGCAGCACACAGAATATTGTACCATGTCAGATTGATAGTACCAAAACCAATTTCCCTCTGAACATACAGGTAGCTGCCAAAATAAAATAAACACTCGAGTAAAAGTATATTGAAAGCAAGTGCTTCCACACAGGTGTGGTTCCTGAGTTAATTAAGCAATTAAAACATCCAATCATGCTTAGGGTCATGTATAAATAAATACACAGTTGCTCATTGTCTTGGCTACCATGGCTATAAGAAGCATAGGGGGGTTTAAAGGGTGTGTGTCAGTCACCAGATCTCAACCCAATTGAATGGTTATGGGAGATTCTGAAGCTGCGCCTCAGAGAGCGTTTTTTCACCACCATCAACAAAATGGAATTTCTTGTGGAAGAATGGTGTTGCATCCCTCCAATAGAGTTCCAGACCAGTATAGAATCTATGCCAAGGTGCATTGAAGCTGTTCTGTTGGCACGTGGTGGCCCAATGCCTTATTACCTGTGGTTCCCCACTTGAACATAGCACAGTCTTTCGTTTCTGGGGCCATGAATGACATACTGCACTATAATTACATTGGCATTTAATTAGAATTGCAGTTGATAGATTGTCACTATGACATAAGTATCCAATAAATCGTCACGCCCTGATGTGTTTCACCTGTCCCTGTGATTGTCTCCACCCCCTCCAGGTGTCGCTTATTTTCCCCAGTGTATTTATCCCTGTGTTTCCTGTCTCTCTGTGCCAGTTCATCTTGTATGTTTTCCAAGTGAACCAGCGGTTTTCCCGTTCTCCTGCTTTTTGCTATTTTCCTTTTTCTAGTCCTCCCAGTTTTGACCATTGCCTGTTTCTGGACTCTGTACCCGCCTGCCTGACCTTTCTGCCTGCCTTGACCATGAGCCTTGTCTGCCACTTCTTCTGGACTCTGATCTGGTTTTGACCTTTTGCCTGTCCATGACCATTCTCTTGCCTACTCCTTTTGGATTAATAAACATTGTAAGACTCCAACCATCTGCCTCCTGTGTCTGCATCTGGGTCTCACCTTGTGTCGTGATATAAATATCACACCATTATCATAATTATGATCACTATCTCAGGCCAGTCCAGCGTGATAATGAGGCCCTACCTTGGGCCCCTGGATGCCCTCTCCTGTGATTCCTGACAGACCAGGTGGACCTGGCTGACCCACAGAACCCTGCAAAACACACAAACATTAGTTCAGTTCCACATTACAATTTTCAAAAATAAACCTTAATTAAAAGTACACTGGCATTGAAAAGAAACAAGAGATGTTGACAAAAGGTGTCTACAAGAAGATCTACAGCAGATGAAGGATCTATGCCGGGGGTAGGGGCTAGGCTAGGGGGTAGGGGTTAGGGGGTAAAGGGTAGGGGCTACGCGGTAGGGGGTAGGAGTAACGGGATGCAGGCTGTTTCTGGACTAATCCTGTGTTTCCAGTCATCACTGACCTTAAGTCCCAGCAGACCAATGCCAGGAGGTCCTGTTGGCCCTGGAAGTCCTGATGAACCTCTGTCACCCTGAAACACAAACATAATATGAATTAATGTTTCATTGTACACATACAGTGCAGTATATACACTCATGAGAGATAGAGAGAGAGAGAGTGTAAAACCGTGCCTGTAAAATTGTGATTAATTGTGTGAAGTATTTGAGTTAACATTGTGTGTATAAGGTAAGTTCAGCGCTTACCTTAGGGCCAGGTAATCCTTTCCCTTCAGGTCCCAACTCTCCTGGTTGCCCTGGCAACCCTGGGAGGCCCTGTTTACCAACAAGAACAAGACTGGGTTCATGTGTTGGGATTTAATTTTCAATGCATACTAAATCTCTTATGAAGGCTATGATGATGCTATGTAACTTAATAAACAAGTGAACAGAGTGTGCAGTTTTTATATTATATTATATATATTTCCCACACATCTGCAAGTAACTTCAAATACAGAGATACAGGGCTGGCAAACTAGACTAGGGTTTTTAAATAACTAGCAACATCAATAGTCCCACCTGAGGTCCTGTGTAGCCATCTCCCTTCAACCCTGGTGGTCCAACAGGTCCAGGGTTCCCCCTCTCACCCTGAATGGGAGAGAAACACACACACACACACAGAAAAATATGTGTCATTGTAGTACTAGCTTGCTGCCAAAACCTTGGCAATAATGTAATAAAGCTAGGCCTTGTTCTAACTGTCCGTTGAGGTTACCTTCGACCCAGCGATGCCCACTCCAGGGTCTCCTACAGGCCCAGACTGCCCCACTGGTCCAAGGTCACCCTGTCAATGTGGACCATACGGTTTTAGTGCTGTGTATGACAGAGCATTACATGCATGGGTGTGTTACTCAGTAGTCACTTTATCTGAGACCTGAAGACTTTAATTAGTTCCTAGAGTTAATGGCTAGGCTTTAGTTTACCGGGCTTATGGCACGCAGGGGACCATGGTTTCCAACACAGGTCAAGAGCTGATATTTTTAAGACACTATGCTGTGTGTGTGTGTGTGTGTTTACCACTTACCTTTGACCCAGGTAGGCCCCTGCCAGGAGGACCTGGTAGACCCATCATTCCAAAACTGCCAGGCTCTCCCTGAACAGAAGAACAGAGACGTGAGATACATGACACCGTGAACCTCACGGATGACAAACAAACAATAGCCAGGTAACTACAGCAAACACACACGACCTGTCCCGCTGATATGTTGAACCAGCAGTCAAAATCCACATCTCATATTATGAGCCAAATCTACTGTAAAGGAGCCAAATGGGAGTTTACTGATATTGTCACGATAAATGTTTTGTTAAAAAATACCTCTCATAGGGTAAACAAGCCTAAAAGAGTGTGTTGGTGTCGTTATAAAGAATATTGTTCATCTGTCTTCTTTATCCTTAATCAAACAATTTCATACAACAGCCCCAATAATGTAGTAACTCAAATAGTTTGTAAAGTAACATAAGCAATACTTATTTAAAAAAATATCTTTATTTAACTAGGCAAGTTAGTTAAGAACAAATTCATATTTTCAATGACGGCCTAGGAACAGTGGGTTAACTGCCTTGTTCAGGGGCAGAACGACAGATTTTTACCATGTCAGCTCGGGGATTTGATCTTGCAACCTTTCGGTTACTAGGCCAACGCTCTAAACACTAGGAAACCTGCCGTCTGTGTGCTTTGAAATCTGAGAATTATGCCATGAAGGCAAACACTGATAGTAAAACAAACTGCATTGTAAGGAAGTGACTTGATGCGAATTGATGACACTAAAATGCAACCTGGTCTGAGAGTATTTCATATTATTTTGTACGTAAATCCGAGACACCCCAGATATACTGAACAAAAAAATAAACGCAACATGCAACAATTTCAACGATTTTACTGACTTAGAGTTCATATAAGGAAATCAGTCAATTTAAATAAATAAATTAGGCCCTAATCTATGGATTTCACATGACTGGGCATGGGTGCACCCAATGTGGAGCGAGGCCCAGATAATCAGAATCTGTTTTTTCCCACAAAAGGGCTTTATCACAGACAGAAATACTCCTCAGTTTCATCAGCTGTCTGGGTGGCTGGTCTCAGACAATCCCACATGTGAAGAAGTCGGATGTGGAGGTCCTGGGCTGGCGTGGTTGCAAATGTGTTCTGCGTTTGTGAGGCCGGTTGGACATACAGACAAAAAAACAACGTTGGAAGTGGCTTATAGTAGAGAAATGAACAATCAATTCTCTGGGAATAGCACTGGTGGACATTTCTGCAGTCAGCATGCTAATTGTACGCTCACTAAAAACTTGAGACATCTGAGGCATTGAGTTGTGTGACAAAACTGTACATTTTAGTGTAATTTTATTGTCCCCAGCACAAGGTGCAACTGTGTAATGATCATGGCTTTTAATCAGCTTCTTGATATGCCACATCTGTCAGGTGGATGGATTATCTTGGCAAAGGAGAACTAATCACTACAGCGATGTAATTTCTTTATTTCACCTTTATTTAACCAGGTAGGCCAGTTGAGAACAAGTTGCGACCTGGCCAAGATAAAGCAAAGCAGTGCGACAAAAACAACGACACAGAGTTACACATAAACAAACGTACAGTCAATAACACAAAAGAAAAATAGAAAAATCTATGTACAGTGTGTGCAAATGTAGAAGAGTAGGGAGGTAGTCAATAAATATGCCCTAGAGGCGAAAATAATTACAATTTAGCATTAATACTGGAGTGATAGATGTGCAGATGATGATGTGCAAGTAGAGATATGGGTACAAAAGAGCAAGAGGGTAAGTCAAATTATGGGGATGAGGTAGTCGGATGTGCTATTTACAGATTGTACAGGTACAGTGATCGGTAAGCTGCTCAGACAGCTGATGCTTAAAGTTAGAGAGGGAGATATAAGACTCCAGCTTCAGAGATTTTTGCAATTCGTTCCAGTCATTGGCAGCAGAGAACTGGAAGGAAAGGCGGCCAAAGGAAGTGTTGGCTTTGGGGATGACCAGTGCAATGTACCTGCTGGAGTGCGTGCTACGGGTGTGTGTTGCTATGGTGACCAGTGAGCTGAGATAAGGCGGGGCTTTACCAAGCAAAGACTAACATTGTGCACAGAGTAGACAACTTTGTGCACAAAATTTGAGAGAAATACAGTGGGGCAAAAAAGTATTTAGTCAGCCACCAATTGTGCAAGTTCTCCCACTTAAAAAGATGAGAGAGGCCTGTAATTTTCATCATAGGTACACTTCAACTATGACAGACAAAATGAGAAAAAAAATCCAGAAAATCACATTGTAGGATTTTTAATGAATTTATTTGCCAATTATGGTGGAAAATAAGTATTTGGTCAATAACAAAAGTTTATCTCAATACTTTGTTATGTACCCTTTGTTGGCAATGACAGAGGTCAAACGTTTTCTGTAAGTCTTCACAAGGTTTTCACACACTGTTGCTGGTATTTTAGCCCATTCCTCCATGCAGATCTCCTCTAGAGCAGTGATGTTTTGGGGCTGTTGCTGGGCAACACAGACTTTCAACTCCCTCCAAAGATTTTCTATGGGGTTGAGATCTGGAGACTGGCTAGGCCACTCCAGGATCTTGAAATGCTTCTTACGAAGCCACTCCTTCGTTGCCCGGGCGGTGTGTTTGGGATCATTGTCATGCTGAAAGACCCAGCCACGTTTAATCTTCAATGCCCTTGCTTGATGGAAGGAGGTTTTCACTCAAAATCTCACGATACATGGCCCCATTCATTCTTTCCTTTATATGGATCAGTCGTCCTGGTCCCTTTGCAGAAAAACAGCCCCAAAGCATGATGTTTCCACCCCCATGCTTCACAGTAGGCATGGTGTTCTTTGTCCTCCAAACACGACGAGTTGAGTTTTTACCAAAAAGTTATATTTTGGTTTCATCTGACCATATGACATTCTCCCAATCTTCTTCTGGATCATCCAAATGCTCTCTAGCTTCAGACGGGCCTGGACATGTACTGGCTTAAGCAGGGGGACACGTCTGGCACTGCAGGATTTGAGTCCCTGGCGGCGTAGTGTGTTACTGATGGTAGGCTTTGTTACTTTGGTCCCAGCTCTCTGCAGGTCATTCACTAGGTCCCCCTGTGTGGTTCTGGGATTTTTGCTCACCGTTCTTGTGATCATTTTGACCCCATGGGGCGAGATCTTGCCCAGATTGAGGGAGATAATCAGTGGTTATCAGATTATCAGTGGTCTAATAATTGCTCCCACAGTTGATTTCTTCAAACCAAGTTGCTTACCTATTGCAGATTCAGTCTTCCCAGCCTGGTGCAGGTCTACAATTTTGTTTCTGGTGTCCTTTGACAGCTCTTTGGTCTTGGCCGTAGTGGAGTTTGGAGTGTGACTGTTTGTGGTTGTGGACAGGTGTCTTTTATACTGATAACAAGTTCAAACAGGTGCCATTAATACAGGTAATGAGTGGAGGACAGAGGAGCCTCTTAAAGAAGAAGTTACAGGTCTGTGAGAGCCAGAAATCTTGCTTGTTTGTAGGTGACCAAATACTTATTTTCCACCATAATTTGCCAATAAATTCATTAAAAATCCTACAATGTGATTTTCTGGATTTTTTTTTCTAATTTTGTCTGTCATAGTTGAAGTGTACCTATGATGAACATTTTTGTGCAAATGGAACATTTCTGAAAACTTTAATTTCAGCTCATCAAACCTGGGACCAACACTTTATTTATATTTTTGTTCTGTATAGTACGATATGTTACGTTTCGTATGGTATGTATTCATTTGGGGATGTCCATCATCCATTTAGTATAATATGTTCCGACTTAATATGTTACAAATTCCAATTTGTTGTGGTTAACGTTAGCTGGGTGGCTAATGATAACATTAGCTAGCTGGCTAACATTAGCTAGGCGAGGAGTTAGGGTTAGGAGTTAGGCTAAAGGGTTAATGTTAGGGATAGTTAAAAGGGTTAAGGCTAGGGTTAGGGGAAGGGTTACGTAAGTAGCTGCAAAGTAGCTAAAAAGTACCAAGTAGTTGAAAAGTTGCTAATTAGCTAAAATGCTAAATGAGATTCGAACACGCAACCTTTGGGTTGCTAGATGTTCTCGTTATGCACTGACCGATCCACTACGACCACTACGACCAACCATACTCCTTTTGTTTTTGCTTTAAGTAACCTTCTGTCTTCTGTAACCATACCAAACATAACATATCATACTAATTTGAGTGTCCCCAGATTTACTTTACTAAGTTCCGTCTAGTCTATGAGACCAGGCTGTAAAATGTAGTGATGGAACACAATGGTTGCTGGCTTCTTGTCAATGCTTATGGGAACCATAGAGGAAACAGAGCACATATTTGGAATTTGAGCAAGCGTTTGCATAGAGGGCCTGATTGAGTGTTGAGATAGGTACAACTCAGACATCCTTGATGTCAATGGGAGACTTACTTAAAAATGCGTGAAGATCTCAAGTTAGAATACCACCCAGACTGAACATGAAGTTGAAGAATTCCAAGCAGCATTCCATTCATGTAACTTGAACCCTGACCTTCCCTAACATCTAACTAACTACAGCAGGGATGATGGGGGTGGTGTCCACAAAAAAAGCACATTTTGCCATGGGATGTAGAGACAATGTTGCCATTTTAAAGCAAGTTTGCGTCAATTCGACACATTTTGCCATCTGGAGGAAAGAAAATGTGCAGTTTTACAGCTAATTTCCTGCAATTCTACACATTTTTGTCATAAGGTGGAGACAAATGTTTGCATTTTTTAATATGATAACTGATGATCAATGGGTGTAATTTGACCATGTATACTACATGTTTAGATATCTGGCCACTAGACTAACTTACCAATCTAAAACATGTTAGCTGACATGGGCTAATTGACTGATTGCTGATGGGCAACCAAATTTCGAAATTACACCTTGTTTGATGAGAGTGCAGGGGACAACTTTTTAAGGCTATGCACAAACTAAGAAGTGTGGCTTTAACATACCTTGGCTCCTGCAGGTCCCACGGGCCCTGGTGTTCCTGGTAGTCCCCTCACCCCCCGGTCACCTCGATCACCCTGTAGATAAACACACAAGTGAAATCATTCAAAAAATTATATGTAGATACAAAGACAGAGAAAGTATGTACCAACCTATGATGTGCATACCATAGAGCTATGGTCTAAAGTAGTGCACTATATAGGAAATAGGGTGCTATTTGGGATGCTGACACTGTCAGGATTCTCTGGAATGCAGCAATACTGTGTTTGCACTTCCGTTTCCAATGCAGGTGCCATTCATATCTTATTATATTTTGATGTATAATCTTGCTTGGAATTGCTTTTCAAAGGTGAAGCACCGGTCAGGGAGTCTATACGGCATGTTTAATATGGCGATAATGTTGAAGATTTCTCTGTTGTTACACCCTTTGACCGGTAAACTTACTCAACTCAATTGTGTAAGGCCCAGCGCAAGATTTGTCTTTCCTGTACTTTGAAGGTTGAACATTCAGGAAGTCCTCTCCTGTATTGCTTAAGGTGGAGTTTAATAAATCGGTCGGACTCCTATACTGGACGCAGGTAATCCTGTGTTTAACGTAGGTGTATGTAGGTATGCCAGCACTACAGTACCAAAGGTTTCTATAGGACTGTGGGTGGTTGTCTGGGTAAACATTTTATATCCAAAACTTTCAAAAAAAGAACTCTACCTTTTCTCCAGGAATTCCTTTCCCAGGCTCACCCTCTGTCCCTCGCAGTCCTGGCAAACCAATCTCACCCTGTTTCAAGACACCAAGGAGAATATAAAAATGCAGACAATGAACAAGTTAGAAAATGAACTATTTCAAATGTCTGTGCTCTGTGCGTTTGCCTGTGCATTTTAAAGCAGTTGGACGAATAAAGATTACTTAAACTTTAGAGCAAATCATTCCTTACTTTAAACTCTAGTAAATATACAATGGGGCCCAATGAACTTTGACCTCCTTTGACCCCTTGCTTACCTTAGGTCCGACCGCTCCATCTTCCCCGGGTATACCAGGTATCCCAGAAGATCCGTCAGGTCCTGGTTCACCCTGGAGAAGACCAAAGACCAGACACTCACATTCAACACCTGCTCATCTCAGCTGTACATACAGTGAATGTACATAATATCCGGTGTTGTATGTTTCATTGGGGACCTTTGCCATTAACTCACCTTTGACCCTGGCTCCCCGACTCCTCTCTCTCCCTGTGGTCCATGCTCTCCTGGGAAGCCCTGGTCACCCTGTGGAGAAGACAACTGGATCAGTCCCTGATTAGAGGTGAAGAATGAAAACAAGCAGTAGTACGGACCTCATGGTCTGGATTTGAGTAAGGGTCACCCACCACCATATTTAGTTCCACCCACCTTTGGGCCGACTATTCCCAGCCCTGGTGGCCCCCGAGGGCCGGAAGATCCAGATGGACCACTGTCTCCCTGCAAGGAGAGAGAGGGACAGAGATTAGTCAGTTTACTTATAATTTAGTGATAAAACAAACCAGAAAGTCGGTTGGATACAAATTGAAATAGTGGAACACAGTGGAAACAATGGAATAATTTAATAGGCCTGCCTTTTCTCCTTGGATCCCTGCACCTGGAAAACCCACCAATCCTGGCAAACCTGGAGCTCCTGTGTTTCCCTGGAGGGCAGAGGTTAAAGGGATCAGGGGATAAGCGGTAGTCCCTTAGTGCAGGGGTTCCCAAACGTTGTTTTTTTTTCTTCTGAGCCCCTTTTATGATAGCAACTTCATCAGGGACACTGTCATAATATCAAAATACAGTGCTTCTGTAGTGCATGGCCGGACTTACCAAGTCTCGGCCCCTGGGAATTAACATTTAAAAGGCCCCCCTCTTGGCATCAGAGAGACAATTTTGATGGTTTAGGGTCAGGGTTAGGGCCAACATACCTTGTCACCTTTCAACCCTGAACCCGGGGTGCCGCGGGTGCCCTTAGGACCCTCGTAACCCCTGTCACCCTGAAACACAAAATACACCCTGAGCCATCAGCTAGGTACACACTTTACTGTATAAATAAGAAAGATAAGTGATTCCTACATGTCATATCTCACGCACAGCTCACTATAGCCTACACATACAGAACATATCCAAGCTAGACTATTCAGTGGTATGAACAGCTAGTGACGGTGTCTCACCTTAGGCCCTGGTACACCCTCTCCTGGGAACCCTTGTGTTCCCTGGACCCCTGGAGGACCAAATGGACCCTAGTAGACATAATAAAGAGGATAAAAATGACCGTCAGCAAAGAGCAAAGCTCAATTATTAACAATATGTCTCAACCTAGTGGATATCCTGACACACTGCAGGGTAATTCTACAATTGTATTTTTATTTAACCTTTATTTAACTAGGCAAGTCAGTTAAGAACAAATTCTTATTCACAATGACAGCCTACCAAGTTTACATACACTTACATACACTTAGTTTGGAGTCATTAAAACGTGTTTTTCAACCACTCCACAAATGTCTTGTTAACAAACTATAGTTCTGGCAAGTTGAGTTAGGACATCTACTTTGTGCATAACACTAGTAATCTTTCCGACAATTGTTTACAGACAGATTATTTCACTTATAATTCACTGTATCACAATTCCAGTGGGTCAGAAGTTTACATACACTAAGTTGACTGTCCATTTAAACAGCTTGGAAAATTCCAGAAAATTATGTCAAGGCTTTAGAAACTTCTGATAGGCTAATTGACTTCATTTGAGTCAATTGGAGGTGTACCTGTGGATGTATTTCAAGCCCTACCTTCAAACTCAGTGCCTCTTTGCTTGACATCATGGGAAAATAAAAAGAAATCTGCCAAGACCTCAGATAAAAAATTGTAGACCTCCACAAGTCTGGTTCATCCTTGGGAGCAATTTCCAAATACCTGAAGGTACCACGTTCATCTGTACAAACAATAGTATGCAAGTATAAACACCAAGGGACCACGCAGCCGTCATACCGCTCAGGAAGGAGACGTGTTCTGTCTCCTAGAGATGAACGTACTTTGGTGTGAGAAATGCAAATCAATACCAGAAAAACAACAAACGACCTTGTGAAGATGCTGGAGGAAACAGGTTCAAAAGTATCTATATCCACAGTAAAATAAGTCCTATATCGACATAACCTGAAAGACCGCTCAGCAAGGAAGAAGCCACTGCTCCAAAACCGCCATAAAAAAGCCAGACTATGGTTTGCAACTGCACATTGGGACAAAGGTCGTACTTTTTGGAGAAATGTCCTCTGGTCTGATGAAACAAAAAATTCAACTGTTTGGCCATAATGACCATCGTTATGTTTGGAGAAAAAGGGGTACGCTTGCAAGCTGAAGAACACCATCCCAACCGTGAAGCACGGGGGTGGCAGCATCATGTTGTGGGGGTGCTTTGCTGCAGGAGGGACTGGTGCACTTCACAAAATAGATGGCATAATTTCAAGGAAAATTACGATGATATATTGAAGCAACATATCAACACATCAGTCAGGAAGTTTAAAGCTTGGTCGCAAAAGGGTCTTCCAAATGAACAATGACCCCAAGCATACTTCCAAAGTTGCGACAAAATGGCTTAAGGACAACAAAGTCAAGGTGTGGCCATCACAAAGCCCTGACCTCAATCCCATAGAAAATTTGTGTGCAGAACTAAAAAAGTGAGTGCGAGAAAGGAGGCCTACAAAGCTGACTCAGTTACACCAGCTCAGTCAGGAGGAATGGGCCAAAATTCACCCAACTTATTGTGGGAAGCTTGTGTAAGGCTACCCGAAATGTTTGACCCAAATTAAACAATTTAAAGGCAATGCTACCAAATACTAATTGAGTGTATATAAACTTCTGACCCACTGGGAATGTGATGAAAGAAATAAAAACTAAAATACATAATTCTCTCTACAATTATTCTGATATTTCACATTCTTAAAATAAAGTGGTGACCCTAACTGACCTAGGACAGGGAGTTTTTTACTTGGATTTAATGTTAGGAATTGTGAAAAACTGAGTTTAAATGTATTTGGCTAAGGTGTATGCAAACTTCCGACTTCAACTGTATCTAGCCATAACACCTAACGAATATTGTGAACTTACCGGCAGTCCTGGTTCACCCATACCCAAGGGACCGGTGGGTCCAGGCCTTCCCTGGTTTCCTTTATTGCCCTGGGATACAGGAGAAATTAGGATTAGAGTCGGAAAGATCATTAGACGGATTACTAGAGAGATCACAAGAGAGATTGCATGACAGAAGTAACGCCTCCAAAAATAAAGAATATCTAAACTAACTTTAGGTCCAGGAAAGCCGATTCCAGTATCCCCGGGAGGTCCTGTCACTCCACCAGGTCCACGGTCACCCTGGGAAAGAGAGGGGCCTCATTCACCTTACCCCAACTTCCCCAATACATTTTAGCTGTATTTTTATCTAGAACATTTCTGGAGGTATGGGAAGTTTAACATCATCCTTACTTTGGGTCCTACAAGTCCTTCAGGGCCCTGGTCCCCAGGACCTCCACTAAGACCCTGCCACAGAGACAAGAAAACACCTCGGTCAATGCCTGAATTTAAATAATCTACAGTAGACTAAATTCACTGGGTTTTGAGTTTTTCCTGGATAGAACCCCCCCCCCCCCCTAACTTATTTTGTAATTGGAAATGCGTGTGAGCAGCGATGTGTGAGTTAAACCTAAGCTTTAGTTTCACATTCTCTGGTCAATGTTATGGTATGACAAACAGATAATGTATAGTTTGGAGGGTCAGGGTGTGGTCAATCAAATGATGTTTCCACTAGCCTCATCCTCCTTAGTTCTACAATTATTTGCATAGGTACTCCCTAGTCCCCATGGGAACATGATCTAGGACCAGAGCTAAAATTTTCATCTAAAAACCACCACCGTATTCTGGTGATGGACTGCTGTTGTCATGCTAACGCTGGAGGGGCGTGAAAAGCGTTTAAAGAGGAATTAAAGGGGGTGGATAACGTGCCGAAACACTAATCCTGCAGGACAATAGTCTGGTGGGAGATAATAAACTGCAGGCTTGGATTGACTGCTTTAGATAGGCTCCATTATGGCGGGATAAGGACTAAGCCAGGACTCACATTCCATAAGTGCAGACTGGGAGAAGAGCTTCATACTCAGTGTGCATCTCCATGAGATACTGATGGTTCCAGTGAAGGGTCGGATGTAGGGTTGTAGACACAGGAATTGTTCAATTTGACCACTCACTCATTCACACACAGGTATGAATGGGCAGAGCGTTGTGTGAGGAGTGGGAATCTTCCAAATGTATAAAGCTATGGGGATTTCTCCTCAGTATGTAAATCGAAGACATTCATTTAGAACACATGCAAGTACATATACTGGATTCTAAAGATACTCAGGGCCTTATTCAATTAAACCTAGTTGTTTCAGAGGAGGCTGGTGGGGAGTGCTATAGGAGGACGGGATCATGGTAATGGCTGCAATGGAATATTGCAACGGAGTCAAACACATCACACATACGGAAAACACGTTTGACTCCGTTCCATCGATTCCATTCCATGCATTACAATTAGCCGTCTTCCTGTAGCTCATCCCACCAGCCTCCTCTAGTTTCCAAGGTAAGTCAAATATAATATTTTACCGGTACAGTGCTAAAGTGTGTTAGAAAGAATCGATATGAAGTTGAGTTTTCTTTTTGTTTCACAAGCAGTACAGACATAATGACTTTGACTTATCCCTGGGACTTGGCTATCTATTTTGTAGGGCCCCAAGTCTGTATCGACAACCAAACAAACATTGTCTGAGGCCTCTGGGAAAAAACATTGATCTGCATGTCTCCAAAATGACCACGCCACCACCATATTGACCATTTTGTTTGCTGTAACATATGGACAATAAAGTTGTATTATATTATATTGAGTCACCTGCTCTCCTTTGGGTCCCCGAGGGCCTGGAGGTCCGTCTGGCCCCTGTGGGAACAGGTCACAGTCAGGCGGGGAAGAAGGACATAACAGCCTATTGAGGTTGCAGCCAAAAGTCACAAGAACTTTAAAAGGACATGTGCAACTCTCACTCCCAGTTACAAGCTTGCAAGCTGTTGAGTCTAGCGTATAGCTATCTCTTCACAATGCAGTTAATCCTCAGTCAGGAATTCATCCGAATGCACTGAGCAGCAGTTAGTGGGGGATAGACATTTACAATGAACAGAGCAGAGGCATGGAGAGAGCGGAGAGAGTCATTCATAAAAAACCTACTTGATCTCCCTTCATCCCGCGGACGCCACACTCGCCTCTTTCCCCCTAGAAAACATTTTAATCAGAGAAGACTGAATTTTGACTGCGCTGAGTGTTTTAACCCGTAGCGTGCCAGAAGACCAGGGTACTGATTAAAACTGATGTTATCTAGCTAGCATGTAGTGTAGAACAAACACTACAGTCTACTGTTTGTTATCAGGGTAGCATGGGGATCTTGACCAGCTGTTTCACTATGATTCAGTATCTAATCCATCATGGGTTAATTATCTTTGCACAATTAATTTACGGTCACCAAGTAGTACTGGTATCTCACCTTTTCCCCTCTAGTGCCGGGTCGACCCTAAAACAACAGGAGAGATCTCAATAAAAATCTATACATCAGTTATAATTCTACAATATACCTGTATAGATTGTTTTAGTCATCTATGCTACAGTACCTCGATACCCTCCATCCCAGGCCTTCCGTTGATACCAGGTTCCCCCTACAGTGACACCAGAGACCAGACAGTGAATGCATCCATACAGTATATTCATCAACATCTATAAAAACATCCCAAAGAATGCCAACGTATATAAAAACATTCCAACGATTATCAACGTATATAAAAACATTCCAACAAACATCAACATATATAAAAACATTCCAACGATTATCAACATATATAAAAACATTCCAACAATTATCAACGTCTATAAAAACATTCCAACGATTATCAACGTCTATAAAAACATTCCAACGATTATCAACGTCTATAAAAACATTCCAAAGATTATCAACATCTATAAAAACATTCCAACGATTATCAACGTATATAAAAACGTTCCAACGATTATCAACATCTATAAAAACATTCCAACGATTATCAACGTATATAAAAACATCCCAACGATTATCAACGTCTATAAAAACATTCCAACGAACATCAACGTATATAAAAACATTCCAACATTTATCAACGTCTATAAAAACATTCCAACGATTATCAATATCTATAAAAACATTCCAACGATTATCAACGTATATAAAAACATTCCAACGATTATCAACGTATATAAAAACATTCCAACGAACATCAATGTATATAAAATATCCCAACGATTATCAACGTCTATAAAAACATTCCAACGATTATCAACGTATATAAAAACATTCCAACGAACATCAACGTATATAAAAACATTCCAACGATTATCAACGTCTATAAAAACATTCCAACGATTATCAACGTCTATAAAAACATTCCAACGATTATCAACGTATATAAAAACATCCCAACGATTATCAACGTCTATAACAACATTCCAACAAACATCAACGTATATAAAAACATTCCAACATTTATCAACGTCTATAAAAACATTCCAACGATTATCAATATCTATAAAAACATTCCAACGAACATCAATGTATATAAAAACATCCCAACGATTATCAACGTCTATAAAAACATTCCAACGATTATCAACGTATATAAAAACATTCCAACGAACATCAACGTATATAAAAACATTCCAACATTTATCAACGTCTATAAAAACATTCCAACGATTATCAATATCTATAAAAACATTCCAACGATTATCAACGTATATAAAAACATCCCAACGAACATCAACGTATATAAAAACATTCCAACATTTATCAACGTCTATAAAAACATTCCAACGATTATCAATATCTATAAAAACATTCCAACGATTATCAACGTATATAAAAACATCCCAACGATTATCAACGTCTATAAAAACATTCCAACGAACATCAACGTATATAAAAACATTCCAACATTTATCAACGTCTATAAAAACATTCCAACGATTATCAATATCTATAAAAACATTCCAACGAACATCAACGTATATAAAAACATTCCAACGATTATCAACGTATATAAAAACATTCCAACGATTATCAACGTATATAAAAACATTCCAACGAACATCAATGTATATAAAAACATCCCAATGATTATCAACGTCTATAAAAACATTCCAACGATTATCAACGTATATAAAAACATTCCAACGAACATCAACGTATATAAAAACATTCCAACGATTATCAACGTCTATAAAAACATTCCAACGATTATCAACATCTATAAAAACATTCCAACGATTATCAACGTATATAAAAACATCCCAACGATTATCAACGTCTATAAAAACATTCCAACGAACATCAACGTATATAAAAACATTCCAACATTTATCAACGTCTATAAAAACATTCCAACGATTATCAATATCTATAAAAACATTCCAACGAACATCAATGTATATAAAAACATCCCAACGATTATCAACGTCTATAAAAACATTCCAACGATTATCAACGTATATAAAAACATTCCAACGAACATCAACGTATATAAAAACATTCCAACATTTATCAACGTCTATAAAAACATTCCAACGAACATCAACGTATATAAAAACATTCCAACATTTATCAACGTTTATAAAAACATTCCAACGATTATCAATATCTATAAAAACATTTTAACGATTATCAACGTATATAAAAACATCCCAACGATTATCAACGTCTATAAAAACATTCCAACGAACATCAACGTATATAAAAACATTCCAACATTTATCAACGTCTATAAAAACATTCCAACGATTATCAATATCTATAAAAAAATTCCAACGAACATCAACGTATATAAAAACATTCCAACGATTATCAACGTATATAAAAACATTCCAACGATTATCAACGTATATAAAAACATTCCAACGAACATCAATGTATATAAAAACATCCCAACGATTATCAACGTCTATAAAAACATTCCAACGATTATCAACGTATATAAAAACATTCCAACGAACATCAACGTATATAAAAACATTCCAACGATTATCAACGTCTATAAAAACATTCCAACGATTATCAACATCTATAAAAACATTCCAACGATTATCAACGTATATAAAAACATCCCAACGATTATCAACGTCTATAAAAACATTCCAACGAACATCAATGTATATAAAAACATCCCAACGATTATCAACGTCTATAAAAACATTCCAACGATTATCAACGTATATAAAAACATTCCAACGAACATCAACGTATATAAAAACATCCCAACGAATATCAACGTCTATAAAAACATTCCAACGAACATCAACGTCTATAAAAACATCCCAACGAATGCCAACGTCTATAAAAACATTCAAACGAACATCAACATATGTAAAAACATTCCAACGAACATCAACGTATGTAAAAACATTCCAACGAACATCAACGTATATAAAAACACTGCATTCTTTCTGTCACTACAAATGAACATGGTGGGATTATCTCAGGACAAAACGAAGAACTTACACGAAATCCTTTTGGACCGGGAGAACCGTCAGATCCAGGCTGGGCTGATTTCCCCTGCAGATTTCAAAGGAATGGAGAGATCATTCCATCAGAGGATAGAGGACAGATCGTTGGACAGAATGTGACTTTTTGGGGCCCTTTTTCATCACTGGTTGTTCCCATAACATCCCCATAGTGTGTGTAGATTTGTGCGTACAGTAGGTGACCGTGGTCGTTCGGTGCGTGTCCCTGTCTATGCTCTTCCTGTGACCTCTCTATGTATTATCAGTCTCAAACCTTAAGTGGTAGCCTATACAACCTCAGTCAACTCAATAGTGTGAGGGGCCTCTGTGCCGTATAGCCTCAGTTAACTCAATAGTGTCAGGGGCCTCTGTGCCGTATAGCCTCAAATAACTCAAGTGTCAGGGGCCTCTGTGCAGTATAGCCTCAAATAACTCAATAGTGTCAGGGGCCTCTGTGCCATATAGCCTCAGTTAACTCAATAGTGTGAGGGGCCTCTGTACCTTAGTTAACCTCAGTTAACTCCCTAACACCCTAATGCTCATCCCCTCCCTGTGTGTTTGCCCACACCTAATCTCCTATCCTTAACCACTGCTTCCAGCCAAAAGCCTCTCTTCAAAAGGCCTGCTAGTCAAGTCCCACTACTCTATTATGTTATTTTACGCCATGACCCTTCGACCCCTTGCACAGTACAGGCCTGCTACACTTGCAGTGTGGGAAACACTTCCTACTCTTTGATGTGATGCCCAGGACCACTCTTGTATACACAGAGGCCCACAAAGAGGCCAGATGCCCCGGCTATGAGCACCTGCTATGAGTATTCAGGGGTGTTACAGGGGCGTTGAGCAGTTTAGGGTGGGTTAGGGACAGGGGGGCTATTACTGGAAAAACCTCTGTTTGCATACAAAAGGATATGTAGGGGGGTTTACAGCCCAAGGTTGTCCAACTGGTGAACATGCCAGCAATAACACAGGCCTGTCTGAGGATTACTGCTCCTCTGTACTGCAGAGTAAACCACTGTCAACCTGGACACATTAACCTGGACACATGAGGTCAATTCACCAAACCAGTCAGTGCTTTTCAATGACGGAAATTGGAATTAAAACGTCAGTGTACTTCCTGAATTGAATGAATTGACAAAAGACGGAAGAGGACAACAAAATAAAAACTGAAGAAGAGTTATATCGTATGGTATGTACTGGCTACTAGAGGATGCTTTTGAGCAAAAACAAGAATAGGTTAGACGATGAGACAGAAGTGGACTCACCGGGCTTCCAGGGGGACCTCTTTCTCCTTTATCACACAGACAGGACTTCGGCTGTGGGCACTGGAACCAAGGTAAGCAACATTTGAGTAGACACCTCAGAGAGAGTCATCTTTACATTCCAAATGGATGGTTACAAGAAAAAGGGACATACTTACCCCTGTGTTAACAAGCGTGTTCTAAAAAAAGAAGAAATAACAGCACTTTATATTTTGATAGCTCACACTTAGGTGCTCCATAATGTACATGTTTAAATTGAGCCATTTTAATCCTGGTCAGGTAACTCACTGCGTGAGCCCTCCTGAATTGGGATTTAGGGGGTGAAGGAAAACATAAACATCTAGAAGTTTATGGCAATGTCAAGACATGTTGGTATCCTTGAGGACAGCTCACTCCCACCACCACTCACCAGTTCCCTGAAAAGTTTATCCTCCAGCAGGTTGTCTGTAAGGCTGAGGACGTGCTGCTGTGGCGGGGCGCTGGCGATGGAACGTAACCTGGCATTGGTGGGCATATCCCTGGGTAGACCCGACAGCCCGATGGTGAACAGACGAATGTTGTGATTCTTGGCCTCGGATGCGGCGGTCACAGCATTGGGGCTCCGGGGATGGTCCACGCCGTCAGTCATCAGCAACATCACCCTCAGGCTGTTGGCCGCTGTCTCACGGCTAAACATCTGGGTGTTATAATCATTTGATTGTACTTTGATATTGGGTCTAACACTTGTTTTTTGGTGTAGTGCACTTTGTTCTCAATTGGGTTAACTTTTTTTTGTATAGTCCTCTATGGATAATCCAACTATCAACAAACTTTCATATGCAACCCTATTGGCTTGGGGCTAAGACTAGGGTTAGGTTTAGGTTTAGTGTAGAGTTAGTTGAACGGTTAGTTGATGGTTAGTTTAACATCCATCAACCATCTGCAAGGGACAATCCAAGTAAAGTGCTACTAGATAATGATGTGCAGACCTGTGTAGCGTTAGTGATGGCGTAGGCTGAGTAGGTTCCGTGTCCGATGTAGGCCATGGACGCCACTCTGCTCTGGAACACATCCACATCCTGCCAGTCTCGGAAGTTGTGCTCCAGAGAAACAGAACTAGGAGGAGAATAAAAAGAAGAAGAAGATGGAGAACAGTTAAACCTAGAGATGTTAGATGGAAGAGCAGTTAAACCTAGAGACGTTAGCTGGAGAGTGTAACAGTATAACTTTAGACCGTACCCTCGCGCGAACCAGGGACCCTCTGCACACATCAACAACAGTCACCCACGAAGCATCGTTACCCATCGCTCCACAAAAGCCGCGGCCCTTGCAGAGCAAGGGGAACTACTACTTCAAGGTCTCAGAGCAAGTGACATCACCAATTGAAACACTATTTAGCACGCACCACCGCTAACTAAGCTAGCCGTTTCACATCCGTTACACTCACCCCCCTTTTGACCTCCTCCTTTTCCGCAGCAACCAGTGATCCGGGTCAACAGCATCAATGTAACAGTATAACTTTAGACCGTCCCCTCGCCCATACCCGGGGGCGAACCAGGGATCCTCTGCACACATCAACAAGAGTCACCCATGAAGCATCGTTACCCATCGCTCCACAAAAACCGCAGCCCTTGCAGAGCAAGGGGAACTACTACTTCAAGGTCTCAGAGCAAGTGACGTCACCGATTGAAACGCTATTTAGCGCGCACCACCGCTAACTAAGCTAGCCGTTTCACATCCGTTACAAGAGCAGTTAAATCTAGAGATGTTAGATGGAGAGCAGTTCAATCTAGAGATGTTAGATGGAGAGCAGTTAAATCTAGAGACGTTAGATGGAGAGCAGTTAAATCTAGAGACGTTAGATGGAGAGCAGTTAAATCTAGAGACGTTAGATGGAGAGCAGTTAAATCTAGAGACGTTAGATGGAGAGCAGTTAAATCTAGAGATGTTAGAGGGAGAGCAGTTCAATCTAGAGATGTTAGATGGAGAGCAGTTAAATCTAGAGACGTTAGATGGAGAGCAGTTAAATCTAGAGATGTTAGATGGAGAGCAGTTAAATCTAGAGACGTTAGATGGAGAGCAGTTAAATCTAGAGATGTTAGATGGAGAGCAGTTAAATCTAGAGATGTTAGATGGAGAGCAGTTAAATCTAGAGACGTTAGATGGAGAGCAGTTAAATCTAGAGATGTTAGATGGAGAGCAGTTAAATCTAGAGATGTTAGATGGAGAGCAGTTAAATCTAGAGACGTTAGATGGAGAGCAGTTAAATCTAGAGATGTTAGATGGAGAGCAGTTCAATCTAGAGATGTTAGATGGAGAGCAGTTAAATCTAGAGACGTTAGATGGAGAGCAGTTAAATCTAGAGATGTTAGATGGAGAGCAGTTAAATCTAGAGATGTTAGATGGAGAGCAGTTAAATCTAGAGACGTTAGATGGAGAGCAGTTAAATCTAGAGATGTTAGATGGAGAGCAGTTAAATCTAGAGATGTTAGATGGAGAGCAGTTAAATCTAGAGATGTTAGATGGAGAGCAGTTAAATCTAGAGACGTTAGATGGAGAGCAATTAAATCTAGAGATGTTAGATGGTGAGCAGTTAGAGTTAAGTGCCTTGCTCGAGGGCACAAGGGCAGAAGATGACATCTTCAGTGGGATACTAATACCAGCAACCCACTGGTTGCCAGCACCCTCCCGCCCAGATTTGTATACCGGCTGCCATGGGATAGAACCTCTCTGGTTGTTAGCTCATCCCTCTAACTGCTACAGTACCAACCTGCTGTACTGCAGTGCAGCCAGCCTCATCCCTCTAACCTCTACAGTACCAACCTGCTGTACTGCAGTGCAGCCAGCCTCATCCCTCTAACCTCTACAGTACCAACCTGCTGTACTGCAGTGCAGCCAGCCTCATCCCTCTAACTGCTACAGTACCAACCTGCTGTACTGCAGTGCAGCCAGCCTCATCCCTCTAACCTCTACAGTACCAACCTGCTGTACTGCAGTGCAGCCAGCCTCAACCTCAGTCTCCAACCTGCTGCCTGGATCTGCATGAGCCGCGTGCTGATACGCAGGACGAAGTCTTTCTGCTTCTCAAACAGCAGCACCTTGGCCTTCTCTGAGCTGTCCAGGATGAACATGATCTCCACCGGGCAGATCAGAACTATTGGGGAGGGGGAGAGAGAGAGGGATGGAAAGAGAGACAGGGTGGAGAGGATTGCAGGTGAGTGAATGAATACATGAATGAATGAATTAATTAATGGATGAATTAATTAAAGAATGAAACCCACTTACTTTTCCCTTCATTTTGGAAGACCTGGTTGTCGTCTCTCTGGCCCTTCCTCCTCCTGCCCTGACCCCTGGCTGTGTGTGTTAGTACCAACACGAGGAGCAACAGCTCCACAACCTTCCTCATCTTGATCTCTTGTCCAGCAGCTCAGCCTAGAACCAACCAAACATGAGTTTGAGACAACTTCTCCTAATTCAGAACACACACAGCACACACAGACACACAAACAGACACACACGCACACAAACACGCCTCGTCACAGAAGAGTGCTATGACTTCTGTACACACTAGAGGGCGGCAACACCATAATACAACTTTAAATGACGGCAGATCAATTTGGGTTAATGCGATATCATCGTTTGTTTGCAAGCAAAGGGAACCGGTTGTACATGAAGCCTCCAGTGAGGGAATAGCTGCAGCTGTAACTTCATAATGACTACCCAGGAAACCATAATCACTGCTCTCTGTGTGAAATCATCTGTTTCTTTTACCAAAGTTATTGCCAGTTACTGTTTGCCTTTACAGCAGTAATTTTCAGGATATGGTCAGACTATTTTTTCTTCAGAAAATGTTCCCATTTAGTTACAAAATATTTTTTTATTTCATGAATTTAATTTTTATAGAGTTATTTGAATTGGAATTTGTCCCAGCCTTATTCATAATATTTAGCTGCAAATATTTCCTTGTGTGATTGTAAATGCATAATTCCTGAGAATTATTCGGAGGACAAGTTAATGCTATCAAATCAACGGATTGATTGATTTAAAAGCGCAGACAACACCGAACTCATCATTATTATCACTATTTATAAAAAAATAAAAAAATACATTTCAATCTGGAATACAATATGCAACAAATGCGATTGTCATTGGATTTTCTAAAACAGTATTCTCTCTACGTGTTCAATAGCCTATACTTGACACAAATGTGTTACATAACATAGTTTCAATTCAATTAAACCTTACCTTGATTCTCATTTAAATACAATCAATCACAGTAATAGTCCACTCATTTGGTCTCAATTACATAATCCGGTGGGCGAGTTTTTTATCCCCGGTTTAGTCCTAAAGCAAGAGAGAGCAACGGTGATCGACCCGCTCGAATCGATTCAAACCTGCACGAGGGGGCTGCACTGGGAACACTGAATATTTATGAAGCGCACCTATCATCGCACTGTTGTCAAACAGCACGGGATGCCTCCCTTTATCAGTATTTTATAAAGCTACAGGGCTGATTCTTATCAGATTGATGGGGGAAAATGAGTTTAGGTTATTGCACATTTTTCATATTGATAACATCAATAGTAAATCAGTTTTTTTCACTCTACAATATTGAGGCCAGTCCCACCACCTTGTTTTCTCAGTCATCATTCATGCCAACTATTGGTCTATAATATTTATTCATAGGCCCTATGCATAAACCACATTGTGGCCTATCAACCTTCAACATCCTTCCCACCCAACCTCTAATCTTATAAATGTGTTACAATCAAATAAATAACCCTAGTGGGACTACTGTACATGTTGACATTCATAGCTGTAGGCAATTGAGTCTTATTGAACCCACAGACAACCCCCCCCCCCCCCGAAGGGTTTTACTACTCGATCTTTGAAGATTTTAATGTGAGCACTTACTCATCCAGCACACAATGCATGGTTCAATGTTCAGAGTGATTGAGTGATTGAGTTTCTACCATGATCCGCTGGGTCAAATACCAACCCTCACCGACATGCTTCTAGAACTCAACAGGGCCAATATGGCACTAAATATCACTTAAGGGGTAAAACACATGAGTACTGTAGACCTGGATCAAATATAAGTCAAATCTTTCAAAAAAATGGAAGTGCAGTTGATTTAGCTTGACCGGTAGGCTAGCCTACAATGAAGCCAATGTAATTATCCCCAAGGTGCCAACTCGGCCCACCTTGTATGTCGGTCAAACCACATAAGTAATGTGCACTTCAAGAGTTTCGGTGACAATTTTTACCTAGGTCTGGAGTACATGTAGGTCAGCGATCTACACCAAAAGGGTTCCAAAAGGATTTCTTGGCTGTCCCCAGAGGAGAACCTTTGGGGTTCTATGTAGAACCCTCTGTGGAAAGGGTTCTATCTGGAAACAAAAAGGGTTCTTCAAAGGGTTCTCCTATTGGGACAGCCAAGTAACCCTTGTAGGTTCTATACAGCACCTTTTTTTCTAAGAGCGTAGGGATGGAGTGAATTATCTGTTAAAGGAAAGGAATAGGAGAAAAACATCATTGACCAATGACCTTCGAGTAACATCTTGGAACCACTCCAAGCAGCAACCCCACAAGTTCATGGAATGGCAAGTACCAGACCTCATCTGGATGACTGCAATATGAAAGAAACATCATCACTGTACCTGTCTCCTTCCTATAACTCACAGTAAGGAGACGTGACCGACAGGGGTTTTATGGCATTTCCAGACAAAGTAAATCAAAAGTGTCTAAGAGGGGTTGCTCTAGCTGAAAAGGTTAGCAATCTTCACATGAGATATGTCAGGTTTGGTGCAACAGGCCAGAAGGACTACAGATGTTGACACAATGTGTTTTTCTGAAGATGTAACGAAAAGACCTAGCAACTTCATTAAGGTCACCTACTATCACAGGAACCCAAGAGAGCAAACTTCATGACATATTATCAAACACAGTCTAAACTACCTTACGAACTGTTAAAATGCTCAAATTACCAACCTATATTCACAATAGGACACAGGAGTTAGTTGCATTAGTAGCCTAAAATATTTGTATTTCACAATACTTAAAATGTCCTCCTGAGGAATCGGCCATAAACTTCCCTAGTTCCCTAGTTGAAGGGTGCCTAGGAGGGTGCTCACTAGCTGGAGGGGGGAAGTGATCTACATCTACACTGTGTGACAGGGATCATGATGCTTCTCCTTCCAGGCACTACTAACCCTGTGTCACAGCACAGTAGACTATAAAGATGTCAAACCACAGAACATGCCTGTCAAAAGGTTCTGCTTCCGAGAATGTTGAAGGAATGTTCCTTGATAACTGCCTGGCTGGAATTGAAGTCCTGTGTTGCTCTGTTGGTAAGAGCAGGACGCTAGCTAAATCCAAGGTTGTGGCTTCAATTCCCACAGGGATTACAAAGGCCTACACTTACAAAAAATGTATGCACTGTACTGTGCTGTAAGTCGATTTGGATGAAAGTGTCTGCTCAGTGGCGTGTAGTGTTATTATTATTCAGTGTGGTGCTGTGAAAGCCATGCTCTGGCACTGTGTGAGTGGGTACTGAGTCAGTGTCTGGGCTCAGGCTGGGTGTCTGGGCCAGGCTGTTAAACCAACAGAGCCTGGCGGCAGGACCGATGCCAGCCCCGCCACCACCGGCCAGGGAGTTTGGAGGGCGGCTTCCTGCCATCTCTCCTGGTGCAGCAACTAAACATGCGACTGAGATAATGATTGACAAACAACATTAGACCATATAGAAAACAACTCCACGGAGGCGGCAGGCTCTGATGGAGAGAAGGGGAATCTAACACAGGTTGTCTTGTCTTACCATCAGTTGGGAGTTTGCACAGTCTATCATCCGTGAGGCCAAAACACCAAAGTGTTATGACTAGACATGGGGGTGTGCTGTTCAACAGGGTCCATGTTCTATTGGAAACATTCTAAAGTTTCCATGTTCTATCGGAAACATTCTAAAGGTCTGTGTTCTTTCTGCAACATTCTAAATGTGCCATGTTCTATCTGAAAAATTCTCAAGGTTTCATGTTCTATCTGCAAGATTCTAAATGTTCTAATGAATAAGCCCTTGATAGGACTTGCAGTGGCATCCATGGTATTGAACTAGATAAATTCCACAAGGCCTGTCATTTAGGGATATGTGAAGCTGCAGAGAAGCTGGTGTGTGACCTTTTCCCTTTTTTACAGCATTTGCCTTGCAGCCTGTGTACAAGCACCAACGAGGCTTTGGTTTAAAACTGTAAAATGACATTTGTCCGGCCTGAACTCTGGGTGTTCAGTTTAATAAAAAAGAATTGCTCAAAATGTACGAAACGTGACTTCAACGTGTTACATGTATCTGCAGTAGCAAGCAGAACTCAGGAAAGATCATTTTATGCCCTTGGGTGCTCATACATGAGTGGCCTGCGGGTATATAGTTTTCCTGAATCCGCCATACTTGGATCATTTGTTAAACACGTGGCAGTTTTCAGCCTAAAATTTGAGTGCTTCATGTGGTTGTATCAAACCTTTTAGATGGGTACCTGATAGGCATGATGCTGGGATAGATATGTGAAACTGGGAAAGAGGTTGTTTTAAACATAGTTCATATTGTATGATGGAGAGTCGTTACATTCATGAAAAAGAGCAACATGAAGTTAATTGAAGAAATGTCTGCCTTGGTATGCAAACTATTAGAAAATAAGAGTTAGCCAGAGTCTCTCTATCCCTCTCTCTGACAGACTGTCTCTGATTGGGAGAAGTGATATCCAGTGAAGGTGATAGGCTAGCAACTTAACAATCTTGTATGTATCTACAGTATGTCTGAATATGCCACAGTATGCAGCTGTCCTGCCTTCCCCTAGGCTACTCTTCTCCTTTCCCACCCATCAAGGAGAAGAATATAGCAAGCAACATATCAAATAATAGTACCACTATCAGACAATCATTACAGCAATATTTTATTTATGTTTCATTTCACAATCAAATACAATTGTATTTGTCACATGCTTCATAAACAACAGGTGTAGGCTAACAGTGAAATGCTTACTTATGGGCCCTTCCCAACAATACAGAGAGAAAATAGAGAAATATACCTTTTTTTTATTAAATGTCTTTATTTTTTTTATATAACCTTTATTTAACTAGGCAAGTCATTTAAGAACCAATTTGTATTTACAATGACGGCTTACACATAAAAATGTAATAACACGTAATAATAACATTTATAATAAATACACAATGAGTAACAATAACCTGGCAATTCACGGGGTACCAGTACTGAGTCGATGTGCAGGGGTACGAAGTAATTGAGGTTGATATGTATGGAATAAAGTGACTAGGATAGATAATAAACCGTAGCAACAGCGTATGTAATGAGTCAAAAAAGCTAGTGCAAAAAGCATCAATGCAGAAAGTCTGGGCCGCTATTTGGTTAACTATTTAACTAACTATTTAGCAGTCTTATGATTTGTGGTTAGAAGCTGTTCAGGGTCCTGTTGGTTCGAGATTTGGTGCATCGGTTCCGCTTGCCGTGCGGTAGCAGAGAGAACAGTCTGTGACTTGGGTGGCTGGTGTCTTTGACAATTGTTATGCCCTTCCTCTGACCACGCCTAGCAGTGGTCCTGGTTGGCAGGTAGTACGGCCCCAGTGATGTACTGGGCCGTACCCACTGTCCTCTGTAGCGCCTTGTGGTCGGATGCCAAGCAGTTGTCATACCAAGTGGTGATACAGCCAGTCAAGATTCTGTCAATGGTCCAGCTGTATTAACTTTTTGAGTATCTGAGGCCCCATGACAGTTCTTTTCAACCTCCCGAGGGGGAAGAGGCGTTGTTATGCCCTCTTCACATTTGTGTTGGTGTGTGGACCATGATAGATCCTCAGTGATGTGAACACTGAGGAACTTGAAGTTCTCCAACCAGCTCCACTACAGCCCCAAAAACAGGTCTTCTATATAATGACTCGATTGAGAAATGAAACTCCTTTGAGAAAAGCACATACTGTCTGTGCAACTTCTACAGATGAAAACATTAGTTTGAATATTACACTAGTGTTGTTCACTGTCAATTGTATATCTCAGATTAAGTCAAGAATGCAAACCATTCATAGATGTCATAATATTTAGAGAGCATTTGTCAAAACAATGTGATGAACACAATCCCAACTCCACCCATGAATACATACATTCCTGTGATACAATAAAAGAAACAAAGTCTTAAAAGTTTACATTCAGCTATTGTGTGGGGAAACGTCACTTTTTGCTGATAAGTGTGTTGCTGAAGCTTATTTTAGTCCCCACCTCACCACTTGGTGGCAGGGTAGAGAAGTGTGGTTACAGCAGTACAGTAGCTTGTGTTAAACATTTGTCCCAACAGAGGGTACTATAACACAGCCATTTCAATTCAGATTTGAAATAGTTTATATCAATTATCCTGAGAAAGTAACTTGGTTGAGATGTCAATAATGCACAGTTCAGTTGATGCTGATAATCTCAAACTCTATCATAGGTTATTTTAGGTTTATTTACAAAGATTGTTATGACTAAACAGACAAGTTAAAGGCTTTTATTTTCAAAACAGAAATAGAGAAAAAACTATACATATCTATTTAGAACTGAGATATATAGAAAAAAAAGGCAACAAGACAATTGAGGTTCACATTGACAATGATCTGAATGAATAAGTGGATAGTGCTCATCCACTGGTGGCTAATTCAAACGGATAGTGCTGGGGGTATTCATGGATGACTTTCAGGGCTTCATTGTACAACTCCAAGTCTGAAAGGAAAAAAAAAACACAAAAAACAAATATTATATGCAAAAACATAGATCTGTAAAAAAACCAAAGAGGCGTCAAACCAGCTAAAGTCTTTGGCAAGTTAAAAAGTTCACTCAGCAATATCATCACACCGTGGGGCAACATCAACAATAATTCAAATAAGACTACCACTACAGTTTCTCCCAAATCTGTGCTCTCCCTTGATACCCCAAGGGTTGCCCACATTGGTAAGAGAGCATATTTTTTTAGATTTTGTTGGAGGAAGTCACTGTGTATAATGATGTAACTTTGCAGAGTGTACCTTTGAGAACACATTCCCTTTTCCACAGGACAGATGACATACTTACCGAAAAGAATGCCTTGGTCTTCTCTGAGCATGTTGTATGCGGAGGCCATTATTGCCCCTTTGTTGGACACTACACCAACCACCTCCACCACCCCACTCAGCTCCTCATCAAGCTGGGAAAGAGAAACAATGTTACATCAGGCAATGCACTAATAGCCATATGCCTTTGAAACTCAAGTACAATGTTCACTTTCAGTTTTAGGATGCCATGTTGTCATTGTCAGATCGTTTCATTCCTAATTCCTAGAAGATAGCTACTGTTCAACCAGTCTACTGTAGTTGGCTGGTTAAGTCTTGCAACTGTACTCACCGGCTCGTTAAGTTCCACTGATGCAGACTTCCCTTCTCCATCCGAAAGAGTGAATGATTTTCCAGTTGGATGGACCTGTCATAGACGACAAAATAATGAATTGCGATTTAGTCATGCCAACTAGCTAGTTTGTTATAAAAGTAGCGACCCTTTCGTCAAGACGGCCATCCAATTTCTAGTGCTGAACTAACGTTAGGCCCAACAACAGCACTAACATATTACCTTCTCAACACGTCCAACGAAGCAAATCGCCCTGCTGATATATTGAGACAGCATAGAATGGTTTATTCTGGGTTTTGGTGACTCGAAAACTGCCATTTCGATAGATTTTGCAGAACACAACTTGAAATTCTAGCTACGATTGAGTAAAACAAGCAGGCGATAGCGCGGGAAATACTTTGTTACGGCGACGTTTCCTCGTTGTTCTATGCTCCATTCTTTCCCCGGACAGAAGCTTATATTAACTATCGTTCCTCATATTAATATTTAAATGTCACATGCACGGATAATTTCATATAAATACAACTTCAATCATTTAAAGTGGAGTATAATATATAAACACCAGATTCAAAGCGACAGATTGCGGTACAATCATTATACAACTGATTAGAATAAAATTGTTCTCGACATTGTTTCTAAACGGACCATTTACAGAACAGGAATGACCGGAAACAGATAAGACAACAGCAACAACACACTGGTCAAGGACTAACTACACGAAATCGCATAGATAATCTAACAACAACAAAAGTGTATGTTACTTTACTCGACTTTTTAACGAAAATAAAGACTGGTAGGGTAAGTAATTTGCTTTGGTTTGACGAACACCTAGCTAACCAGCTAGCTAACTAGACACTAAAGAACATTTAGCTAGTAGAGCATACGTGACATTTGATACTTCGGAAGTTGAAATAAATCAAACTGAAAGTCACTCACTTGTATTCAGTTATGATATTGCGATCTGTGATCAACTTTCAGGCATACTCCTAGGTTCTACATACCAAAGGGTAAACACAACATGATTTCTTTATGCATTTTCTCATTCCAAGTGCCGTGATGATGTTGCCATATGCTTGCTAACGTTTGTTTTTCTCGCCTTTGCAGACCCAGTAAGGAGTCGTCAGTATGTTCAGTTTTTTCGGAAATCGTAATAAAGACTCTTCCAAGAAGTCATCGTCAGAGGGTGGTACAGATGGGTTCGTGATAATAGGTGAGAAACAAATAAACAAACGTCAACCTGCTGACTTTGTAAGAGTCAGAGATGTATATTTGCTTGATACTCAAAGTCTAGGTGTTCAACAGAACTTTGACGTTTCAGGTCGTCCTATTGCTCAGTAGACTCTGCTCAGTTCTGAAACGACCACATTTACCAAACATTTAACAATTTGGGCAGAACACACACACACAAAGTAATGCTGTGATTTGTTATTGAATCCATGAAATGTGTGTATTCCACAATTCTCTACTGGTTGAACCATCCTTGTTTCATAATTAAATGACCAGGCCTCTCCTGGTTGCCTATTGATATCACCCAGAGCAATGCTGTGGGGGTTGTGTGTCAGAGTTGCACACAATGACATGTTCAGTGCTACTGTATTATAAAATTGATTTTTAAATGTTTCAAAGCACTGTACACATTCAGTCAATAACATCGGTCTATATTTTTAGTTTATCTTGTTATTTAAAAAAAAAATTATATTAATATTTTTTGTCAACAAGACTAAATCCCGAACCTCTACTTTGTAACACTAGTAAATACTATAAACTTAAAAAGTCCACATGTAGTTGTAAGTTTGTCACCAGCATTGAATAATGTCTTTCACCACTTCCATGAGGCTGAAATGAACCTGAAATGAAAATAAGGAGTTGCGCAAAAAAATAAGTTTCCTCATGCTCATGGTCGTGGTAATAAGTCATAACAACAAGTTAGCATATGTTTATCATAAAGTTCAAAATGATAATATAGGATTTCTACTTGCTTTATGAAGATAAATCCTGCCAATTTTAAAGGTTAAAGGCAGAAACAACTTCTGTGGGTACCTTTCAAATTCTAAGTCCAAAATAATAAAAATGTTATTGTTAGTCAGGATTCTCCCTCCTCCCTCTTTCCTCTACCAGGAAAGTGCAGTATAATTGGCTCTTTATCCCGTGGCTTTGATTGGGAGCGCTGCTGGTGGACCTGGATTCAAATAGTACTCAAAATAATGTCAAATACTTTAGCTGGGCTTGATTGTGCTTGACTGGCACTATGGAACCAATAAAGTAGTCGCAAAAGTGCAAACACTGTCCATCTGGCACTCCAGACAGGCTAAAACTAACGGCAGAAGTAGTTAAAGTGATTTCAAATAGTATTTGGACCCAGGTATGGCTTTTGATGAAGCAGTAGACACAGATGGTCAGGAGTTGTATGTTTCGCTTGGCAGACAGAAGAGAGCCAGTCTCAGAGCCAGCGTTTCTTCCCAGATAAAGGAGAAAGAGTCTGACTGAGCACACAGATGTTTTAGTGTAAACCCTATGACTGTGCTCTGTTTAATCACATTCTCTGATTTAAAGATGCCAATGATGAGAGAGTGTGTGTGTGTGTGCGTTTCGTAAGGGAGGGATCAGTCAGATAGCTGATGAAACCAGGGAGTTTAAAAGGCAAATCACCAAATGGAATTCATAGATTTACTCTGGGTGTAATCAATGTTGATAGGAGTTGTTACAGAGCGCAAATCCAACAATGTAGGACTATGCTTCAGTCAGAGTTGGGGTAGTGGCTTTCAATTTAGGTACAGTTAGGTTAGTTTGTCCCGTTGCATTGAATGAATATTCAAAGATCATTTTCTGTGAGGATAATTTTTTATTTATTTTTTAAATAGTTTTAACTGTATCAAATGTAAAGTGTAGCTACTTGTTTCCCTGAAATCTGCCATTACATTTGCCATCTGCACCACAGCCTCTTTCCACTTTTCGAGAATTCCTGGTACTGATGGCTCCAGACCAAAGGGAGCAGATGTTCTTACAAAGCTGATCTGTGGGGCTCAGTCTGTGTCCATATGGCAGGGGGCATATCATGTGCCACTCCACTACCCTTTCACTTCCCCAGCCAGCGGCCTGCCGGTTGGGTATGTTCGGGCCAGGGCTGGGCTGTGGGAGAGAGCCAGCGGAAAATCCCAGTGGGCAGGGAACTGTGTGGCTGGCAGGCTGATCTTCTGAGGCCCTTCTCGCCTGCATCCACGTTTAGTTATTCAGACCAAGATAAATCCTCCTGGGGAAAGAGCAAGAAGGAGCAAGGCAGTGCAGTGAAAAAAGTCACATTTTCAATTTTCTCAATGTTTCAGCACTATAAGATCGAAATAACACTCTGAAATTGTGAAAATTATAATGCCCTTTTAGTGAAAGAGCTTTTTTTGTATGTAAAAATATACATATGTGTCAACACACCCACCTGATCAGACTGAGCAATTCAATGGCAAAATGAAAATAAATGATAAAAAGAGCTAACTTTATTTTTTAAATTTTTTTTTTTTGGGGGGGGGTTATTTTCATTGAATAAACACACAGTAATTATATTAGACACACAGTGACGATTTAAAAATAACATTTATAAAGACTGCATGGGGGCTTTAAGGGAAACAATCTGCAGAGTCCGCCCCTGATGCTAGATGGAGGGATGGCTCACATTTGTCAGGGGGTCATGGAGTCGAATCTCATTTTACCTCAGACGATTAGCAAATTAGCTATTACAATAACGTCCTTTGACAAGGTTTATATCCTACATCAGGCAAATCTCTCCCCAGTCTAAGCTGTTCATTTGTAACACCTAATATTTTCTCCTCCATTCTGTCAGATGGAATCCGATAAGAAAGGATTTGTTTTATTATCTCTGAAGTCATGAAGTCATCCAAGTCTAGGGCCTTCAGTCCCTCAAAGTGTGTGGTGTGTGTGTGCACCTGCCTGCAGCTGACACTCTTGAGGAGTGGTGCTGGTTGACTGCTGAAGTCATGAGCAGCTGCCTGTGCCTCTTCTGGGAGCCCATCTCCCTCTCACAGGCTCTTAACCCAGCCGGCAGACAGACAATAGCCTCACTTGTATTTGGATGGCTGTCAGTGTCTACAAGGAGTCTTTTTCACTAACATCGTGTTCAAAGGCCTACACCCCCACACCACGTTCATTTTAACATTTGTCCTCATGTTGCTTTTCCTTGTCTGAAGTCTTTATTTATTGTGCCAGGATAGTAGGTCTCAGTAACAATTGCCACTGTTTTCTAGGGAGTCCTAAAGTCATTGCAGGTAATGCAAGGATGGGTGTGCATGCGTGCATCATGCATGCGAGTTCATAAGTGTTTTAGTAATTGGTCACTGGTCATTAACAGAAGATTGTGAAAATAAATGTGAGGCTACTAACAGTGTCCAGCATTACTAGAGCTAGTTTGTTCTGCACTGGCAAAGATGTTGACGAGAAGCCTGCTAGCCTGACAAGCTGCATGTCATTGACCATGTCTATGCTCTGAGCAGGTCCCACAACTCCAGCACGAATCATGACATAACGTGATGTCATTGACAAGATCCACACTGCACAGAAGAGGTCGATGCAGAATGTAATGTGCTCCTTTTCTTTCCTCTTCACTTGATCAGCACATGATCCAAGCCAGAACCTTAGGCCTCTCTCCTGACCTGACACTGTTCAGAAAATATTTTATTTTAAACATTAATATATATATATATATATGACACACACACACTACCGTTCAAAAGTTTGTGGTCACTTTTGTTGTT
The DNA here is from genome assembly GCF_045791955.1 of Oncorhynchus clarkii lewisi. Lineage (NCBI taxonomy): Eukaryota > Metazoa > Chordata > Actinopteri > Salmoniformes > Salmonidae > Oncorhynchus > Oncorhynchus clarkii. The sequence goes on from NC_092164.1 coordinate 48,611,562, forward strand.
TTCCATGAAAACATACATGAAATGATTTGTAAAATGAATGGAAAATATAGTCAGGGCGTTGACAAGGTAATAAACAATTATTTTTTTATTTAAATAATAATTGTGTCGTTCAAACTTTGCATTCGTCAAAGAATCCTCCATTAGCAGCAATTACAGCCTTGCAGACCTTGGGCATTCTAGTTGTCAATTTGTTGAGGTAATCTGAAGAGATTTCACCACATGCTTCCTGAAGCACCTCCCACACGTGTGATTGGCTTGATGAGCACTTCTTATGTACCATACGGTCAGGCTCCTCCCACAACAGCTCAATAGGGTTGAGATCCGGTGACTGTACTGGACACTCCATTATAGGCAGAATACCAGCTGACTGCTTCTTCCCTAAATAGTTATTGCGTAGTTTCGAGCTGTGTTTTGGGTCATTGTCCTGTTGTAGGAGGAAATTGGCTCCAATTAAGCACCGTCCACAGGGTATTGCATGGCGTGGGAAAATGGAGTGATAGCCTTCCTTCTTCTAGATCCCTTTTACCCTGTACAAATCTCCCACTTTACCACCACCAAAGCACACCCAGACCATCACATTGCCTCCACCCTGCTTGACAGATGGTGTCAAGTACCCCTCCATCATCTTCTTCTTTGTGATCCGAACACCTCAAACTTAGATTTGTCTGTCAATCACTTTTTTCCAATCTTTCTTTGTCCAGTGTCTGTGTTTTGCCCATCTTAATCTTTTCTTTTTATTGGCCAGTCTGAGATATGGCTTTTTCTTTGCAACTCTGCCTAGAAGGCCAGCATCCCGGAGTCGCCTCTTCACTGTTGACATTGAGACTGGTGTTTTGCGGGTACTATTTAATGAAGCTGCCAGTTGAGGACTTGTGAGGCGTCTGTTTCTCAAACTAGACACTCTAATGTACCTGTCCTCTTGCTCAGTTATTCACCGCGGCCCTCCCACTCCTCTTTCTATTCTGGTTAGAGCCAGAGCCAGTTTGCTCTGTTTTATGAAGGGAGTAGTACACAGCGTTGTATGAGATCTTCAGTTTCTTGTCTATTTCTCACATGGAATAGCCTTCATTTCTCAGAACAAGAATAGACTGATGAGTTTCAGAAGAAAGCCCTTTGTTTCTGGCCATTTTGATCCTGTAATCGAACCCACAAATGCTGACGTTCCAGATACTCAAATAGTCTTAAGAAGGCCAGTTTTATTGCTTCTTTAATAAGCACAACAGTTTTCAGCTGTAACATAATTGCAAAAGGGTTTCCTAGTGATCAATTAACATTTTAGAATGATAAACTTGGATTAGCTAACACAACGTGCCATTGGAACATAGGAGTGGTGGATGCTGATAATGGGCCTCTGTACGCCTATGTAGATATTCCATTAAAAAATCTGCTGTTTCCACTACAATAGTAATTTACAACATTAACAATGTCTACACTGTATTTCTGATCAATTGGATGTTATTTTAATGGACACTCAAAGGTGCTTTTCTTTCAAAAACATGGACATTTCTAAGTGACCCCAAACGTTTGAACTGTAGTGTACACGTTTGCCAGTCCAGGTTCACTTACAGTTATCCAAACACAGTCTTTCCATGATGTTGAATGTGAAAACATGCAGCCTTACTATAATGTGAAGTCAAGTACAACTGACCTGACCTGTCCTCTGTATCATCAAGCAGAGGTGTGTGTGTGTGTATTCTTGCTTTTGCCTCGTTGTCCCTCTCCTCCTGAAGCATTTAGTGAATGGGAGGTATAAACTCCTGCATGCTATTGAGCAGATGACGGATGCATGCTTTGTGTGTTACTGACTGAGAGAGAACGGGAAGGCGGGGCCTCTGTCTAACTGACTGAGCCCAGAAACAAGGCCATGCATGTACAATGCTGATGACACATAACGGGGAGAACATAGGCTTACTTTACATGGCCCCTGTTGTCCTAGAGGACTTGCTCTGGAGGTGAGCAATGCCAAGAATTTCTTCACAGATGTGGATGGAAATGTGGGCTAAATCTTGTGATGAAATTGTGGGAACTTTTGTACCTTTAGGACTAAAAGGGGCAAATCAAAGCTTTAAATACAAGGCATAGAATGAATTAATGTTGCATACTTATATCAAATTAAATTTATTTATATAGCCCTTCGTACATCAGCTGATATCTCAAAGTGCTGTACAGAAACCCAGCCTAAAACCCCAAACAGCAAGCAATGCAGGTGTAGAAGCACGGTGGCTAGGAAAAACTCCCTAGAAAGGCCAAAACCTAGGAAGAAACCTAGAGAGGAACCAGGCTATGTGGGGTGGCCAGTACTCTTCTGGCTGTGCCGGGTGGAGATTATAACAGAACATGGCCAAGATGTTCAAATGTTCATAAATGACCAGCATGGTCCAATAATAATAAGGCAGAACAGTTGAAACTGGAGCAGCAGCACGGCCAGGTGGACTGGGGACAGCAAGGAGTCATCATGTCAGGGAGTCATGAGGCATGGTCCTAGGGCTCAGGTCCTCCGAGAGAGAGAAAGAAAGAGAGAATTAGAGAGAGCACACTTAAATTCACACAGGACACCGAATAGGACAGGAGAAGTACTCCAGATATAACAAACTGACCCTAGCCCCCCGACACATAAACTACTGCAGCATAAATACTGGAGGCTGAGACAGGAGGGGTCAGGAGACACTGTGGCCCCATCCGAGGACACCCCCGGACAGGGCCAAACAGGAAGGATATATGCCTCAAACATGGATGGAAATATGAATATGATAATGGAAAAGTAAGACACTAGACAAAATATTTTTATTTAAAAAGATTTTAAAGCTGCAATATGTACAACTTTTTGTGCGACCTGACAAAATTCACATTCACAATGTAAGTTATAGATCTGTCATTCTCATTGAAAGCAAGTCTAAGAAACTGTAGATCTGTTCTATGTGCAGTATTTCTGTGCTTCCGTTTTTAAGTTTAGTTTTTGTGTCTTTTACATTAGGTTTTGTACACAAGCTTCAAACCGCTAAAAGAAAATACAATATTTTTGGTTATGGAAAATATATTTCACAGCGGTTTAGGTGGTACAATTATTCTCTACACTATACGTGCTTGTTTTGTCACAAACCATTCGAATTTTAGCAACCAGGAAATTATTTCTGCATAGTGCATCTTTTTAAATAAAAAATCATCTGAATTTGAGGTTACTGAAGCTGAGAGACATTTTACTACTAGACTAGAGTAAGCTGATAGATCCCATATTGATCCCGTGTTTTTATCATGGGGCTCTGGGCCTCCGTTCCCTTTCATGGAGATCATTTACCCTCTATAGAGAGAGACATTGGGTGACTGGAGACACTGAGCTCAGATCAAAGGAATCTGGTGAGATCAGGGAGGATGACTTCATGCTGCAGAAAGAGTTCAGTCCCAGAGGAAAGGGAAGGGAAGTGAGGAGTGGAGATGGCAATGGTCACAGAGGAGAAGAAAGAGTTCAGTCCTAGAGGAAAGGGGAGTGGAGATGGCAATGGTCACAGAGGAGAAGAAAGAGTTCAGTCCTAGAGGAAAGGGGAGTGGAGATGGCAATGGTCACAGAGGAGAAGAAAGAGGGAGCGAGGGAGAAGAGGAGACGACAATGTGCAGTTAATTAGTCTAGTTACTAAGGCCCAGTCGTTCTCCCCCAGATGACATGATGCAAGAGGAATGGGTTTGGGAACACAGGCTAGGCTACACCAGAGAGAGGAATGGGGTTGGGAACACAGGCTAGGCTACACCAGAGAGAGGAATGGGGTTGGGAACACAGGCTAGACTACACCAGAGAGAGGAATGGGGTTGGGAACACAGGCTAGGCTACACCAGAGAGAGGAATGGGGTTGGGAACACAGGCTAGGCTACACCAGAGAGAGGAATGGGGTTGGGAACACAGGCTAGGCTACACCAGAGAGAGGAATGGGGTTGGGAACACAGGCTAGGCTACACCAGAGAGAGGAATGGGGTTGGGAACACAGGCTAGGCTACACCAGAGAGGGGAATGGGGTTGGGAACACAGGCTAGGCTACACCAGAGAGAGGAATGGGGTTGGGAACACAGGCTATTACACCAGAGAGAGGAATGGGGTTGGGAACACAGGCTATTACACCAGAGAGAGGAATGGGGTTGGGAACACAGGCTATTACACCAGAGAGAAGAATGGGGTTGGGAACACAGGCTATTACACCAGAGAGTGCTGCAGACATGCTCTGATCCACATAGTGCTCTGTGGAACAGTATTAATGTGTTACTTTGTTAATGCTGTGTAATCCATGAATGTGATCAGAATGCCACTCCACTCGTTAAACCACGTCTAATCACCCAATTGACCTGCTTTCCCAGAAGACGGAAAAAAGAACCCAAAGAGGCTAATGACTTCTGTTCTGAAGACCACAGGGCAAGTAGGCCATTGTAGATGGGGCTAGTAGTGGGTCTCGTGCACATGTATGTTGATGAAGAATCCAGGCCTAGGCCCGTGGTGTATAATGACAGAATATCTTTCTTTTTTGTTTTCCTCTCCAGGAGAAACTGTGGAAGAACAGAGGAAGACGACCCAGAACGCGAACATCGGCAAACCATCATGTAACGTTATTGTGCAACCATCAAAGGTGATTGTCTTTTATAACCAGGGGGCAGCGCTATGCAGAACATGCAGTATAACACTCTTTATGGGCTCTGGTCTAAACTAGAACGCTATGTAGGAGAAAGGCCAATGTAGTGTCATTTAGGACCCAACCTGGGCGATGTTACTCAAAACTGCCAAGTGGTTTGTCTCGTAAATGCTGTCCTCAGTACCAGGAAACACAACTGTTGGAGACTTAAACAGACAGCAGTGAGACTGACTGGCTCATCCTGCCTTCATATAGTCTGCCTACAGTCTGTTGCTGCTGTGTTGGGGACAGAAGCTGAGTGGCATGGGTGTGATCCTGCACACACACACACAGAGACTTGAGGACCATCACATGCCACTACCATTCAGCACGCTCCATGCCTGCTTCACTGGGTCTGGACTGCAGTCTGGACATATGGTGGCTGTAGAGAAGCTCTATGGTGTTGCTGCTAGTTCTCTGTTTGATCTGGTTGGTCCTTGAAGTCGCCTGTGGTCATTATTATGGGTTTAATCAAGGCGTGTGTGTGTGTGTGTGTGTGTGTGTGTGTGTGTGTGTGTGTGTGTGTGTGTGTGTGTGTGTGTGTGAAGCGTAAGCTGCATATGGTGACATGGCACTGCTGCTTGGCTCCCATTCAATGAGTGTTATCTACAGTGCTTTGCCTCCATGTTGCGCACCCTTCACCTACATGATGTACAAACTCCTACCTCCACCAATATAAACCTGTCCAGCTTCACACACTCTCCTGTGTTATGGGCAATATATGAAACATATGGAGGGCCGTATGGCAGGACCACTACCTACAGTGTTCTGTATTGGTTATTACAGAGGTAATTAGTGGTTAAGATGTAACGTTACTTTACATGTGAAGTGCTAGAAGTCATGAAAAAGCAAAGCACCACACTGCTTGCTGATCATGACTCTTTTAAGGACGTTTCCGTGGTTACGTCCCAACCGAATGCTCTCTTAATTGAAGAGGAATAAGCCATTTCTTGTAACATCTTCTCTGCATTTAGGCTTTTATTCCAAGGCCCGAAGCACTGCTTAAGTCTCCAATCTAGCACTTTATGTGTACACCAAATCCTTTTGAATCAAATAAGTAAATTGAAGAGTACAAATATTAGGCCGATTTAATATCATGGTAGACAGAATAATTGTATTGTGTGACGCTTGCTTGTGTTTAGTAGTACACTTACTGGTACACTAGTTGAGTTGCTAAGGTTACGGTTTGGGACAGCACCCTAGTGACTTCCTCCCATGGATGTTGCCGAGTTCTGAAACCTCATCGGCATCAATCTGTTTTTATGTCTGACAAAAGTTAGCCACGTTAAGTGTTCCTTTTTCATTGTGTAGCCTACACTTGTTTCTAAATGCAATGTCTGAAGGTGGATGTTTTCTCACCTCTTCTCCTTAGTCCTCCAGTACCACACCTACCCAGGCCCACCACTCTCCAGCCCCTGCTCCACCTTCAGTGATCGCCCCATCACCAGGACCTATGTGGAAGCCCCCCGCGCCCATAGTGGAGGCAGCACTGTCTCTCCCAGAGCTACTAGGAGATGTCCCATTCACCCTGGCCCCCCATGTTTTGGCCAAGCAGACAGGGGGTCCTGGGTTCCCCCTCTTCTCTGAGATGCTGATGTCGCCCCAAGACATCAAGCACAACCTGGCCTCCTTCACCTATGACTTCACCCTGGAGAACTCTGTGCTCTGTGACCATTGACCTGTAGATTGACTTGCTGACTATGACCGCTGACCTTTTGATCTGTCAACCTCTCCTCCAATACCAGCCCTACGTCAATCCTGGGTCGTGTTCATTGGGCAGCAAACAGATGAAAACGTACTGAAACAAGACGGGGACTACCTGTGCTTGTCCAATAAGAAAGGCACATGTTTGTTTTCCAAAGTGTTTAGCTACGTTTGCCCTACTGAACACTACCTTGGACTGTCTTGGCTCGTTACCATTCAGGTTTAGTTTCAGTCTGAGAATGGTAGTACTATAATTAATGGGAAACCTGGTTATTGTGATGATCAGAGTTAGAAAACAGGTGTGAGTCAGTTGGGGTCAAAACTGCACCTGCCGGCAGTGATGTAGGTTACACACAGTATGTAGGTAGATGGGTTCGCAGAGTTCCACCATTAAGATTGTAGACTACTAGTTCAAGGTGAATCACTTTCTGATGCGCCTGTCATAGTAGTGCTGGTTCACTGTTTTAAGAACGGTGTGTATCAGAAGAGCGCTAGCTTCATGTCTGACTGGCATGCTTCATCATAGCTTTGTGTTTCATTTGAACAGTGTCTGGGTCTGTAGATTCACCTGTTGTTGCTGTTAGTTTAGAAGTCACTGATTGACCTTTGGGTTTGCACTAATGTACGCATGAGACAGATTTCAGATAGTTTTCAAATCTTAGAAAGGAAATTACACGTATTCTTTATTTGGTTACGATGTTTTCTCTCTGCTGTCCTCACTTTTGCCCATGAAGTTAAGAACGCTTTAACAAAACATTTGAAAAAAGTGTTTGTGTAGCATAAGCATTTCTATAGAGGAACTATGTAGCTTTCTGATCTATTTTAACATGTAAGAATATATATCCCCTATTTTTCAACATGTATTATCAGGACTCACTCGATATGGTGACTCTTATGTGGCCTTTCTCTCTTGATCATCATCAGCATGGCTCTAATGAACGCATCATGTGTTGTAACTTTCCCAAACGTTGTATTTATTGTTATTTATTCTGAACCAACCAAGTTTCCCCCAGTCTTCATGGCACAGTTTAGATTTGACAGTGTTTCAATGTATCCTGTCACATATACTGCATTCATTGCACACTGGCGAACAAATGATCTTGTGAACACACATATGTTCAGTTACCTCTGACTGCTGTACAAATGTGAGGGGGCAAGAAAATACCAATTATATATAGTTAAAATACTTTTTAGGACTATTATTTGAAGTAAACTCCTTATGAGTTAACTCCTAAGACAACCACTCAAGAACCTGAAAAGATGGCTCATAAGTTGCTGTTATTTTCAGTGCCATGTTGTGGTATTCCACATCATGTGAAATCATCCATAGAGGCTGCATTTACACACACAGCCAAATGATTCTTTCTTTGATCAGTTCTTTTGCCAATAATTGTGCAAGAAAATCTGAATTGGGCTGCATGTGTAATCGCAGCCTTACTACTGCATACATTATGAAATATTTGGGATTTACCCTGTCTGGACAATCCTTTGCTGTGCATACCTGGAAACCAAGGGTATTTATATCTGTCTGTGTTAAATGATACTGTGGATTTCCCCAGGCCTCTTCCTCTCTTTGTAATTCAATCACTGACCTATAACATAGCATTTTTTTAATTTTTTTATTCACCGGCGTGGAAGGCTACAGTTGTTTGCTTTGTATTTTGGGGGGGATTTGAGTTTGAGTAACTTAATTTATTTGGTTTACTTGGATGTGTTTTGGGGGTTTAGTTACGGTGTGGTTAATTTGTGGTTGTTGTGCATGTTTGCTATTAACAATACATTGTTTTCATTTATCTTGTCATTTTTAACTGAGGGGGTTTCTCTAAAGATGGTTGACCTGTAAAATCGTGAGTACTGTGTTTTTATTAGTAGTAGCTGGTACATAGGAAATACAGCACATTCGGAAAGTATTCAGACCCCTTGACTTTTTCCACATTTTGTTACGTTACATCCTTGTTTTAAAATTAATTAAATTATTTTTTCCCCCTCAATCTACACACAATACCCCATACTGAAAAACTGACATCACATTTACATAAGTCTTCAGACCCTTTACTCAGTACTTTGTTGAAGCACCTTTGGGATGATTACAGCTACAAGTCCTCTTGGTTATGATGCTACAAGCTTGGCACACCTGTATTTGGGGAGTTTCTGCCATTCTCTGCAGACCCTCTCAAGCTCTGTCAGGTTGGATGGGGAGCATCACTGCACAGATATTTTCAGGTCTCCTGAGATGCTCGATCAGGTTCAAGTCTGGGCTCTGGCTGGGCCACTCATGGACATTCAAAGACTTGTCCCGAAGCCACTCCTGCGTTGTCTTGGCTGAGTGCTTAGGGTCGTTGTCCTGTTGGAATGTGAACCTTCGCTCCAGTCTGAGGTCCTGAGAACTCTGTGGCAGGTTTGCATGAAGGATCTCTCTGTACTTTGCTCTGTTCATCTTTCTCTTGAGCCTAACTAGTCTCCCAGTCCCTCCAGCTGAAAAACATCCCCACAGCATGACGCTGCCACCACCATGCTTCACTGTAGGGATGGTTCCAAGTTTCTTCCAGACGTGACACTAGGCATTCAGGCAAAAGAGTTTGTTTCATCAGACCAGATAATCTTGTTTTTCATGGTCTGGGAGTCCTTTAGGTGCCTTTTTGCAAACTCCAAGCAGGCTGTTATGTGCCTTTTTTTACTGAGGATTGGCTTCCTTTTGGACACACATAAAGGCCTGATTGGTGGAGTGCTGCAGAGATGGTTGTCCTTCTGGAAGGTTTTCCCATCTCCACAGAGCAATTCTGGAGCTCTGTCAGAGTGACCATCTGGTTCTTGGTCACCTCCCTGACTAAAGCCCTTATCCCCCGGTTGCTCAGTTTGGCCAGGCGGTCAGCTCTAGGAAGAGTCTCTTGGTTAATTCCAAACTTCTTCCATTTAAGAATGATGGAGGCCACTGTGTTCTTGGGGATTTTCAATGCTGCATTTTTTGGTACCCTTCTGCAGATCTGTGCCTCAACACAATAATGTCTCGGAGTTCTACAGACAATTCCTTCGACCTCATGGCTTGATTTTTGCTCTGACATGCACTGTCAACTGTGGGACCACAGGTGTGTGCCTTTCCAAATAATGTCCAATCAATTGAATTTACTCCAATCAAGTTGTAGAAACAGCTCAAGGATGATAAAAGGAAACAGGATGCACCAGAGCTCAATTTCAAATCTCATAGCAAAGCGTCTGAATACTTGTGTAAATAAGGTATTTCTGTTTAAGTTTTTGTAAATTTGCAAAAATGTCTAAACCTGTTTTGCTTTGACATGATTGTGTGTAGATTGATGAGGGACAAAATGCATTTAATCCATTTTAGAATAAGGCTGTAATGTAAGTAAATGTGAAGGGGTCTGAATACTTTCAGAATGCACTATATGTCATATTGGGTTAGAGGATATGTTTTACATCCTATCTGCCCTACTTACCTGCTTCTGTTTTCATACCTGACCATCAGCCAAGTGTTTGCACGTTATCCTGATATTATGTACTCCGTGTTGGGGAAGCTACTTTGAACAGATCACGCTGTAGTCAGATGTTAAACTAATGTGAAATTTATCCAATTAATCACAACAACAAAATTCAAGTGAGAATTTGGGCAGTCCGATCCTGAAAAAGAAAGATGATTGCCTATTTCACCCATATTTAATTTTTGGAAAAGAGTAGTAGAATGTAGTTCCAGTAGTTAGCCACACCATTAAATGATTTCAATTTAGTTCAACTACCACCAAGCTACTGCAAAAATGTTGTTAAATCACTAGTTGAACTACATGTACAGTACTTCACTACTTTCCAACACTGCAAGTACTGTAACTTCAAATTGATATTAAGAGTTATGGAGGATGTTACATGCAATAATACATCTGGTTAACCTCTGAACATGCAGTTGTGCGTTCTTTGAAAATATGCCTACCTCTGAAGAAGTTTGAATGCCACTTTAAAAAGCAAACTATTTTACCTTGTGGTAAATCTGCCAAGTTTACACCCCCTTATTCTGAACCCTGTCTTCAGCTTTACTTCCTTTTCAGTCCTTGTCCAATGCCTTTTATTTTGGTTCTGTATCCTCTTTGTTTTAATTGTATATGCATTTGATTTGTGAATCAGCTATACATAATCTTATGTTTGAATGTGGGTGAAAGAACTTGATCAAATTTGTACAAAAGCAGACTATTAAAAAATATGTAAACTATTGTGATGATTCTTGTCTTGTTGGTAGGGAAAATACATATGGTGCAAGTTTAGTACTTTGTAAATCTGTAATAAATGTGTTTGAACAGCAATATGTGGCTTTTTAGGAAGGGTCTAGATACAATAGTTTAATCTTTAAACTATGCAGTGGTTGTTTCAATTTACTCAAACTTGTCCATGCCATGACGATGACTGGTCTAAAGCCGCTTGGGGAAAAATCGATTTGATTGGTCATCCAACTCGGGAACTCTGCGTCTTTCTAGAGCTCCGACTTTCTGACTTAAAGATCACCGACGTCATGATTTGACATTTTTCCGAGTTCCCAGTTGTTTTTCACTCGGCATTAGGGATACAGTGCAGTTATCAACATAAACTCAGATGACCTTTCTTTTTTTACGGAATATTCTGCACAACCCATTTCTCTAAGATTTAACTCCGCATCAATTTAACTCTGCGCCACTCAGGGCAGTCCTTTTAGCTATCTCGAGAGCAGTCTACGTTGAATTTTCAACAAACTTCAATGAATCGATTGGTGGATGCTTAGAATTTGGCCAATGACCTCGACCTTACAGCATTATTTTGACCAATCAGAGCTTTACAGTGAGTGATTTTGCCACGCCCTGATTCGTCAACCAGTAGTTTTGACAGAGGAGGAACACAGGAAAGGGGTTGCGTGTTGCAAGACAGACAACATTGAGACAAAACTAGCTAGCTATGTTGTGATTGCGCTTTTATAAGTACAGTTCGTGGTTAAAGTCGTTTTTGTTCAATATGAAGATGTTTAATTGAGAGTTTTTCGGGAATCCATACTTGTTCGACCACTTCAAAAATGGCAAGTAGCAGAAAAAGTGCGAAAAATGTAGGTAGCTAAGCAGGTTACTCTCAACTAGACTTTTACAAAAACATATGTTCCAGCTAACTTTTTGGGGAAAGTTACCAACTTGCTTTTTTATGTCACATTTATATACTTGAGCAAGCCAACGAAAATACTTTCCGGTAACGTGAGTTTTATTCAAGACTACTTTGTATTTTTGGCAAGTTTTTCAACTGGAAGAGTTGCACTGTGGCAATCAACATCATGTCGACAGCCTCATCAGCAACCAATTCAACCCAACAGCAGCAAAAGAGGGTCAAGCGCAGCGGTGACGGCTCTCCAACCATCTCTCCAGCCGGCTGCAGCAACTGCAACACCACCACGATCCGGCTGCAGCCTATTCGTGCCACGGTGCCGTACCAGCTATTGCGTGGAAGTCAGCACAGCCCAACCCGCCCCTGCTCCTCTTCATTCACAATCGCGAGCAATATAGGACCGACATCGACGTCCGGTTGCAACAGTCCTGGCAGTCCGACGCAGCTGCTACTCGCGAATCCGGTTGGAAACGGCTCGGTGGAGGGCAGGCTGGTCGCAAGGCAAAGACGATCGCCGCCGGACAGCAAGGGCTCACCTGAGCAGTGTCCGAACTCGCCTGTTTTCAAAGGTGCAGTAGTATCCGCTTGTCCATCATTTATTGCTTCCAAAGCTAAACATGCAATATGTTGCTATAACTAGCAAGCTAATTGGGTCAGATCGGGGGTCTCTGCTAGACGCATCAGCATCACTAGCACGCAAACATTATTTTTTCTCAACATTGTGTGTTTATAAGCCTATCCAGATATAGTAACTAACATACCTTACTAACCCTGACAATGATGTAATTTATTGCGTATGTCGTATGAATGATTATGGACCCAGTAGCCAAATGTTGTCATTTTCAAATAATGAATTGGCATCGAGGGGATACTTCGAAAGCAGACGTGCATATTAACTGTTGTTTAATGTTCAAACAATTGCTTTGGGCTTTCGATGTATGGTCTCGGTGGCTATTATATTATTATGGTGATGATGCAGTTACTGTACCCCCAGGCCAGCGCGCGCCAGTTAAGCTAAATACGGGTTACATATCTAGAATACTGCCAACGGCAACCACATATTGGACATGTTAAAATGGTTAACTAAATACCAATCATGATTAGTGTGACAGTCATTTATTTAGGTATCTTGTCAAGTGTACGTTTGTTTGCCGGTGCTAAGGAATGGAAAGAATTACGTAGTCGAGGGAAGGTCGTTTGCTTATGACAACACTGAGGCCTAGCAGGAGCGAGTGCATTTCGAGACGTAAACACGATAATTATATTGCAAGTGCTGCTCCTGCTCGTTGCAAATACGTTTTTCTAAAGCTGCACTGTTATTCGACACCTTACAGGAGAGTGCAATGTACTATATTTGACAGATAAATACATCCATCTAAGAGGTGAAATGCTATTTTGGAGTGCTATTCTTTCCCAGCACTTATGATTGCATGGATTCTAGAAGAGGTAGAGACAGGGTATTCCAATGCATTTCTCTAGCTACCAGGTCCACAATATATGGTCTCTATTCACCCTCTTTCAAAATAGGAGACCCAAATATGACTACAGTACCCAGGTGTGCAATGCAAATTCTGCAGGTCTAGTAGTACTGTCTGCTGGTAGTACTACTGCTTTAACAATGGGATACCATGACCCAGACCCCCTAGAAAGCCTTGACCTTACTCTGTGTCAAGCCAGAGATGATGAATGCAATATGGAGATGTTCTGCACATTTTAGGTGCAGGGCATTGGACAGTTGGCCCCATGACTTGGGTTGGGCCCCATGACTTGGGTTAAATCCCATTCTGCCAAAACTAACTTCCAAAACTAGGTTTTGGCCTTTCTAGGGAGTTTTTCCTAGCCACCATGCTTCTACACCTGCATTGCTTGCTGTTTGGGGTTTTAGGCTGGGTTTCTGTACAGCACTTTGAGATATCAGCTGATGTACGAAGGGCTATATAAATAAATTTGATTTGATTGCAGCGCACAGAATGGAAAAGCCCCCCAAAATGAGCCGTCTTATCATACAATCTCATAGAAAGCATATGATATTCTAAAGGCTAGATTTCTCAGATGTAACTGTTTAGGATAGGTGTTCCATGTAACTGTGCAGCATGCACTAATCTGTGCATAAATGTTGTTTGTTTGATAATGGGTGACAGGCAGGTCTGTTAGGAGACAGGCTATTCATTCCTTCCTGCTCACACTCTGGTTGGTCGCTGCTGAAAGTGTTCAGGCCATGGTGACATATTCTGACGTTCCATCACATTACCTTTTAAAGTGGCAATATGTAACTTTTTGACTGACCAAATTCACATAGAAATGTGAGTTCTATAACTATCATTCTACTTGAAAGCAAGTCTAAGAAGCGGTAGATCTGTTCTATGTGCGTTATTTCTATGCCTCCCGTTAAGTTATGCTGTTGTGTCTGTTTTGTACATCAGCTTCAAACAGCTGAAACAACAATATTTTTGCTTATGGAAAATATACTTCACAGCTGTTTTAGATGGTACAATGATTTCCTACACTATATACTAGCTTATTCTGTTACATAAACTGAAATTAAGCAAACTAGATGTTTACCAACCAGGAAATGGTGGAGCAATTACTGTATCGTGCAACTTTAAGCATGATGATGGTGATGTCATCTCTCAGAACCTTAGACTTGGTGAACCCCTGTAGAGTGATGGTCCCACAACAGTCTCATTCATTTTCATTCATCGTGACTCAAAAGGCCCTATTAACAAATCACCTTTAGCTGAAATCTAGCTTATATGAACCAGAAATAACAGGAAGGTGTTTAAAACCATCTGTTTGAAGTTGGCTAACACTCTGTCAGTTCTCTGTTGGAGTAGAGACAGGCCTAACTCTCATTGCTACAGGGGCATTCTGTTGAGGCATTGATTTTGAGCGGGGGTGTTCTGCAGAGTACATCTGCTGCTTGCATTTCCATAGTATATTGAATCTGGGCTCATAACCCATTATGTATAGAACAATCAATACCTTGTTGTACAAAAGGAGGATTTGTGAGACGAGAAGTGGCGAAGCTGTAAAGTTGTGCCGTTATGGTTACAGGTCTTTAAGCATATTGCTTGTAAAGCAGGCTTATAGAGGACTGCAGGCTGGGAGTGATTTAGAATACTCTGGCATGAATGGCTTTAATGGTGAAAATGGAACCGTTTTATCTTCAGGTGGGGGTGGGGGGGGGGGGGGACAGAGGGACAGATCACTTCCATATGTAACCTAGGCCTAAACCTGTGACATGTCAAGTTATGAACAATGGGACAGTGAATATGTTTACGTAGGTGTTATCTAATCTAATATACGTTCCTTTTGACACTTGAAGTCATTAACTACAAGGGATTTCTTTTGAACTCTCTCCAGGTATAACTTCAGAGAGAGAGAGTGTTGTAAACTACACTGAAAAGTGTGTGTGTGACGCATCAGTTAATTAGCCAGTCCACTATGCTCTCGTGAAGCTGTAAAACAAAGTCAAGGCAGCTTCCGGTAATAGGTTTGGCATTAAAGGAACACAACACCACAACAACCATCTACTTCCTGATGAAAGTATCCATACTGCAAATCTGTGAGCTACGTCCTATATTAAGCTAGTGCACTACTTTTGACCAGAGCCACAGGCTTCCAAAATGGCACCTAGTGCACTAGTTTTGGACAGCTCTATAGGAATCTGTCATGTAAAGAGCCTGTTCTGCTAGTGACATTCCTTGTGTGACCCTGTGCTGAACTGTCAGCCACACTTAATGAGAGAGCTATTATGACTGATTAATAGGTGACCTCATCACCTTGAACAGTGAACACAACCGGCCTCTCTTCCAAACTCCAATATTTTATCTTGCCTTTAAATAGTAAGGGGTTGAATGAATTAGTTAGTTGTGCAGATGGAGAGGGATTGTGTATCTTGTGTGAATGCTGTGCATTCAAACTCTGGCAACACAAAGACCACGGGTTAAATTCCTGCAGGGATCACTTGCACACACTCAAAATATATTCACACACTACTGCAGGTGGCTTTGGATAACAGTCTGCTAAGTGTCATGTATTATATTATTATTAAACCCTTCGTAAATCTTTCAACGCTGTTCGGCTGCACAGTGCGAGTGATTTCATCTACATCATTATTTAAGAACTATAATTTTGAATCATCCCATACTTTTCTGTCACAACTGTCAAATAAGTGTTCTCTAGCCTTCTCCATCAAAGGTAAGCCTACATCTTGGCTAGAGATGCTTGTATCTGCGACCAGACACAAATGTTAGGCTATTTCAACTTATTCTTTCCATTGTTTACGTTTTGACATTTTGGTCTGGCTGGGAATTGTTCCAAAGTGGGAATATGTGTTTTTCTTTATATTTTGAGGGCATAATGATGGGCGCTCTCAATGTAGAGGCAGGAAGTTCTGTTTCCAAAATAGTAGTTTAGCTGAAGTTCTTATCCAGAGCCACTGGTTTTATAGTTTGTATGTATTGGCCAGAGATCGGCAATCATTTCCAAGTATCATCAAAGCATTATTTCAAAAGTTATCTTGGCCAGTTTCATTGAATCATTCAATGTTTAGATTAGTTGTTGTTTTAGTCACATTATGTTAGTGGTCACATAATGTGAACCTGTGAATGGTCATGCTGTAGTCAATATGCTATAGAAATGGAGGCCATAACCATATTAGGGTTATTAAATGACCTGAGACTGATGGTTATTGCATGGTTTAGCTGTTGTTTCCGTCACATATGTAACCTAGGCCTAAACCTGTGACATGTTCCTGTTAGGATAGGTGTTCCATATGTAACCTAGGCCTAAACCTGTGACGTTCCTGTTAGGATAGGTGTTCCATATGTAACCTAGGCCTAAACCTGTGACGTTCCTGTTAGGATAGGTGTTCCATATGTAACCTAGGCCTAAACCTGTGACATGTTCCTGTTAGGATAGGTGTTCCATATGTAACCTAGGCCTAAACCTGTGACGTTCCTGTTAGGATAGGTGTTCCATATGTAACCTAGGCCTAAACCTGTGACGTTCCTGTTAGGATAGGTGTTCCATATGTAACCTAGGCCTAAACCTGTGACATGTTCCTGTTAGGATAGGTGTTCCATATGTAACCTAGGCCTAAACCTGTGACGTTCCTGTTAGGATAGGTGTTCCATATGTAACCTAGGCCTAAACCTGTGACGTTCCTGTTAGGATAGGTGTTCCATATGTAACCTAGGCCTAAACCTGTGACATGTTCCTGTTAGGATAGGTGTTCCATATGTAACCTAGGCCTAAACCTGTGACATGTTCCTGTTAGCATAGGTGTTCCATATGTAACCTAGGCCTAAACCTGTGACATGTTCCTGTTAGGATAGGTGTTCCATATGTAACCTAGGCCTAAACCTGTGACGTTCCTGTTAGGATAGGTGTTCCATATGTAACCTAGGTCTAAACCTGTGACGTTCCTGTTAGGATAGGTGTTCCATATGTAACCTAGGCCTAAACCTGTGACGTTCCTGTTAGGATAGGTGTTCCATATGTAACCTAGGCCTAAACCTGTGACGTTCCTGTTAGGATAGGTGTTCCATATGTAACCTAGGCCTAAACCTGTGACGTTCCTGTTAGGATAGGTGTTCCATATGTAACCTAGGCCTAAACCTGTGACGTTCCTGTTAGGATAGGTGTTCCATATGTAACCTAGGCTTAAACCTGTGACGTTCCTGTTAGGATAGGTGTTCCATATGTAACCTAGGCCTAAACCTGTGACGTTCCTGTTAGGATAGGTGTTCCATATGTAACCTAGGCCTAAACCTGTGACGTTCCTGTTAGGATAGGTGTTCCATATGTAACCTAGGCCTAAACCTGTGACGTTCCTGTTAGGATAGGTGTTCCATATGTAACCTAGGCCTAAACCTGTGACGTTCCTGTTAGGATAGGTGTTCCATATGTAACCTAGGCCTAAACCTGTGACGTTCCTGTTAGGATAGGTGTTCCATATGTAACCTAGGCCTAAACCTGTGACGTTCCTGTTAGGATAGGTGTTCCATATGTAACCTAGGCCTAAACCTGTGACATGTTCCTGTTAGGATAGGTGTTCCATATGTAACCTAGGCCTAAACCTGTGACGTTCCTGTTAGGATAGGTGTTCCATATGTAACCTAGGCCTAAACCTGTGACGTTCCTGTTAGGATAGGTGTTCCATATGTAACCTAGGCCTAAACCTGTGACGTTCCTGTTAGGATAGGTGTTCCATATGTAACCTAGGCCTAAACCTGTGACGTTCCTGTTAGGATAGGTGTTCCATATGTAACCTAGGCCTAAACCTGTGACGTTCCTGTTAGGATAGGTGTTCCATATGTAACCTAGGCCTAAACCTGTGACGTTCCTGTTAGGATAGGTGTTCCATATGTAACCTAGGCCTAAACCTGTGACGTTCCTGTTAGGATAGGTGTTCCATATGTAACCTAGGCCTAAACCTGTGACGTTCCTGTTAGGATAGGTGTTCCATATGTAACCTAGGCCTAAACCTGTGACGTTCCTGTTAGGATAGGTGTTCCATATGTAACCTAGGCCTAAACCTGTGACGTTCCTGTTAGGATAGGTGTTCCATATGTAACCTAGGCCTAAACCTGTGACGTTCCTGTTAGGATAGGTGTTCCATATGTAACCTAGGCCTAAACCTGTGACGTTCCTGTTAGGATAGGTGTCCTAAACCTGTTAGGATAGGTGTTCCATATGTAACCTAGGCCTAAACCTGTGACGTTCCTGTTAGGATAGGTGTTCCATATGTAACCTAGGCCTAAACCTGTGACGTTCCTGTTAGGATAGGTGTTCCATATGTAACCTAGGCCTAAACCTGTGACGTTCCTGTTAGGATAGGTGTTCCATATGTAACCTAGGCCTAAACCTGTGACGTTCCTGTTAGGATAGGTGTTCCATATGTAACCTAGGCCTAAACCTGTGACATGTTCCTGTTAGGATAGGTGTTCCATATGTAACCTAGGCCTAAACCTGTGACGTTCCTGTTAGGATAGGTGTTCCATATGTAACCTAGGCCTAAACCTGTGACGTTCCTGTTAGGATAGGTGTTCCATATGTAACCTAGGCCTAAACCTGTGACGTTCCTGTTAGGATAGGTGTTCCATATGTAACCTAGGCCTAAACCTGTGACGTTCCTGTTAGGATAGGTGTTCCATATGTAACCTAGGCCTAAACCTGTGACGTTCCTGTTAGGATAGGTGTTCCATATGTAACCTAGGCCTAAACCTGTGACGTTCCTGTTAGGATAGGTGTTCCATATGTAACCTAGGCCTAAACCTGTGACATGTTCCTGTTAGGATAGGTGTTCCATATGTAACCTAGGCCTAAACCTGTGACGTTCCTGTTAGGATAGGTGTTCCATATGTAACCTAGGCCTAAACCTGTGACGTTCCTGTTAGGATAGGTGTTCCATATGTAACCTAGGCCTAAACCTGTGACGTTCCTGTTAGGATAGGTGTTCCATATGTAACCTAGGCCTAAACCTGTGACGTTCCTGTTAGGATAGGTGTTCCATATGTAACCTAGGCCTAAACCTGTGACGTTCCTGTTAGGATAGGTGTTCCATATGTAACCTAGGCCTAAACCTGTGACGTTCCTGTTAGGATAGGTGTTCCATATGTAACCTAGGCCTAAACCTGTGACATGTTCCTGTTAGGATAGGTGTTCCATATGTAACCTAGGCCTAAACCTGTGACATGTTCCTGTTAGGATAGGTGTTCCATATGTAACCTAGGCCTAAACCTGTGACGTTCCTGTTAGGATAGGTGTTCCATATGTAACCTAGGCCTAAACCTGTGACGTTCCTGTTAGGATAGTTCCTGTTAGGATAGGTGTTCCATATGTAACCTAGGCCTAAACCTGTGACGTTCCTGTTAGGATAGGTGTTCCATATGTAACCTAGGCCTAAACCTGTGACGTTCCTGTTAGGATAGGTGTTCCATATGTAACCTAGGCCTAAACCTGTGACGTTCCTGTTAGGATAGGTGTTCCATATGTAACCTAGGCCTAAACCTGTGACGTTCCTGTTAGGATAGGTGTTCCATATGTAACCTAGGCCTAAACCTGTGACGTTCCTGTTAGGATAGGTGTTCCATATGTAACCTAGGCCTAAACCTGTGACGTTCCTGTTAGGATAGGTGTTCCATATGTAACCTAGGCCTAAACCTGTGACGTTCCTGTTAGGATAGGTGTTCCATATGTAACCTAGGCCTAAACCTGTGACGTTCCTGTTAGGATAGGTGTTCCATATGTAACCTAGGCCTAAACCTGTGACGTTCCTGTTAGGATAGGTGTTCCATATGTAACCTAGGCCTAAACCTGTGACGTTCCTGTTAGGATAGGTGTTCCATATGTAACCTAGGCCTAAACCTGTGACGTTCCTGTTAGGATAGGTGTTCCATATGTAACCTAGGCCTAAACCTGTGACGTTCCTGTTAGGATAGGTGTTCCATATGTAACCTAGGCCTAAACCTGTGACGTTCCTGTTAGGATAGGTGTTCCATATGTAACCTAGGCCTAAACCTGTGACGTTCCTGTTAGGATAGGTGTTCCATATGTAACCTAGGCCTAAACCTGTGACGTTCCTGTTAGGATAGGTGTTCCATATGTAACCTAGGCCTAAACCTGTGACGTTCCTGTTAGGATAGGTGTTCCATATGTAACCTAGGCCTAAACCTGTGACGTTCCTGTTAGGATAGGTGTTCCATATGTAACCTAGGCCTAAACCTGTGACGTTCCTGTTAGGATAGGTGTTCCATATGTAACCTAGGCCTAAACCTGTGACGTTCCTGTTAGGATAGGTGTTCCATATGTAACCTAGGCCTAAACCTGTGACGTTCCTGTTAGGATAGGTGTTCCATATGTAACCTAGGCCTAAACCTGTGACGTTCCTGTTAGGATAGGTGTTCCATATGTAACCTAGGCCTAAACCTGTGACGTTCCTGTTAGGATAGGTGTTCCATATGTAACCTAGGCCTAAACCTGTGACGTTCCTGTTAGGATAGGTGTTCCATATGTAACCTAGGCCTAAACCTGTGACGTTCCTGTTAGGATAGGTGTTCCATATGTAACCTAGGCCTAAACCTGTGACGTTCCTGTTAGGATAGGTGTTCCATATGTAACCTAGGCCTAAACCTGTGACGTTCCTGTTAGGATAGGTGTTCCATATGTAACCTAGGCCTAAACCTGTGACGTTCCTGTTAGGATAGGTGTTCCATATGTAACCTAGGCCTAAACCTGTGACGTTCCTGTTAGGATAGGTGTTCCATATGTAACCTAGGCCTAAACCTGTGACGTTCCTGTTAGGATAGGTGTTCCATATGTAACCTAGGCCTAAACCTGTGACGTTCCTGTTAGGATAGGTGTTCCATATGTAACCTAGGCCTAAACCTGTGACGTTCCTGTTAGGATAGGTGTTCCATATGTAACCTAGGCCTAAACCTGTGACGTTCCTGTTAGGATAGGTGTTCCATATGTAACCTAGGCCTAAACCTGTGACGTTCCTGTTAGGATAGGTGTTCCATATGTAACCTAGGCCTAAACCTGTGACGTTCCTGTTAGGATAGGTGTTCCATATGTAACCTAGGCCTAAACCTGTGACATGTTCCTGTTAGGATAGGTGTTCCATATGTAACCTAGGCCTAAACCTGTGACGTTCCTGTTAGGATAGGTGTTCCATATGTAACCTAGGCCTAAACCTGTGACGTTCCTGTTAGGATAGGTGTTCCATATGTAACCTAGGCCTAAACCTGTGACGTTCCTGTTAGGATAGGTGTTCCATATGTAACCTAGGCCTAAACCTGTGACGTTCCTGTTAGGATAGGTGTTCCATATGTAACCTAGGCCTAAACCTGTGACGTTCCTGTTAGGATAGGTGTTCCATATGTAACCTAGGCCTAAACCTGTGACATGTTCCTGTTAGGATAGGTGTTCCATATGTAACCTAGGCCTAAACCTGTGACGTTCCTGTTAGGATAGGTGTTCCATATGTAACCTAGGCCTAAACCTGTGACGTTCCTGTTAGGATAGGTGTTCCATATGTAACCTAGGCCTAAACCTGTGACGTTCCTGTTAGGATAGGTGTTCCATATGTAACCTAGGCCTAAACCTGTGACGTTCCTGTTAGGATAGGTGTTCCATATGTAACCTAGGCCTAAACCTGTGACGTTCCTGTTAGGATAGGTGTTCCATATGTAACCTAGGCCTAAACCTGTGACGTTCCTGTTAGGATAGGTGTTCCATATGTAACCTACATGTTCCTGCCATATGTAACCTAGGCCTAAACCTGTGACGTTCCTGTTAGGATAGGTGTTCCATATGTAACCTAGGCCTAAACCTGTGACATGTTCCTGTTAGGATAGGTGTTCCATATGTAACCTAGGCCTAAACCTGTGACGTTCCTGTTAGGATAGGTGTTCCATATGTAACCTAGGCCTAAACCTGTGACGTTCCTGTTAGGATAGGTGTTCCATATGTAACCTAGGCCTAAACCTGTGACGTTCCTGTTAGGATAGGTGTTCCATATGTAACCTTAGGCCTAAACCTGTGACGTTCCTGTTAGGATAGGTGTTCCATATGTAACCTAGGCCTAAACCTGTGACGTTCCTGTTAGGATAGGTGTTCCATATGTAACCTAGGCCTAAACCTGTGACATGTTCCTGTTAGGATAGGTGTTCCATATGTAACCTAGGCCTAAACCTGTGACGTTCCTGTTAGGATAGGTGTTCCATATGTAACCTAGGCCTAAACCTGTGACGTTCCTGTTAGGATAGGTGTTCCATATGTAACCTAGGCCTAAACCTGTGACGTTCCTGTTAGGATAGGTGTTCCATATGTAACCTAGGCCTAAACCTGTGACGTTCCTGTTAGGATAGGTGTTCCATATGTAACCTAGGCCTAAACCTGTGACGTTCCTGTTAGGATAGGTGTTCCATATGTAACCTAGGCCTAAACCTGTGACATGTTCCTGTTAGGATAGGTGTTCCATATGTAACCTAGGCCTAAACCTGTGACATGTTCCTGTTAGGATAGGTGTTCCATATGTAACCTAGGCCTAAACCTGTGACGTTCCTGTTAGGATAGGTGTTCCATATGTAACCTAGGCCTAAACCTGTGACGTTCCTGTTAGGATAGGTGTTCCATATGTAACCTAGGCCTAAACCTGTGACGTTCCTGTTAGGATAGGTGTTCCATATGTAACCTAGGCCTAAACCTGTGACGTTCCTGTTAGGATAGGTGTTCCATATGTAACCTAGGCCTAAACCTGTGACGTTCCTGTTAGGATAGGTGTTCCATATGTAACCTAGGCCTAAACCTGTGACGTTCCTGTTAGGATAGGTGTTCCATATGTAACCTAGGCCTAAACCTGTGACGTTCCTGTTAGGATAGGTGTTCCATATGTAACCTAGGCCTAAACCTGTGACGTTCCTGTTAGGATAGGTGTTCCATATGTAACCTAGGCCTAGTGCTGTGACGTTCCTGTTAGGATAGGTGTTCCATATGTAACCTAGGCCTAAACCTGTGACGTTCCTGTTAGGATAGGTGTTCCATATGTAACCTAGGCCTAAACCTGTGACGTTCCTGTTAGGATAGGTGTTCCATATGTAACCTAGGCCTAAACCTGTGACATGTTCCTGTTAGGATAGGTGTTCCATATGTAACCTAGGCCTAAACCTGTGACGTTCCTGTTAGGATAGGTGTTCCATATGTAACCTAGGCCTAAACCTGTGACGTTCCTGTTAGGATAGGTGTTCCATATGTAACCTAGGCCTAAACCTGTGACGTTCCTGTTAGGATAGGTGTTCCATATGTAACCTAGGCCTAAACCTGTGACGTTCCTGTTAGGATAGGTGTTCCATATGTAACCTAGGCCTAAACCTGTGACGTTCCTGTTAGGATAGGTGTTCCATATGTAACCTAGGCCTAAACCTGTGACGTTCCTGTTAGGATAGGTGTTCCATATGTAACCTAGGCCTAAACCTGTGACGTTCCTGTTAGGATAGGTGTTCCATATGTAACCTAGGCCTAAACCTGTGACATGTTCCTGTTAGGATAGGTGTTCCATATGTAACCTAGGCCTAAACCTGTGACGTTCCTGTTAGGATAGGTGTTCCATATGTAACCTAGGCCTAAACCTGTGACGTTCCTGTTAGGATAGGTGTTCCATATGTAACCTAGGCCTAAACCTGTGACGTTCCTGTTAGGATAGGTGTTCCATATGTAACCTAGGCCTAAACCTGTGACATGTTCCTGTTAGGATAGGTGTTCCATATGTAACCTAGGCCTAAACCTGTGACGTTCCTGTTAGGATAGGTGTTCCATATGTAACCTAGGCCTAAACCTGTGACGTTCCTGTTAGGATAGGTGTTCCATATGTAACCTAGGCCTAAACCTGTGACGTTCCTGTTAGGATAGGTGTTCCATATGTAACCTAGGCCTAAACCTGTGACGTTCCTGTTAGGATAGGTGTTCCATATGTAACCTAGGCCTAAACCTGTGACGTTCCTGTTAGGATAGGTGTTCCATATGTAACCTAGGCCTAAACCTGTGACGTTCCTGTTAGGATAGGTGTTCCAAAACCTGTGACGTTCCTGTTATGTAACTTAGGCCTAAACCTGTGACGTTCCTGTTAGGATAGGTGTTCCATATGTAACCTAGGCCTAAACCTGTGACGTTCCTGTTAGGATAGGTGTTCCATATGTAACCTAGGCCTAAACCTGTGACGTTCCTGTTAGGATAGGTGTTCCATATGTAACCTAGGCCTAAACCTGTGACATGTTCCTGTTAGGATAGGTGTTCCATATGTAACCTAGGCCTAAACCTGTGACGTTCCTGTTAGGATAGGTGTTCCATATGTAACCTAGGCCTAAACCTGTGACGTTCCTGTTAGGATAGGTGTTCCATATGTAACCTAGGCCTAAACCTGTGACATGTTCCTGTTAGGATAGGTGTTCCATATGTAACCTAGGCCTAAACCTGTGACATGTTCCTGTTAGGATAGGTGTTCCATATGTAACCTAGGCCTAAACCTGTGACATGTTCCTGTTAGGATAGGTGTTCCATATGTAACCTAGGCCTAAACCTGTGACGTTCCTGTTAGGATAGGTGTTCCATATGTAACCTAGGCCTAAACCTGTGACGTTCCTGTTAGGATAGGTGTTCCATATGTAACCTAGGCCTAAACCTGTGACGTTCCTGTTAGGATAGGTGTTCCATATGTAACCTAGGCCTAAACCTGTGACGTTCCTGTTAGGATAGGTGTTCCATATGTAACCTAGGCCTAAACCTGTGACGTTCCTGTTAGGATAGGTGTTCCATATGTAACCTAGGCCTAAACCTGTGACGTTCCTGTTAGGATAGGTGTTCCATATGTAACCTAGGCCTAAACCTGTGACGTTCCTGTTAGGATAGGTGTTCCATATGTAACCTAGGCCTAAACCTGTGACGTTCCTGTTAGGATAGGTGTTCCATATGTAACCTAGGCCTAAACCTGTGACGTTCCTGTTAGGATAGGTGTTCCATATGTAACCTAGGCCTAAACCTGTGACGTTCCTGTTAGGATAGGTGTTCCATATGTAACCTAGGCCTAAACCTGTGACGTTCCTGTTAGGATAGGTGTTCCATATGTAACCTAGGCCTAAACCTGTGACGTTCCTGTTAGGATAGGTGTTCCATATGTAACCTAGGCCTAAACCTGTGACGTTCCTGTTAGGATAGGTGTTCCATATGTAACCTAGGCCTAAACCTGTGACGTTCCTGTTAGGATAGGTGTTCTGTAACCTAGGATGTGAGGTGTTCCATATGTAACCTAGGCCTAAACCTGTGACGTTCCTGTTAGGATAGGTGTTCCATATGTAACCTAGGCCTAAACCTGTGACGTTCCTGTTAGGATAGGTGTTCCATATGTAACCTAGGCCTAAACCTGTGACGTTCCTGTTAGGATAGGTGTTCCATATGTAACCTAGGCCTAAACCTGTGACGTTCCTGTTAGGATAGGTGTTCCATATGTAACCTAGGCCTAAACCTGTGAGTTCCTGTTAGGATAGGTGTTCCATATGTAACCTAGGCCTAAACCTGTGACATGTTCCTGTTAGGATAGGTGTTCCATATGTAACCTAGGCCTAAACCTGTGACGTTCCTGTTAGGATAGGTGTTCCATATGTAACCTAGGCCTAAACCTGTGACATGTTCCTGTTAGGATAGGTGTTCCATATGTAACCTAGGCCTAAACCTGTGACGTTCCTGTTAGGATAGGTGTTCCATATGTAACCTAGGCCTAAACCTGTGACGTTCCTGTTAGGATAGGTGTTCCATATGTAACCTAGGCCTAAACCTGTGACATGTTCCTGTTAGGATAGGTGTTCCATATGTAACCTAGGCCTAAACCTGTGACATGTTCCTGTTAGGATAGGTGTTCCATATGTAACCTAGGCCTAAACCTGTGACATGTTCCTGTTAGGATAGGTGTTCCATATGTAACCTAGGCCTAAACCTGTGACGTTCCTGTTAGGATAGGTGTTCCATATGTAACCTAGGCCTAAACCTGTGACGTTCCTGTTAGGATAGGTGTTCCATATGTAACCTAGGCCTAAACCTGTGACGTTCCTGTTAGGATAGGTGTTCCATATGTAACCTAGGCCTAAACCTGTGACGTTCCTGTTAGGATAGGTGTTCCATATGTAACCTAGGCCTAAACCTGTGACGTTCCTGTTAGGATAGGTGTTCCATATGTAACCTAGGCCTAAACCTGTGACGTTCCTGTTAGGATAGGTGTTCCATATGTAACCTAGGCCTAAACCTGTGACGTTCCTGTTAGGATAGGTGTTCCATATGTAACCTAGGCCTAAACCTGTGACGTTCCTGTTAGGATAGGTGTTCCAATATGTAACCTAGGCCTAAACCTGTGACGTTCCTGTTAGGATAGGTGTTCCATATGTAACCTAGGCCTAAACCTGTGACGTTCCTGTTAGGATAGGTGTTCCATATGTAACCTAGGCCTAAACCTGTGACGTTCCTGTTAGGATAGGTGTTCCATATGTAACCTAGGCCTAAACCTGTGACGTTCCTGTTAGGATAGGTGTTCCATATGTAACCTAGGCCTAAACCTGTGACGTTCCTGTTAGGATAGGTGTTCCATATGTAACCTAGGCCTAAACCTGTGACGTTCCTGTTAGGATAGGTGTTCCATATGTAACCTAGGCCTAAACCTGTGACGTTCCTGTTAGGATAGGTGTTCCATATGTAACCTAGGCCTAAACCTGTGACATGTTCCTGTTAGGATAGGTGTTCCATATGTAACCTAGGCCTAAACCTGTGACGTTCCTGTTAGGATAGGTGTTCCATATGTAACCTAGGCCTAAACCTGTGACGTTCCTGTTAGGATAGGTGTTCCATATGTAACCTAGGCCTAAACCTGTGACGTTCCTGTTAGGATAGGTGTTCCATATGTAACCTAGGCCTAAACCTGTGACGTTCCTGTTAGGATAGGTGTTCCATATGTAACCTAGGCCTAAACCTGTGACGTTCCTGTTAGGATAGGTGTTCCATATGTAACCTAGGCCTAAACCTGTGACGTTCCTGTTAGGATAGGTGTTCCATATGTAACCTAGGCCTAAACCTGTGACATGTTCCTGTTAGGATAGGTGTTCCATATGTAACCTAGGCCTAAACCTGTGACATGTTCCTGTTAGGATAGGTGTTCCATATGTAACCTAGGCCTAAACCTGTGACATGTTCCTGTTAGGATAGGTGTTCCATATGTAACCTAGGCCTAAACCTGTGACATGTTCCTGTTAGGATAGGTGTTCCATATGTAACCTAGGCCTAAACCTGTGACATGTTCCTGTTAGGATAGGTGTTCCATATGTAACCTAGGCCTAAACCTGTGACGTTCCTGTTAGGATAGGTGTTCCATATGTAACCTAGGCCTAAACCTGTGACATGTTCCTGTTAGGATAGGTGTTCCATATGTAACCTAGGCCTAAACCTGTGACGTTCCTGTTAGGATAGGTGTTCCATATGTAACCTAGGCCTAAACCTGTGACGTTCCTGTTAGGATAGGTGTTCCATATGTAACCTAGGCCTAAACCTGTGACGTTCCTGTTAGGATAGGTGTTCCATATGTAACCTAGGCCTAAACCTGTGACGTTCCTGTTAGGATAGGTGTTCCATATGTAACCTAGGCCTAAACCTGTGACGTTCCTGTTAGGATAGGTGTTCCATATGTAACCTAGGCCTAAACCTGTGACGTTCCTGTTAGGATAGGTGTTCCATATGTAACCTAGGCCTAAACCTGTGACGTTCCTGTTAGGATAGGTGTTCCATATGTAACCTAGGCCTAAACCTGTGACGTTCCTGTTAGGATAGGTGTTCCATATGTAACCTAGGCCTAAACCTGTGACGTTCCTGTTAGGATAGGTGTTCCATATGTAACCTAGGCCTAAACCTGTGACATGTTCCTGTTAGGATAGGTGTTCCATATGTAACCTAGGCCTAAACCTGTGACATGTTCCTGTTAGGATAGGTGTTCCATATGTAACCTAGGCCTAAACCTGTGACATGTTCCTGTTAGGATAGGTGTTCCATATGTAACCTAGGCCTAAACCTGTGACATGTTCCTGTTAGGATAGGTGTTCCATATGTAACCTAGGCCTAAACCTGTGACATGTTCCTGTTAGGATAGGTGTTCCATATGTAACCTAGGCCTAAACCTGTGACATGTTCCTGTTAGGATAGGTGTTCCATATGTAACCTAGGCCTAAACCTGTGACATGTTCCTGTTAGGATAGGTGTTCCATATGTAACCTAGGCCTAAACCTGTGACATGTTCCTGTTAGGATAGGTGTTCCATATGTAACCTAGGCCTAAACCTGTGACATGTTCCTGTTAGGATAGGTGTTCCATATGTAACCTAGGCCTAAACCTGTGACATGTTCCTGTTAGGATAGGTGTTCCATATGTAACCTAGGCCTAAACCTGTGACGTTCCTGTTAGGATAGGTGTTCCATATGTAACCTAGGCCTAAACCTGTGACGTTCCTGTTAGGATAGGTGTTCCATATGTAACCTAGGCCTAAACCTGTGACGTTCCTGTTAGGATAGGTGTTCCATATGTAACCTAGGCCTAAACCTGTGACGTTCCTGTTAGGATAGGTGTTCCATATGTAACCTAGGCCTAAACCTGTGACGTTCCTGTTAGGATAGGTGTTCCATATGTAACCTAGGCCTAAACCTGTGACGTTCCTGTTAGGATAGGTGTTCCATATGTAACCTAGGCCTAAACCTGTGACGTTCCTGTTAGGATAGGTGTTCCATATGTAACCTAGGCCTAAACCGTTCCTGTTAGGATAGGTGTTCCATATGTAACCTAGGCCTAAACCTGTGACGTTCCTGTTAGGATAGGTGTTCCATATGTAACCTAGGCCTAAACCTGTGACGTTCCTGTTAGGATAGGTGTTCCATATGTAACCTAGGCCTAAACCTGTGACGTTCCTGTTAGGATAGGTGTTCCATATGTAACCTAGGCCTAAACCTGTGACGTTCCTGTTAGGATAGGTGTTCCATATGTAACCTAGGCCTAAACCTGTGACATGTTCCTGTTAGGATAGGTGTTCCATATGTAACCTAGGCCTAAACCTGTGACATGTTCCTGTTAGGATAGGTGTTCCATATGTAACCTAGGCCTAAACCTGTGACATGTTCCTGTTAGGATAGGTGTTCCATGTAACCTAGGCCTAAACCTGTGACATGTTCCTGTTAGGATAGGTGTTCCATATGTAACCTAGGCCTAAACCTGTGACATGTTCCTGTTAGGATAGGTGTTCCATATGTAACCTAGGCCTAAACCTGTGACATGTTCCTGTTAGGATAGGTGTTCCATATGTAACCTAGGCCTAAACCTGTGACATGTTCCTGTTAGGATAGGTGTTCCATATGTAACCTAGGCCTAAACCTGTGACGTTCCTGTTAGGATAGGTGTTCCATATGTAACCTAGGCCTAAACCTGTGACGTTCCTGTTAGGATAGGTGTTCCATATGTAACCTAGGCCTAAACCTGTGACGTTCCTGTTAGGATAGGTGTTCCATATGTAACCTAGGCCTAAACCTGTGACGTTCCTGTTAGGATAGGTGTTCCATATGTAACCTAGGCCTAAACCTGTGACGTTCCTGTTAGGATAGGTGTTCCATATGTAACCTAGGCCTAAACCTGTGACGTTCCTGTTAGGATAGGTGTTCCATATGTAACCTAGGCCTAAACCTGTGACGTTCCTGTTAGGATAGGTGTTCCATATGTAACCTAGGCCTAAACCTGTGACGTTCCTGTTAGGATAGGTGTTCCATATGTAACCTAGGCCTAAACCTGTGACGTTCCTGTTAGGATAGGTGTTCCATATGTAACCTAGGCCTAAACCTGTGACGTTCCTGTTAGGATAGGTGTTCCAAATGTAACTTAGGCCTAAACCTGTGACGTTCCTGTTAGGATAGGTGTTCCATATGTAACCTAGGCCTAAACCTGTGACGTTCCTGTTAGGATAGGTGTTCCATATGTAACCTAGGCCTAAACCTGTGACGTTCCTGTTAGGATAGGTGTTCCATATGTAACCTAGGCCTAAACCTGTGACATGTTCCTGTTAGGATAGGTGTTCCATATGTAACCTAGGCCTAAACCTGTGACATGTTCCTGTTAGGATAGGTGTTCCATATGTAACCTAGGCCTAAACCTGTGACATGTTCCTGTTAGGATAGGTGTTCCATATGTAACCTAGGCCTAAACCTGTGACATGTTCCTGTTAGGATAGGTGTTCCATATGTAACCTAGGCCTAAACCTGTGACATGTTCCTGTTAGGATAGGTGTTCCATATGTAACCTAGGCCTAAACCTGTGACATGTTCCTGTTAGGATAGGTGTTCCATATGTAACCTAGGCCTAAACCTGTGACATGTTCCTGTTAGGATAGGTGTTCCATATGTAACCTAGGCCTAAACCTGTGACATGTTCCTGTTAGGATAGGTGTTCCATATGTAACCTAGGCTTAAACCTGTGACATGTTCCTGTTAGGATAGGTGTTCCATATGTAACCTAGACCTAAACCTGTGACGTTCCTGTTAGGATAGGTGTTCCATATGTAACCTAGGCCTAAACCTGTGACGTTCCTGTTAGGATAGGTGTTCCATATGTAACCTAGGCCTAAACCTGTGACGTTCCTGTTAGGATAGGTGTTCCATATGTAACCTAGGCCTAAACCTGTGACGTTCCTGTTAGGATAGGTGTTCCATATGTAACCTAGGCCTAAACCTGTGACGTTCCTGTTAGGATAGGTGTTCCATATGTAACCTAGGCCTAAACCTGTGACGTTCCTGTTAGGATAGGTGTTCCATATGTAACCTAGGCCTAAACCTGTGACGTTCCTGTTAGGATAGGTGTTCCATATGTAACCTAGGCCTAAACCTGTGACGTTCCTGTTAGGATAGGTGTTCCATATGTAACCTAGGCCTAAACCTGTGACATGTTCCTGTTAGGATAGGTGTTCCATATGTAACCTAGGCCTAAACCTGTGACATGTTCCTGTTAGGATAGGTGTTCCAAATGTAACCTAGACCTAAACCTGTGACATGTTCCTGTTAGGATAGGTGTTCCAAATGTAACTTAGGCCTAAACCTGTGACATGTTCCTGTTAGGATAGGTGTTCCATATGTAACTTAGGCCTAAACCTGTGACATGTTCCTGTTAGGATAGGTGTTCCATATGTAAGGTGTTCCGTCAAACATTGTTCTGGTGTGATGTGGGAGAGTTTCTCTGTCAGTCAACACTGTTCCTTTCTCTGTTTGTTCCCCTGGTAATTGCCATCGATCACCTTCATCTAAATCATTTTGTGTGTATTTGATACATAGTTGGTCCATGCCTCACCATTGTTCAGCAGTTTAGGATTAACTGGAAGGTTGCACTGTGCATTTATGTGTGTGTCAGGCTATGGTATGGACATTTGTGTTAGCCTGTGGCCTGGGGAGAAAGTATGTTGGGCTTAGAACAGTCTTTGTAACTGTCATGGTTTCATTAGTTGTAGGCCCTGATTAGCACTGTGTTTTATTTTAAATGATTACTTATAGTAGGCCTATTTTATATAGTATCGTGTTCTACATTTTCCAGCACTGTTTAACTATTATTTTATTTTATTTTATTTATTTATTTTTAAAACTGACTGCAGGTTTGCCAAGCATGGGAACCAAACAGATTTGACTACGTTTCTTTCGTGAGAGCAGCATTCAGTCTGGTTGGCTCTCTTTCCTTCATTAAATTCTCTACTTCTAGGCCAAACCTTGTGAAACCTGACTGTAACCGTTGGGCTTTATTTTGATAAGATCCCCTGAAGAGTTCAGCTTATATGTTTAGTCTTTATCTGACTAGTGCCATTGGTTTTCTAACCTTCCGCGTGACAGCGTGTCACACTGCCTAGCTTTGAAGGAGATTTGCATATATATCCATTCCTTTACAGCCCCCCCCCACCCCCCCTTGTGCGCTAGGGATTTACCTACCATTTTATCAGATATTATCAAAGTGCTGTTTGATTTTCTCGTTTCCTAATGTTGATATTAATGCTTGTATTGCCAACTATGACAAAATACAGGAAGTGTTTTAGACAACATGTATCTGTGACAGATGTTTTCAGTGCTCTAGGTTCTCTCTGGTAACATGTCTAAGTTCTGTATAGCGTTTTCTTCCCTATACCATGTCACTTTTTGGAAAAGGTCAAACCTTGTTCTGAGCTGGACTGAAATAACTCTCCTAAGGTTGTTGGTGCAGTTTGTTAGTCATTGACTGCCTACGTAACGCAAAGGCCTAGGCATGAGGAGGCACATACAAACTCATGTTTACACTAGAGGTCGACCGATTATGATTTTTCAATACCGATTTTATTGGACCAAAAAAAAGCCGATGCCGATTAATCGGCCAATTTTTATAAATTTATTTTTATTTATTTGTAATAATGACAATTACAACAATACTGAATTAACACTTATTTTAACTTAATATAATACATCAATAAAATCAATTTAGCCTCAAATAAATAATGAAACATGTTCAATTTGGTTTAAATAATGCAAACACAAAGTGTTGGAGAAGAACATGAGAACATATGAAAGCTGGTGGTTCCTTTTAACATGAGTCTTCAATATTCCCAGGTAACAAGTTTTAGTTTGTAGTTATTATAGGACTATTTCTCTCTATACCATTTGTATTTCCTATACCTTTGACTATTGGATGTTCTTATAGGCACTTTAGTATTGCCAGTGTAACAGTATAGCTTCCGTCCCTCTCTTTGCCCCTACCTGGGCTCGAACCAGCGTTACCCATTCAGAGCAAGGGGAATAACTACTCCAAGTCTCAGAGCGAGTGACTTTTGAAACGCTATTAGCGCGCACCCCGCTAACTAGCTAGCCATTTCATATCGATTACACCAGCCTAATCTCGGGAGTTGATGGGCTTGAAGTCATAAACAGGGCTGTGCTTGAAGCACAGGGAAGAACTGCTGGCAAAATGCACGAAAGTGCTGTTTGAATGAATGCTTACGAGCCTGCTGGTGCCTACCATCGCTCAGTCAGACTGCTCTAACAAATCATAGACTTAATTATAACATAATAACACACACAAATACGAGCCTTAGGTCATTAATATGGTCAAATCCGGAAACTATCATCTCAAAAACAAGAAGAGATTTTTTCAGTGAAATATGGAACCGTTCCGTATTTTATCTAACGGGTGGCATCCATAAGTCTAAATATTCCTGTTACATTGCACAACCTTCAATGTTATGTCATAATTACGTAAAATTCTGGCAAATTAGGCGGCCCAAACTGTTGCATAAACCCTGACTCTGCGTGCAATGAACGCAAGAGAAGTAACACAATTTCACCTGGTTAATATTGCCTGCTAACCTGGATTTCTTTTAGCTAAATATGCATGTTTAAAAATATATACTTCTGTGTATTGATTTTAAGAAAGGCATTGATGTTTATGGTTAGGTACACGTAGGAGCAACGACAGTCCTTTTTCGCACCGCATTGGTTATATGCAAAGCAGGACACGCTAGATAAACTAGTAATATCATCAACCATGTGTAGTTAACTAGTGATTATGATTGATTGTTTTCTATAAGATACGTTTTTAAATGGTAGCTAGCAACTTACCTTGACTTACTGCACTCGCGTAACAGGCAGGCTCCTCGTGGAGTGCAATGAGAGGCAGGTGGTTAGAGCGTTGGACTAGTTAACTGTAAGGTTGCAAGATTGAATCCCCCGAGCTGACAATGTAAAAATCTGTCATTCTGCCCCTGAACAAGGCAGTTAAACCACCGTTCCTAGGCCGTCATTGAAAATAAGAACATGTTCTTAACTGACTTGCCTCGTTAAATAAAGATTAAATAAAGGTGTATAAAAAAATCGGCCAATTGTTATGAAAACTTGAAATCGGCCTTAATTAATCATCCATTCCGATTAATCGGTTGACCCCTAGTTTATATATATACACACACACACACACACACACACAAAGTGGAAACAACATCATTGCATGTGCTGCACTGACCATGCAGACTGAACGCAAGTGTCTCGTGGTCAAGAAACAACAAATTCGCTCCCTGAGTGACGGGGTGGGACGAGGTCTGTGTGGAAAGCGGCATGGAGAGAGAGAGCAGAGAGGGATGACTCAAGTAGGGGAGTAAACTATACAAATGGACGTTACACACGGCATATCACATTTAACAAACCGTTATAGAAGGTAAAGTAAAAACCCAAACCGGTTCCTGCATCAATACCGGTATATAGTAAAATACGTTATACAGCCCAGCCCTACCTACTAGGCCGTAGGAGAAGCTTGCACATCTCGGTGGATGACCTGATCCGTTTTGAGCCCAGACCTGTTCCACCTAGCCTCATCATGAGCAATAATCTCCTGTGTGTCACATCCTAGTGTAACTTATCTAACCATTACAGACACAGCTGCCTGAGGCTGTAGAGCTGGTGTGAGGAAGACCTACACTCTTAGCACCCTTATTCTCTATCTAGAACCGGCTGTCCACATAGGAGAACCCTTTGAAGTAGTGTTGTCAAGATACCAACATTTTTCTAATGTTAGACAAGTTGTTTTCTTTGCTGTAAACATGCCTGTTGCACGCAGTACTCAGACTGCCCTGTGCTCGTATACCAGTGAGGAAATACACAATGTATCAAACTCTGCTCCAATGTATCAAATGTACAAAATGTAACAGGGACTGCATCTCCACTCACCATCACGGTTCATTTCTGATTTATAAACTGATATAGGAATAGGTATGCATGAGGAGTGGATGGAGAGAAGCAGGTGAGGGATGGAGGAATAGGTGTACAGTAGGACTAGAACGAGAGAAGCAGGTGAGGGATAGAGAAATAGATGTACCGGAGGACTAGAAGGAGAGAAGCAGGTGAGTGATGGAGGAATAGATGTGCAGGAGGACTAGAAGGAGAGAAGCAGGTGAGTGATGGAGGAATAGATGTACAGGAGGACTAGAAGGAGAGAAGCAGGTGAGTGATGGAGGAATAGATGTACAGTAGGACTAGAAGGAGAGAAGCAGGTGAGGGATGGAGAAATAGATGTACCGGAGGACTAGAAGGAGAGAAGCAGGTGAGTGATGGAGGAATAGATGTGCAGGAAGTGTATTCTGACTGGTTGCATCACTGTCTGGTACGGCAACTGCTCAGCCTCTGACCGCAAGGCACTACAGAGGGTCGTGCGTACGGCCCAGTACATCACTGGAGCTAAGCTTCCTGCCATCCAGGACCTCTATTCCAGGCGGTGTCAGAAGAAGGCCCTAAAAATTGTCAATGACCCCAGCCACCCTAGTCATAGACTGTTCTCTCTGGTAACGCACGACAAGCGGTACCAGAGCACCAAGTCTGGGACCAAAAGGCTCCTTAACAGCTTCTATCCTCAAGCCATAAGACTGCTGAACAATTAATAAAATGGCTACCTGGACAATTTGCATTGTGTGCCCCCTCCCTCACCCCCCAACCCCTCTTTTACGCTGCTGCTACTCTCTGTTTATCATATATGCATAGTCACTTTAACTATACATTCATGTACATACTACCTCAATTAGCCCGACCAAACGGTGTCCCGCACATTGGCTACCCGGTCTATCTGCCTTGTGTCCTGCCAACCCTTCTTTTATGCTACTGCTACTCTTTGTTTATCATATATGCATAGTCACTTTAACCATACCTACATGTACATACTACCTCAATCAGCCTGACTAACCGGTGCCTGTATATAGCCTCTATACTGTTATTTGTCAGTCTTTTTACTGTTGTTTTTATTTCTTTACTTACCTATTGTTCACCTTTTTATTTTTTTTATTTCACTGTAAGGTTGTATGTATCCTGTTGTATTTGGCGCACGTGAGAAATAAACATTGATTTGAGTAGCAGATGAGAAGCAGGTGAGTGATAGCCGGTAGTGGATACAGCTGGCTGATTACAGCTGCCACGTGATATGTGCATAAAAGTGAAGTGGACATTATTGGACCGGCACATGCAGTGCATTCGGAAAGTATTCAGACCCCTTCCCTATCTCCACATTTACTTATGTTACAGCCTTATTCTAAAATGGATTAAATGCATTTTTCCCTCATCAATCTACACACAATACCCCATAATGACAAAGCAACATTGTTTTTGAAAATGTATTAAAAAAAATGAACCGCATCTTAGTTACGTAAGTATTCAGACCCGTTGCTATAAGCTCCGCTGCATCCTGTTTGCATTGATCATCCTTGATTTGTTTCTACAACTTGATTGGAGTCAACCTGTGGTAAATTCTATTGACTGGACATTATTTGGAAAGGAACACACCTGTCTATATAAGGTCCCACAGTTGACAGTGGATGTCAGAGTGAAAACCAAGAACACAATTGAAGAAGTTTGGAATTAACCAAGACTCTTTCTAGAGCTGGCCAAACTGAGCAATCGGGGGATAAGGGCCTTGGTCAGGGAGGTGACCAAGAACCTGATGGTCACTCTGACAGAGCTCCAAGTTCCTCTGTGGAGATGGGAGAACCTTCCAGAAGGACAACCATCTTTGCAGCACTCCACCAATCAGGCCTTTATGGTAGAGTGGCCAAAAGGAAGCCACTCCTCAGTAAAAGGCACCTAAAGAGCATACCTATGTAAATGTGCTATTTCAGTTTTTTTTATTTTTCTGTAAACCTGTTTTTTCTTTGTCATTATGGGGTATTGTGTGTAGATTGAGGGAAACTTTTAAATCCATTTTTAGGATAAGGCTGTAATGTAACAAAAGGTCTGAATACTTTCTGAATGCACTGTACAAGAGATTAGTTGCTGTTGCTTAAATTCTTTAACAATGTATAAACAACTGACTTCTTCATAAACATTTTATAAGAGGCGTCAGCTGGTTGTTTTAGATCTGAGAAATTTGGTTGTATCATATCGAACGGTACTATAGTATTCTAACATTTGGGTATAATAAAAACTGACTTTGCACACGGCTGAGTGGAGTTTCAAAATATTGCATGTGATATGGGTCTCTTGCAAAATGGATATTACTCGTCAATATTGTGATTTTTGAATGTGAGTTAGATACATTTTGCAGCCCTAGTGTTAAAATGCAACAATTCTAAAGCTTCCCAGTGCTTGTTGTGTTTAGTCTGAAACAGACTTCAAGCCAGACTTGCTGACTTAGCTTTCTGAGATGAAACACAAGCAGCATCTTTCAAAAAGAGCTCAGCATATTATTTCCTCTTTCTTACTTCCTGTTCTTCTTCAGACCTCAGCTGTGTCAGGTCAGCAAACTGCTGCTTGACAGTGTGTCAGATTACAGTCAAGGCCTTATTGTTACTTCTCTCAGAATGTAGTAGTGTTTACCTGTAATCCAGTGGATTTGCCCCAGGTGACCCTGCCCAGTGCCTTTGTCAGTGGGCTTTGATCCCACTAAGGCCTACAGGGCTTGTCAGTCACCTCAGGGGCAGGGTAAGGGGGCCCGCTGCCCTAAGTCCACCTAGTACACTCAAGGACACCACTGCTGTCCTAGGGTCTTTTGAAAAACGTCAAATGCTTCACTCAAATCCTGCGATCATAGCCATACATTGAGGTTTTGTAGCACAGGAAAAAAATATCAACATTTACTCAATACTTCCTAGGTATGAGAGACTTCAGCATAGATCAAGTCCTCCATAAATCAGAGGTGTTACGGTACACAACACAAGTCTGTTTCATTTCATACCGGAATGTTGTTCTTAGAAACCTGGCCTGTTTGGTCAACTTTGCTAAATGCCTAATATATTAGCTAGCACCTTGTGAGTTAAAGCCTTTTGCTTTTGAAAATTCTAGCCCCATACAAGGCCACAGGGTTAGGAGGGTGTAAATATTGTTTCTATCTCATGCGCGCACTCACACCAGAGAGTGTTGCTAGAACAAACACACAACCCTTGACCCAGATCCTTGGGTATGTGTGAGTTATTTTTATCAGGTTTTGCCTCACAGTGAGGGAGGACAGGCTGGGCTGCTCCAAGGGTAACCAAGTCAACCTGCAGTCTCTGAAAACAACACCATGACGTCTCAGTCTGCATCCTCACATATTGCCTCTAGAAAAGAGATTTGTGGGGATTGCTTCTGACAGTACAGAATGTGAAGGTGGATTGGCATAGTAATCTGATCAGTTGTTAATAGATTATAAACACAAAGTATTGGACTTGATCAGGCAGAGCCTTCTGAGAGCCTCCTCAATTAAAATGTCTCTTCCCCCCTCCCATTCCAGTAGAGCGGTCCAAACCCCAGCAGCAGGTGCGTAACTCAGGAGCCATCCGGCGGACTTCCTCCCTGGGTACCATCACCGGCCCCTACCTCACTGGCCAGTGGCCTCGCGACCACCATGTGCACTACCCCTCATGCATGAAAGATAAATCCACTCAGGTAGGTGTCCCCTTACTTCCTCTCTCCTATATTTCATGTTTTATTGGGTCCCCCCTGCTGAGATTAATGAATGAATGTACACTATGCTTTGTGCATTAAAGAGAAATGCACTCCGGTTGGGGCCTCCTCACTTCCTGTCCCCCTACCCTTCATGTGTCACACTTTGTTCGGTTGTCCTAGAGAGATGAGTGCAAGTGACATTTATTCAACAAGAAAGAACGAATGATATTCCAGCTAGAAGAAACTAGATGTATTTATGGCTCTGGTTTATTAATAGCTCTGGTTTATTGATAGCTCTGGTTTATTAATAGCTCTGGTTTATTGATAGCTCTGGTTTATTGATAGCTCTGGTTTATTGATAGCTCTGGTTTATTGATAGCTCTGGTTAGCTCTGGTTTATTGATAGGTCTGGTTTATTGATAGCTCTGGTTTATTGATAGCTCTGGTTAGCTCTGGTTTATTGATAGCTCTGGTTAGCTCTGGTTTATTGTTAGCTCTGGTTAGCTCTGGTTTATTGATAGCTCTGGTTAGCTCTGGTTTATTGATAGCTCTGGTTTATTGTTAGCTCTGGTTAGCTCTGGTTTATTGTTAGCTCTGGTTAGCTCTGGTTTGCTGATCTGCAAAGCATGCTTGTTTTGCACCAGTATACTGAGGTGAAGGACAGGTAATAATTGTATGTATATTGTCACAGCAAAATAATCCTGCATCAACAGGATTCGAACATTTAGACCATAATTTTTCTTGATCTGTGGTTAGGCTATTAGCTGGCCGAGGAGAATTCTCAGCAACAAATGTGATCAAATGAAGTGGCGGAGTACTGCGATGCATCACCGTAGGGAAGTGGGCTCTTTCAAGTTACTGGTGGCAATCCAGATTGTACACTACTCAGTCACTGATTCACTTACCCACACAGATATGAGTTAGCCTCTGTTGCCCTCTATCACAGGTCTACACACCCTGTTTCCGCCAGTCACTTTGACATTTACCACCTACGCAGCTGCGGGCCTGTCTAGCCTTGCTATAGATTAACCAGCCTGGCTCTGTGTATTAAATGCCTGCTTTTTTTGTAT
The DNA here is from genome assembly GCF_045791955.1 of Oncorhynchus clarkii lewisi. NCBI lineage: Eukaryota > Metazoa > Chordata > Actinopteri > Salmoniformes > Salmonidae > Oncorhynchus > Oncorhynchus clarkii. Next base: position 48,651,066 of record NC_092164.1, read on the forward strand.
TGACCAAGTAGGCCCTAGGTGTCATGGAAGCACAAAGGTGTCATTGTGGAGAACATGTGAGCTCCTGTCTGTCTGAGTGACACATGGCTTCTGCTTGTCAGATGAAGTCAGCTGTTTGTACAGAGCCATGTTGCTGCCAGTCCAGCTGCGGCTGGAATTTTCCCTTCCTCCTCCATGTCTTTCTCCTCCTCCTGCTTTTCTTTCTCCTTCTTCCCCTCCACCCTTTCCTCGTTCTATTCTGTAATTCTCAGCCATTGGGTCTGTGAACTGGAATTGTTTTCCTCCTCCCCCTCTTCTTCCTGGTCCTATTCTGTATAGTGATGTGACCTGCAACACCCACACCATCCTTCCAGGTTATGACAGACATGCCCAAACACATAGCACTAAGATTATACCGAGAGCAATAAGTAGAAGTATGTGGAAGATTGATTGTGCAGGCCTAGGTAGTGTACTGGGCCAGTTTCACTGACCTAGGTTAAACCTACTTCCCAACTGGACGAAAAGGCCTTTTAATGGACATTCTGCTTTCTGCGTTGAACATGATTGTACAGTGTCAGCCCAATATTCAGGATCCCTCAAACTGGTTGTTAAAGGGGTAGATTTGGCCTTTAGTTTATCCTTTCTGCTCTGGGTCTAGTGCAGTCAGTGGTGGAACAAGTAACCAATTGTCATACTTGAGTCAAATAAAATGAGTGAAAGTCACCCAGTAAAATACTACTTAAATAAGTCTAAAAGTATTTGCTATGACATATACTTAATTATTAGAATTAAAAGTACAAATTATTTTAAATTCCTTATATTAGCAAATCCGATGGCACCATTTTCTTATTTATTGAATTTATGGAAAGCCAGGGGCACACTCCAACACTCTTCATTTACAAATGAAGCATATGTGTTTAGTGAGTCTGCTAGATCAGAAGCAGTAGGGATGACCAGGGATGTTCTGTTTATAAGCGTGTGAATTGGACCATTTTCCTGTCCTTCTAAGCATTCTAAATTTAATGAGTACTTTTGGGTGTCAGGGGAAAATGTATGGAGTAAAAAGTAAATTATTGATATAAGGATTGTAGTAAAATAAAAATTGTCAAAAATATAAATAGTAAAATACTGATCGCCCCAACAACTACTGAAGTAGTACTTTAGTCGTTTTACTTAAGGACTTTACACCATTGAGTGCAGTAGCCAGTCACAGTGAGAGCGAGCTAGCAGGGTTATGACACCACCGCAGCCAGTGCCAGTTAGAGTCAGAGATGACATCCCATTACTTGTATTTGTATTTATTATGGTTCCCCATTTAACTGTTGTCAAGGCAGCAGCTACTCTTCCTGGGGTCCAGCAAAATTTAGACAGTTAAACATTACAATACATTCACAACAGATTTCACAACATATTAATAAGTGTGTGCCCTCAGGCCCCTACTCTACCACATATCCACAACACAAAGTCCATGTGTACGTGTGTTTGTATGGATGTGTCTGTGCCTATGTTTGTGTTGCTTCACAGTCCCCGCTGGTCCATATGGTGTATTTTGACCAGTTTTTTTAAATCTAATTTTACTGCCTGCATGAGTTACTTGATGTGGAATAGAGTTCCATGTAATCATGGCTCTATGTAGTACTGTGCGCCTCCCATAGTCTGTTCTGGACTTGTGGACTGTGAAGAGACCTCTTGTGGCATGTCTTGTGGAGTATGCATGGGTGTCTGAGCTGAGTGTAAGTAGTTCAAACAGACAGCTTGGTGCATTCAACATGTCAATACCTCTCACAAATACAAGTAATGAAGTCAATCTCTCCTCCACTTTGAACCAGGAGAGATTGACATGCATATTATTAATGTTTGCTCTCTGTGTATATCCAAGGGCCAGGCTTGCTGCCCTGTTCTGAGCCAATTGCAATTTTCACAAGTCCCTCTTTGTGGCACCTGACCACACGACTGAACAGTAGTCCAGGTGTGACAGAACTAGGACCTGTAGGACCCGCCTTGTTGATAGTGCTGTTAAGAATGTAGAACAGCGCTTTGTTATGGACAGACTTCTCCCCATCCTAGCTACTGTTGTATCAATATGTTTTGACCATGGCAGTTTACAATCCAAAGTTACTCCAAGCAATTACCATGTTATTCATTACAACGTTTAGTTGAGGTTTAGTGAATGATTTGTTCCAAATACAATGCTTTTAGTTTTTGAAATATTTAGGACTAACTTATTCCTTGCCACCCATTCTGAAACTAACTGCAGCTCTTTGTTGCAGTCATTTCAGTTGCTGTGCTAGCTGACGTGCAAAGTGTTGAGTCAGCCGTATACAATAGACACACTGGTTTTATGCAAAGCCAGTGGCATGTCGTTAGTAAAGATTTTAAAAGTAAGGGACCTAGACAGCTGCCCTGTGGAATTCCTGAGTCTATCTGGATTTTGTTGGAGAGGCTTCCAATTAAACAACACCCTCTGTGTTCTGTTAGACGGGTAACTCTTTGTCCACAGTATAGTAGGGGGTGTAAAGCCATAACACATACGTTTTTCCAGCAACAGACTATATGATTGATAATGTCAAAAGCCGCACTGAAGTTTAACAAAACAGCCCCCACAATCTTTTCATCATCAATATCTCAATAAGTAATTTGTGTAAGTGCTGTGCTTGTTGAATGTCCTTCCCTATAAGCATGCTGAAAGTCTGTAAATTTGTTTATTGTGAAATAGCATTGTATCTGGTCAAACACAATCTTTCCCGAAAGTTTACAAATTGCTGGTAACAGGCTGATTGAAGATATGGCAAATAGGAGTGGTAATATAATGCACTAATTATCCTCAGTAACTTGTCAGACCCCAGTGGCTTGTCATTGTTGATAGACAACAACAAAATGTCATGTACTGTCATGTTGTGTCTTGTCTCTGTCCTTTCCCTTCACCCTGTCTCCCTCTGCTGGTCGTTGTTAGGTTACCTTTCCACCCCCTCTTTCCCCCAGCTGTGCCTTGTCTCCTCCTAACCACCTCGTCACCCCTTTTCCCACCTGTTCCCTTTTTCCCTCTGATTAGTCCCCTATATCTCTCTCTGTTTTTGTTCCTGTCCTTGTCGGATTCTTGTTTGTTGTGTTTCATGCCTGAACCAGACTGTCGTCATGTTTGCTGTAACCTTGTCTTGTCCTGTCGGAATCTGCCGGTCCGTCTGAGCCTACCTATGTTTGGTAATTAAAGAAGCTCTGTTTAAGTTAATTCGCTTTTGGGTCCTCATTCACGCACCGTAACAGAAGAATCCGACCAAGAATGGACCCAGCGACTTCGGATCCTCTCCACTCAGCCGTCGGGATCCAGGGAGCGATGCTAGGCAGACACGAGCAGGAAGTGTCTGCTGCTCGACATGCCGTTGAGACCCTGGCCACCCAAGTCTCCAACCTCACAGAACAGGTTCACCATCTCCGCCTCGATCCACCGGCCACTTCCAGGGCTTTCGAATCTCCGGAGCCCAGAATCAATAACCCGCCGTGTTACTCTGGGGAGCCCACTGAATGCCGCTCGTTCCTCACCCAGTGTGATATTGTGTTTTCTCTCCAGCCCAACACTTACTCCAGGAGCACTGCTCGTGTCGCCTACGTCATATCTCTCCTTATTGGACGGGCTCGTGAGTGGGGCACGGCAATCTGGGAGGCAAGGGCTGAGTGTACTAACCAGTATCAGGACTTTAAGGAGGAGATGATACGGGTTTTTGATCGATCTGTTTTTGGGGAGGAGGCTTCCAGGGCCCTGTCTTCCCTATGTCAAGGCAATCGATCCATAACAGACTACTCTATTGAGTTTCGCACTCTTGCTGTCTCCAGTGGCTGGAACGAGCCGGCCTTGCTCGCTCGTCTTCTGGAGGGTCTCCGCGCAGAGGTAAAGGATGAGATTCTCTCCCGGGAGGTTCCTTCCAGCGTGGATTCCTTGATTGAACTCGCTATTCGCATTGAGCGACGGGTTGATCTTCGTCACCGAGCTCGTGGAAAGGAGCTCGCGCTCTCCGTCGCCCCCCTCTCCGCATCACTACCATCTTCCTCTGCCGGCTCGGGTGCTGAGCCCATGCAGCTGGGAGGTATCCGCATCTCGACTAAGGAGAGGGAACGGAGAATCACCAACCGCCTCTGTCTCTATTGCGGTTCCGCTGGTCATTTTGTCACTTCATGTCCAGTAAAAGGCCAGAGCTCGTCAGTAAGCGGAGGGCTACTGGTGAGCGCTACTACTCCTGTCTCTCCTTCAAGATCCTGCACTACCTTGTCGGTCCATCTACGCTGGACCGGTTCGTCAGCTTCCTGCAGTGCCTTAATAGACTCTGGGGCGGAGGGCTGTTTTATGGACGAGACCTGGGCTCGGGAACATGACATTCCTCTCAGACAGTTAAAGGAGCCCACGGCCTTGTTCGCCCTGGATGGTAGTCCTCTCCCCAGGATTCAGCGTGAGACGCTACCTTTAACCCTCACTGTTTCTGGTAATCATAGTGAAACCATTTCTTTTTTAATTTTTCGTTCACCTTTTACACCTGTTGTTTTGGGCCATCCCTGGCTAGTTTGTCATAATCCTTCCATTAATTGGTCTAGTAATTCTATCCTCTCCTGGAACGTCTCTTGTCATGTGAAATGTTTAATGTCTGCTATCCCTCCTGTTTCCTCTGTCTCTTCTTCACAGGAGGAGCCTGGTGATTTGACAGGGGTGCCGGAGGAATATCACGATCTGCGCACGGTGTTCAGTCGGTCCAGGGCCACCTCTCTTCCTCCACACCGGTCGTATGATTGTAGTATTGATCTCCTTCCGGGAACCACCCCCCCCCGGGGTAGACTATACTCTCTGTCGGCTCCCGAACGTAAGGCTCTCGAAGATTATTTGTCTGTAGCTCTTGACGCCGGTACCATAGTCCCCTCCTCCTCTCCCGCCGGAGCGGGGTTTTTTTTTGTCAAGAAGAAGGACGGGTCTCTGCGCCCCTGCATAGATTATCGAGGGCTGAATGACATAACAGTGAAGAATCGTTATCCGCTTCCTCTTATGTCTTCAGCCTTCGAGATCCTGCAGGGAGCCAGGTTTTTCACTAAGTTGGACCTTCGTAACGCTTACCATCTCGTGCGCATCAGGGAGGGGGACGAGTGGAAGACGGCGTTTAACACTCCGTTAGGGCACTTTGAATACCGGGTTCTTCCTTTCGGCCTCGCTAACGCTCCAGCTGTCTTTCAGGCATTAGTCAATGATGTCCTGAGAGACATGCTGAACATCTTTGTTTTCGTTTACCTTGACGATATCCTGATTTTTTCACCGTCACTCCAGATTCATGTTCAGCACGTTCGACGTGTTCTCCAGCGCCTTTTAGAGAATTGTCTTTTTGTGAAGGCTGAGAAGTGCACTTTTCATGCCTCCTCCGTCACATTTCTCGGTTCTGTTATTTCCGCTGAAGGCATTAAGATGGATCCCGCTAAGGTCCAAGCTGTCATTGATTGGCCCGTCCCTAAGTCACGCGTCGAGCTGCAGCGCTTTCTCGGCTTCGCGAACTTCTATCGTCGTTTCATCCGTAATTTCGGTCAGGTGGCAGCTCCTCTCACAGCCCTTACTTCTGTCAAGACGTGCTTTAAGTGGTCCGTTTCCGCCCAGGGAGCTTTTGATCTCCTCAAGAATCGTTTTACATCCGCTCCTATCCTTGTTACACCTGACGTCTCTAGACAGTTCGTTGTCGAGGTTGACGCGTCAGAGGTGGGCGTGGGAGCCATTCTTTCTCAGCGCTCCCTCTCTGACGACAAGGTCCACCCATGCGCGTATTTTTCTCATCGCCTGTCGCCGTCGGAACGTAACTATGATGTGGGTAACCGCGAACTGCTCGCCATCCGGTTAGCCCTAGGCGAATGGCGACAGTGGTTGGAGGGGGCGACCGTTCCTTTTGTCGTTTGGACTGACCATAGGAACCTTGAGTACATCCGTTCTGCCAAACGACTTAATGCGCTTCAGGCGCGTTGGGCGCTGTTTTTCGCTCGTTTCGAGTTCGTGATTTCTTATCGTCCGGGCTCTAAGAACACCAAGCCTGATGCTTTATCTCGTCTCTTCAGTTCTTCAGTAGCCTCCACTGACCCCGAGGGGATTCTCCCTGAGGGGCGTGTTGTCGGGTTGAATGTCTGGGGAATTGAGAGGCAGGTAAAGCAAGCGCTCACTCACACTCCGTCGCCGCGCGCTTGTCCTAGGAACCTTCTTTTCGTTCCCGTTCCTACTCGTCTGGCCGTTCTTCAGTGGGCTCACTCTGCCAAGTTAGCCGGCCACCCTGGCGTTCGGGGTACGCTTGCTTCCATTCGCCAGCGTTTTTGGTGGCCCACCCGGGAGCATGACACGCGTCGTTTCGTGGCTGCTTGTTCGGTCTGCGCGCAGACTAAGTCCGGTAACTCTCCTCCTGCCGGCCGTCTCAGGCCGCTTCCTATTCCTTCTCGACCGTGGTCTCACATCGCCTTAGATTTTGTCACCGGACTGCCTTCGTCAGCGGGGAAGACTGTTATTCTTACGGTTGTCGATAGGTTCTCTAAGGCGGCTCATTTCATTCCCCTTGCTAAGCTTCCTTCTGCTAAAGAGACGGCACAAATCATCATCGAGAATGTTTTCAGAATTCATGGCCTTCCGTCAGACGTCGTTTCGGACAGAGGTCCGCAATTCACGTCTCAATTTTGGAGGGAGTTTTGCCGTTTGATTGGGGCTTCCGTCAGTCTCTCTTCCGGCTTTCACCCCCAGTCTAACGGTCAAGCAGAACGGGCCAATCAGACTATTGGTCGCATCTTACGCAGTCTTTCTTTTCGTAACCCTGCGTCTTGGTCAGAACAGCTCCCCTGGGCAGAATACGCCCACAACTCGCTTCCTTCGTCTGCGACCGGGCTATCTCCTTTTCAGAGTAGCCTCGGGTACCAGCCTCCGCTGTTCTCATCTCAGTTCGCCGAGTCCAGCGTCCCCTCCGCTCAGGCTTTTGTCCAACGTTGCGAGCGCACCTGGAAGAGGGTCAGGTCTGCACTTTGCCGTTATAGGACGCAGACTGTGAGGGCTGCTAATAAGCGTAGAACTAAGAGTCCTAGATATTGTCGCGGTCAGAGAGTTTGGCTCTCCACTCAGAACCTTCCCCTTAAGACGGCTTCTCGCAAGTTGACCCCGCGGTTCATTGGTCCGTTCCGTATTTCTCGGGTCATTAATCCTGTCGCAGTTCGACTTCTTCTTCCGCGATACCTTCGTCGCGTCCACCCGGTCTTCCATGTCTCCTGCATCAAGCCCGTCCTTCGCGCCCCCGCTCGTCTTCCCCCCCCCTCCCCCATCCTTGTCGAGGGCGCACCCATCTACAGGGTCCGTAGAATTTTGGACATGCGTCCTCGGGGCCGTGGTCACCAGTACCTCGTAGATTGGGAGGGGTACGGTCCTGAGGAGAGGAGTTGGGTTCCCTCTCGGGACGTGCTGGACCGTGCGCTGATCGAGGATTTCCTCCGTTGCCGCCAGGTTTCCTCCTCGAGTGCGCCAGGAGGCGCTCGGTGAGTGGGGGGGTACTGTCATGTACTGTCATGTTGTGTCTTGTCTCTGTCCTTTCCCTTCACCCTGTCTCCCTCTGCTGGTCGTTGTTAGGTTACCTTTCCACCCCCTCTTTCCCCCAGCTGTGCCTTGTCTCCTCCTAACCACCTCGTCACCCCTTTTCCCACCTGTTCCCTTTTTCCCTCTGATTAGTCCCCTATATCTCTCTCTGTTTTTGTTCCTGTCCTTGTCGGATTCTTGTTTGTTGTGTTTCATGCCTGAACCAGACTGTCGTCATGTTTGCTGTAACCTTGTCTTGTCCTGTCGGAATCTGCCGGTCCGTCTGAGCCTACCTATGTTTGGTAATTAAAGAAGCTCTGTTTAAGTTAATTCGCTTTTGGGTCCTCATTCACGCACCGTAACACAAAAAATGTCACCTCTTCCACACTTACTTTACAGAATTCAAAAAACAATGCTTGTCTTTCATAATTTAGTCAGATATACTTGGATGTATAGTGTCAACGTTTGTTGCTGGCATGTCATGCCTAAGTTTGCTAATATTGCCAACTACATTAATAATTTTTTCTTTGGCAAGATCAGTGGGTTTTGTAATAAGTGAGCCATCTGATTCAATGAATGATGGAACAGAGTTGCCTTTTTGCCCAAAATTTAATTTAAGTTACTCCAAGGTTTTTACTATCATTCTTTGTCATTTATCTTTGTTTTATAGTGTAGTTTCTTCTTTTTATTCAGTTTAATCACTTGATTTCTCAATTTGCAGTACGTTTGCCATTCGGTTGTACAGCTAGACCTATTTCCCATTTATTTTGCTTCATCGCTCTCAACCATACAGTTTTTCAATTCCTCATCAATTCACAGGGATTTAACATTTTTTACAGTAATTTAGTTCATGGATGCATGCTTATTAGTAACTGAGATAAGCAATTTCATAAATGTGTCAAGTGCAGCATCTGGTTGCTCCTCATTACACACCACGGACCAACAAATATTCTTTACATCAACAACACCTCTTATACACTCTATTAGGCCCAGACTTTGGAACTTTGGTTTTCCTACATACGGCTACTATATTGTGATCACTGCATCTGATGGATTTGGATACTGTTTTCAAACACATTTCTGCAGCATTAGTAAAGATATGATCAATACATGTTGTTGATTTCATTCCTGTGCTGTTTGTAACTACCTTGGTAGGTTGATTGATAACCTGAACCAGGTTGCAGGCACTAGCTACAGTTTGAAACTTTTCCTTGAGTGAGCAGCCTGTCAAATCACCCAGAAAATATACCTGTCTATTGATATCACATACATTATCAAGCATTTCACATGATATCCAGATACCGACTGTTTGCACTTGGTGATCTATAACAACTTCCCACCAGAATGGGTGAGGCAGATGAACCTATAGCCATATTACTTCAACAGTATTTAACATGAGATCCTCTCTAAGCTTTACAGGAATGTGGTTCTGAATATAAACAGCCACACCTCCACCTTTGGCTTTTCTGTAGATCTTATAACCATGTATCAAAAATATTATCTAAGTGAGTTTCAGAGATGGTCAGAATATTAATTTAATCTGTTAGAAAAAACACAGTAATTTCAGGAACCTTAATTTTTAAGCTACATTTGTTAACATGGGATTTTTTTGTACTCTTTTCTGGGATTCTTGATTGCTTAGCTTCCCAGTAAAGCAAGAAAAACAGAGTTAGACATCCTCTGGTTATTTTATGTTAGTACAGGGTGCGTTGCCCACAGTGAACTTCCTGCTAGGGCAAACCACCTCAGTGCTAACAGTTCCAACACCTTTGGGATAATGTACATTTGCTGAAGCATCATGACAACTCAGCGACGCAATGGTAGGGATTAAATAAGCTGGACTTGGGTCGTTGATAAGTCATTGTCTCAACACAGCCTTATAATGCTGTGAAAGGATCCAGGAACCCAAATGATTTGGGTGAAAGCCATCCTCCTTATAATACGAGCTTTGTTTCCAGAAGGTATCAAAATTGTCAACAGAGCTGCAATAGTCTTGTAGCCAGTTATGGAGGGATAAAAGTCTGCTGAAATGTTCAATGCCACAATTTAGGGAGGGCAGAGGGACAGATATTATGGGCCGTTTGTTGGTGTCAAGTAGTGACCCAATCAGTTCTTTAAAATCCATCTTCAGCTGTTCTGAGCTGCCCCTGATGACCTCCTACATTCTGTTTTACTGCACTGCTCGGCAACCAGGACCTAATAACCTCCTCAGCCCAGCCCATAGCCAAATTGCTAGATCATCTCAAAAACCATATTACTGTGGAGTCAACCTGGCAGCCGGTTTACTATATGAACAAACCCGTCCATTCTACTTCTCCTTTGTCCACATGCATAGAAAAATCTGACATATCCACATGTGCAGTACGGACCTGCTCTCGTCCTCAGCATCGGAAAAAGGTTTATGGCTTGTGGTATAAGGACACTTTTCACATGCCAAACGGCCCGAACCCTAACCAATGGAAAAACTGGAATTTCCTTTGGAGTGTTTGTTCATTGACCGAACACATGCAGGGCAGGGAACGGTATGCGGTCACACATGGTCCACTGTAAGAGGAGAGGATATGGTGTGTGTGTGTGTGTGTGTGTACTCTTCTCTTTAAAGAGGAGATGAAAAAGGCTATGTTGAAAGCTGTCTCTCTCTGTTTCCTGCCTGGCTTGGTGAGGGTGTTGAACTGGGTACAGAAGACAACAATGTGAAGATTCCACAAATGAAGAGAAGAACTCACCATTTTACAATATTTACTACCTCTTCTGGCAACGGCATTGAGCTAGCACTTCCATTGGCCCTTGCAGTATATATTCACGGATGCTGTGATGAAGGTATAACTGCAGAAAATAAAAAGGTGAAATGAGGTTACGTATTCTACACACAAAAAAAAAAACATTTTGGAGAGCCGTTGTTTCCCAATGTTCTTGGACTTGGGATTTTATTTTCTCTCTCTCTCTTTATTCCATTTCTCACTCTTTTATTATCTCTCTTTGCCTTCTCTCAAGCAGACACACAGAGTTGGCCCATTCTTTATCACAGCACACACTCTATTTAATTCCTGTTTGATGCCTGCCATGTGTTGAAAGAGCCCGGCAATGTACAAGATGGTGCTGCCTGACATGGTCACCCTGTTTCTAGTTCCTGTTATTTCTTACATTATTTGCTCAGAACATTTCTTGCATTATTACATGCATTCGAAAATAACTTTTGGATAGTACATCCGTGGTCACTCATCACAAATTCGACTTCCCTGAATTGGATCCTTTGTTTGAACTCTCCGAGGCAGTTCCATTCATCCCGGGGGCTGCTCCAGAAGAGGAGTGGGCTCCTATTCAGACGCAGGAGGCGTGCATACCATCCACCGCTTCCAAGTATATTACTCTCTAACGTTCAGTCCCTGGACAATAGACAAGGTCAGGGTGAGGATATCATTCCAGAGAGACATCAGGGACTGTAACATACCCTGTTTTTACATACATCTTATTCCAAAATCATTGGCATTAGATGTTGGAAGATTGCTGTGGGGACTTGCTTCCATTCAGCCACGAGCATTAGTGAGGTCGGGCACAGATGTTGGGTGATTAGGCTTGGCATCTGCCAAACCCAGATTTGTCCAGGTGGTTAAGCATGATTCATCACTCCAGAGAATGCGTTTCCACTGCTCCAGTGTCCAATGGCGGCAAGCTTGACACCACTCCAGCTGACGCTTGGCATTGCACATGGTGATCTTAGACTTGTGTGCGGCTGCTCGGCCATGGAAATCCATTTCATGACGCTCCCGACAAACAGTTCTTGTGCTGATGTTGCTTCCAGAAGCAAGGGGTGTGGCTGAAATAGCCAAATCCACTAATTTGAAGGGGTGCCCACTACTTTTGTGTGTGTATATACATATATCCTGTGCTACCCGCGTATCGAGCACTCTTGACCATTGCTACTCCCCCTTCTGGGACGGCTCTAAGATCCTCCCCCGCCCTGCCTTCGGCAAATCAGATCACACCTTAATTTTGCTCCTCCCCTCCTATAGGCAGAAACTTAATCAGAACCAATCAGAATCTATACTTCAAGATTGTTTTGATCACGTGGACTAGGAAATGGTCTGAGTTGTCTCTGAGAATAGTATCAACATATACATTGACTCTGTGTGCATAAAGGATGTTGTTTACACTGTGACAATTAGGATGTGCATAAAGGATGTTGTTTACACTGACAATTAGAACTTACCCAAACCAAAAACTGTGGATTTGCGCAAAACTGAAAGCGTGAACCACGCATTTAACCATGACAAGGTGACTGGGAAAATGGACACGGGTGGCGCAGCGTTCTAAGGCTCTGCATCTCAGTGCAACCAGTCCCTGGTTCAAATCCAGGCTGCATCACATCCGGCCGTGATTGTGCGCCGCCCTATGGGACTCCCAATTGGCCCAGCGTCGTCCGGGTTTGGTCGGGGTAGGTCGTCATTGTAAATAGGAATTTTGTTCTGCACTGACTTGCCTAGTTAAATAAAGGTAGATTTTTTTTTTAAATGTGGCAGGGACTCCAGACAATCACGGATTATGAAGGGAAAGCCAGCCACGTTGCGGACTCCGTCCTTCTCCCGGACAACCTAAACACCTTTGCTTGTTTTGAGAAAAACACTGAGCCGCCAACGCGTGCCACCGCCGCTCACGAGGACTGTGAGCTCTCACTCTCTGTGGCGATGTAAGACATTTTAAGCGGATGCCGCTCAGACAGCATCCCAGGCTGCGTACTCAAGAGCATGTGCATCCCAGCTGGCTGGAGGGTTTACAGACATATTGTATCTCTCCATATCCCAGTCTGTTGTCCAAACTTGCTTCCATATGTCCACCATTGTTCCTGTACCCAAGAAAGCCAAGGTAACTGAAATAAATTACTATCACCCCGTGGAACCCACTTCTGTTAGCATGAAGCGCTTTTGAGAGATGGTTAAGGATCATATCACCTCCACCTATCCTCGACACTCTAGATCAGGGTTCCCCAACTGTTGGTCCGTGGGTGGTTTTATTTGGCCCTCCAAGTTTTCTGAGCAACAACAAAAAATATATATACAGTACCAGTCAAAAGATTGGACACATCTACTCATTCAAGGGTTTTTCTTTATTTTTACTATTTTCTACATTGTAGAATGAAGACATCAAAATTGTGAAATAACACATGGAATCATATAGTAACCAAAAAAGTGTGAAACAAATGAAAATATATTTTATATTTTTGAAAGTATCCACTTTGCCTTGACAGCTTTGCACACACTACTGTGTGTGTGTGCATAGATGGATACAGCCAGTCAGTCAGTCAGTCAGTCAGTCAGTCAGTCAGTCGAAGTTTACATACACCTTAGCCAAATACATTTAAACTCAGTTTTTCACAATTCCTGACATTTAATCCTAGTAAACATACCCAGTTTTAGGTCAGTTAGGATCACCACTTTATTTTAAGAATGTGAAATGTCAGAATAATAGTAGAGAGAATTATTCATTTCAGCTTTATCACATTCCCAGTGGGTCAGAAGTTTACGTACACTCCACTCAATTAGTATTTAGTAGCATTGCCTTTAAATTGTTCAACTTGGGTCAAACGTTTCGGGTAGCCTTCCACAAGCTTCCCACAATATGTTGGGTGAATTTTGGCCCATTCCTCCTGACAGAGCTGGTGTAACTGAGTCAGGTTTGTAGACCTCCTTGCTCGCACACGCTTTTTTAGTTCTGCCCACAAATTTTCTGTAGAATTGAAGTCAGGGCTTTGTGATGGCCACTCCAATACCTTGACTTTGTTTTCCTGAAGCCATTTTGTCACAACTTTGGAAGTATGCTTGGGATCATTGTCCATTTGGAAGACCCATTTGTGACCAAGCTTTAAAACCCTGACTGATATCTTGAGTTGTTGCTTCAATATATCCACATAATTTTCCTATCTATTTTGTGAAGTGCACCCGTCCCTCCTGCAGCAAAGCACCCCCACAACATGATGCTGCCACCCCCGTGCTTCACGGTTGGGATGGTGTTCTTCGGCTTGCAAGCTTCCCCTTTTTTCCTCCGAACATAACGATGGTCATTATGGCCAACCAGTTCTATTTTTGTTTCATCAGACCAGAGGACATTTCTCCAAAAAGTACGATATTTGTCCCCATGTGCAGTTGCAAACCTAGTCTGGCTTTTTTTATGGCAGTGGCTTCTTCCTTGCTGAGTGGTCTTTCAGGTTATGTCGATATAGGGCTTGTTTTTACTGTGGATATAGATACTTTGGTATCTTTTCGTGACAAAATATCTTGTTTAAAACAGGAACGTTTTTCTTCCAAAAGTTTTCATCCAAAAATTAAAATAGCACTGTCAACTTAGTGTATGTAAACTTCTGACCCACGTTTGTCTGTAAACAAATGTAAAAATTACTTCTGTCATGCACAAAGTAGATGTCCTAACCGACTTGCCAAAAGTCGGTAGTAGCGAGGGCTACTTTCTCTCTCAGCTCCAGTAACAGACCAGGGGTAACCAGGGGGCGAAGCGAGGGCTACTTTCTCTCTCAGCTCCAGTAACAGACCAGGGGTAACCAAGGGGCGAAGCGAGGGCTACTTTATCTCTCTCAGCTCCAGTAGCAGACCAGGGGTAACCAGGGGGCGAAGCGAGGGCTACTTTCTCTCTCAGCTCCAGTAACAGACCAGGGGTAACCAAGGGGCGAAGCAAGGGCTACTTTATCTCTCTCAGCTTCAGTAGCAGACCAGGGGGTGAAGCGAGGGCTACTTTGTCTCTCTCAGCTCCAGTAGCAGACCAGGGGTAACCAAGGGACGAAGCGAGGGCTACTTTATCTTTCTCAGATCCAGTAGCAGACCAGGGGTAACCAAGGGACGAAGCGAGGGCTACTTTATCTCTCTCAGCTCCAGTAACAGACCAGGGGTAACCAAGGGGCGAAGCGAGGGCTACTTTCTCTCTCTCTCCATTTGACATCACTTATTCATCACAGTATCTTTAGCTGAGCCTGCAGCATTTAGAGGCCTCTCCTTTTTCTGTTGTGCTCTGACACACAGCAGAGCACTCACGGCTAGTTGAAGCTCCATTTTAGATCTCGTTATACATGATGTATGCACAGCAAAGCATCCTTGTCAAACCTGCCACTGCTGCACGGTAGAGAGACCAAGTTCACATAACTGTCTGAGGTTTTGTGTCGCAACGGCAAACCTGAAATAGCAAAGTAGTGCACTGCTTAGGCTGGGGGTCAAAGGCCCCTCTCCCAGGCTGCGGACTTGTATTCCCTACCACGAGTTTCACGATGATTGACATAGCTGATGAGAATATGAGGTTGGCAATTAGATAATGATATTATTGGTTGTTTCCTTGTTGAATTCAGACACCTGGATGTTGGAGTGAAGAAGCAGGAGAGAGGGGCACACACCAGCGCTCTGCTTCTTGGGGCAGCGCAGACCAGCTCAAAGAGGTACACACTCACTCACGCTTGTGTATGCATGCACAACACACACACACACACACACCACTAAAACACGTCATTAGAAACCCTAACCTTTCGTAAGAAAACACAACTTGCAGCACTTTCCTAATGACGATTGGACCGAGGTGTTATCAGATCAACAGTGACAACATACTGTACAGTAGGCCTGATGAAATCTGTACAGTAGGCCTGATGAAATCTGTCATCCTCCTTTAACCCGGATGTAGATTCTGCCAGGTTGAGATGACTTGAAGTTGACATGACGACTAGAATGTCAATGGGGAACACCCTACCATCTGCCGTGATATGCCCCCTCCCGCTCGCCACCTTCTAGATATAACTTCCTGTATGACGTCCGCATGCTCGGGGCTTCTCTGTTCTAATGCTGGGTGTCAGAGACGTAGTGCCGGGGCGAGCGGTCGTTGTCTTATCATCCCCTCTCCGCTCCACCCTGGTACTATACGGCCACAGGCAGGGAGGAGGCAGATAACACTATCTATCTCCCTCGCAACTAACCAGAAACTTCCCCTCACAGCAACCAACCGCCAGCCCAGCCATAACCCAGCAGGCAATTTATTGACAGAAAAGATAGCCAGGCAGACCTCAGATTTCTCTCTCTCTCTCGCTCTCGCTCTCTCTCTCGCTCTCGCTCTCGCTCTCGCTCTCTCTACAATTCAAAGGGCTTTATTGGCATGGTAAACATATGTTTACATTGCCAAAGCAAGTGAAATAGATAAACAAAAGTGAAATACAAATTGATGAGTAAACATTACACTCACAAAAGTTTCAAAGGAAGAGACATTTCAAATGTCATTTGGCTATGTACAGTATTATAGTGATGTGCAAATAGTTAAAGTACAAAAGGGAAAATAAATAAACGTAAATATGGGTTGTATTTACAATGGTGTTTATTCTTCACTAGTTGCCCTTTTCTTGTGGCAACAGGTCACATTTTGCTGCTGTGATGGCACACCGTGGTATTTCACCCAATAGATATGGGAGTTTATCAAAATTGGATTTGTTTTTGAATTCTTTGTGGGTCTGTGTAATTTGAGGGAAATATGTGTCTCTAGTATGGTCGTACATTTGGCAGGAGGTTAGGAAGTGCAGCTCAGTTTCCATGCACAGCCTTTTCTCTCTTGAGAGCCAGGTCTGCCTATAGTGGGCTCTCTCTTGCAATCTCCCTCTCCCTCCCTAGTTTAGCAGCAAGGAGAACAGTTAAAATAGTAGTGCTCAGGCATGTTCCTTATTAATGGTAATGGAGCATGGAGCTGTCGTGCAGAGGGGTTGAGGTCCCCTTAATTTACACCGTGATTGTTCGTAGGCCTATATAACCTCAAGAGATACCAGGGTTGTTAAGCAACCGTAATCCTAATCTTATATACCTCATTATTTACCAACACTTCCTCACTTAACTTGTGTTCTTATTTCCTCAGCATTATATAGGATGTACTTGCTCTATTTTCATCCCTGTGTGAAGTGCTGTCCAGCCTAGCTGAATGTCTTAACTCACTCACACACACACACACACACACACACACACACAAAAAATAATGTTTTTTAGCTTCTGTGTACTAGCAGAATGTATTTTTAAGTGAATCGCTGGGAAGGAACAGTGAGAGGAGGAGTTCATGTGAGTTAATTTCACCTTTATTTAACCAGGTAGGCCAGTTGAGAACAAGTTATCATTTACAACTGCAACCGGGCCAAGATAAAGCAAAGCAGTGCGACACAAACGACACAGAGTTACACATGGGATAAACAAACGTACAGTCAATAACAAAATAGAAAGTCTATATACAGTGTGTGCAAATGTAGTAAGGCATAAATGGGCCATAGTGGCGAAATAATGACAATTTAGCAATTAAACACTGGAGTGATGGATGTGCAGAAGATGAATGTGCAAGTAGAGATACTGGGGTGCAAAGGAGCAAATAAATAATAATATGGGGATGAGGTAGTTGGTGGGCTACGGTAAGCTGCTCTGACAGCTGATGCTTGACGTTAGTGAGGGAGATATAAGTCTCCAGCTTCAGTGATTTTTGCAATTTGTTCCAGTCATTGGCAGCAGAGAACTGGAAGGGAAGGCGGCCAAAGTAGGAGTTGGCTTCGGGGGTGATCAGTGAAATATACCTGCTGGAGCGCATGCTACGGGTGGGTGCTGCTATGGTGACCAGTGAGCTGAGATAATGCGGAGCTTTACCTAGCAAAGACTTATAGATGACCTGGGTTTGGCGACGAATATGGAGCGAGGGTCAGCCAACGAGAGCATACAGGTCGCAGTTGTGGGTAGTATATGCGGCTTTGGTGACAAAACGGATGGCACTGTGATAGACTACATACAATTTGCTGAGTAGAGCGTTGGAGGCTATTTTGTAAATGACAACGCCGAAGTCAAGGATCGGTAGGATAGTCAGTTTTACGAGGGTATGTTTGGCAGCATGAGTGAAGGATGCTTTGTTTGCGAAATAGGAAACCGGTTCTAGATTTCATTTTGGATTGGAGATGCTTAATGTGAGTCTGGAAGGAGAGTTTCCAGTCTAACCAGACACCTAGGTATTTGTAGTTGTCCACATATTCTAAGTCAGAACCGTCCAGAGTAGTGATGCTAGACGGGCGGGCTGGTGCGGGCAGCGATCGGTTGAAGAGCATGCATTTAGTTTTACTTGCATTTAAGAGCAGTTGGAGGCCACGGAAGGAGTGTTGTATGGCATTGAAGCTCGTCTGGAGGTTTGTTAACACAGTGTCCAAAGAAGGGCCAGATGTAAACAGAATGGTGTCATCTGCGTGGAGGTGGATCAGAGAATCACCAGCAGCAAGAGCGACATCATTGATGTATACAGAGAAGAGTCGGCCCGAGAATTGAACCCTGTGGCACCCCCAGAGACTGCCAGAGGTCCAGACAACAGGCCCTCTGATTTGACACACTGAACTCTATCTGAGAAGTAGATAGAGTAGGCTTTTGAGTCTGCCGATATGAATGTGGTGATTTGACACAGTTGAAATCCTTGGCCAGGTCGATGTAGACTACACACAGTACTGTCTTTTATCAATGGCGGTTATGATATCGCTTAGGACCTTGAGCGTGGCTGAGGTGCACTCATGACCAGCTCGGAAACCAGATGCATAGCGGAGAAGGTACGGTGGGATTCAAAATAGTCGGTGATCTGTTTGTTAACTTGGCTTTCGGAGACTTTAGAGAGGCAGATAGATATTGGTCTGTAAAGTTTGGGTCTAGAGCGTCTCCCCCTTTGAAGAGGGGGATGACCCCGGCAGCATTCCGATCTTTAGGGATCTTAGGCGATATGATAGAGAGGTTGAACGGGCTAGTAATAGGGGTTCCAACAATTGCAGTGGATAATTTTAGATAAAGAGGGTCCAGATTGTCTAGCCCAGCTGATTTGTAGGGGTACAGATTTTGCAACTCTTTCAGAACATCAGCTATCTGGATTTGGGTGAAGGAGAAATGGGGAGGCTTGGGCAAGTTACTGTATGGGGTGCAGAGTTGTTAACTGGGGTAGGGGTAGCCAGGTGGAAAGCATGACCAGCTGTAGAAAAATGCTAATTGAAAATCTCGATTATCGTAGATTTATCGGTGGTGACAGTGTTTACTAGCATCAGTGCAGTGGGCAGCTGGGTGGTGCTCTTTTTTCCCATGGACTTTACAGTGTCCCAGAACTTTTTGGAGTTTGCTACAGGATGCAAATTTGTGTTTGAAAAAGCTATCCTTTGCTTTCTTAACTGCCTGTGTATATTGGTTCCTAACTTCCCGGAAAAGTTTCACATCCGGATGAAATGCATGTCCAAATTCAACTGCCTGCTACTCATCCCCAGAAGATAAGATATGCATATTATTAGTAGATTTGGATAGAAAACACTCTGAAGTTTCTAAAACTGTTTGAATCATGTCTGTGAGTATTTAGCAGGCAAAACCCCGATGACAAACCATTCAGATTTTCTTTTTTTTGAGGTCACTTTCTTTTCAATGGTTTTTCATTGGGAATCCAGATTTCTAAGGGACCTTCTTGCAGTTCCTACCGCTTCCACTGGATGTCACCAGTCTTTAGAAATTGGTTGAGGTTTTTCCTTTGTGTAATGAAAAAAGTAGCCCTGTTCAGAACGAGGGTCACTTGTAGTGCACTGTTAGAGGCACGTGACCAGAAAGGTAGTGTCAGGTTGTTTTCTTACTGTATTGAACACAGAGCATCCCGTCTTCAATTTTAGCGATTTTTTTACATTAAAAAACACCTAAAGTTGTATTACAAAAGTAGTTTGAAATGTTTTGGCAAAGTTTACAGGTAACTTTTGAGATATTTTGTAGTCACGTTGTGCAAGTTGGAACCAGTGTTTTTCTGGATCAAACGCGCCAAATAAATGAACATTTTGGATATATATCGACGGAATTAATCGAACAAAAGGACCATTTGTGATGTTTATGGGACATATTGGAGTGCCAACAAAAGAAGCTTGTCAAAAATAAGGCATTCATTATATTTTTATTTCTGCATTTTGTGTCGCGCCTGTGGAGTTGAAATATGCTTTTCTCTCTTTGTTTACGGAGGTGCTTTACAGAAGGTTTAAACGGTGCAGTGAAATGGTTACTTGCATAGTAGTCTTTTTAGACAGCTAGCTAGCTAAACAAGGCACCATAATCCCAACTCATAACATTACTACCCTGCAAATAGCAAACCAACTAGGTTCAATGTTAGCTAGCTAGCTAGCTAGCTAACATTAGGCTATAACTAGCAATGCAAATGACTCTGAGATACGAATAATATTACTGCACAGGTCATACATGTAACGTTAGTGATCAAGCCAGCCAGCTAACATTAGCTAGCTAGCTAACAGTGCGCTTTAATTTCTAAGTTTAATTTGAAGTGTATGATATCTGAAAATGTAGCTATCTAGACTCTTACTCGTGGATGAACACCTCTCCCTCTCTGTCACGGATGACATGGTTGAAGATGTAATTCGGTGACAGGTGTTTTTATACAACAGCCTTCTGTTTTCTCTGTTCAACTCCCTCTGCATATTTGCAATCAAACGGCAGAATTTTCTACATCTTTTTAGCTATCACACTCTGCTTCCACCGGGCATTCCACTGATTTCAAAACTCGGTCCTCCAGAAAGTGGAGACTTTTGCAGTTCTTTGTGATATCTTTAAAAAAAAGCAGTGTTAGAAAGGATTACCTAGACATACTGACCAGCTCATGTTATGGACAGAAGCATGCTACATGACAGACCTATTCCACCTCATCTCTAGGCATGTCCAGTCCATCCATTATCTCAGTCAATCATGGCTAGTGGGCTGATTTCTGTCTTTTTCTGTAGCTGAACCAACTAAGCTTGTAAATTAACAATTTTTATTGCATTTACAGATGACATACACGTTTTAAGGCACATGAAAGTTCACATATTCCATAAGGCATTTCTCCCAAAAATGCATTTTGATAAAAAATTCATAAAAATGCCTCTCCTGTGAAGTAGTGACACGCGACATATGGCTAGTTTCCTGAAACAAGTCGCACATAAGAGCTTGAGTGAGTTGTCAGTATGTGTGTTTGAGTTGGTGTATTCCGGAGCGATGTTGGTGCTGGAATAAAGCAGTTGAGCAACACTGTTTATAGTATATGTAGGCTTTTCTTTCATTACTATCTTTATTTTGGGCCCAGCATCATAAGAGAAATTTGTGATGTGCCTATTACCGCCTACTGATTCTTGAGTTATCTGGAAAGCTGACTAACTATTGAGTGCACCAGGCCCACTATGGCTGAAGAAAGTGGATCACATATCAGCCTTTCCATTCAGACAGAGCCTCTTTTGATAAGGACCTGTTAGGCTGGGTGTTTGTGTTGTGTTGCTATAGTAAAATGACTTGGTGGAAGAGGACAAGTTGAAGGACGGGTTGTGTAAATGCATTGTGAAAATAGCATGTGTTTCTGGTGTAAGAGTACACCAGAAACACATGCTATTTGTGTTGCTATAGTAAAATTACTGCAATGACTGAGCCTACAATGACTTGTGTGTAAAGGCACAGGGAAAAGAACATGTCTGGGCTTGTCTTGTCTGGTTGTCGTGAGATGCTATATGCATAAAATAGCTACCATGTGGCAAGCAATTTATAGCTACAAGGCTATCAATGTGATTTTTGCATAATTACCAGTCCCCCATATAATGAAAGAAAATATATTTTCTTTCATTTCTTTCTGCTAACCCTCACCTAATTGGAGTAAACTAATGGACAACAATACTTAGGCTTCTACTTCCAGCTTATTCATACTATATACATCTTACGGACACAGTATATTTTTACATCTCTCATTTTACATCTCTTATTTATATATATCTCACCCTTCAGCTACCCTCAACCCCTCCCATCGATCTCTAAATAACATCTCGTCTTGACTTCTTCTACTTGCCAAATATCTTTCAACTGCGATACTGTATGATGTTTTAATTCTGAAAAGCTATTCTCAGAGTTTCCACAGATTCTAAATAATAGATGAACTCCTTTACTAAAAGCACCCAGCAGTGTGATAGTTCAGCCATTCCTTAACCTGCGACCTGAAACAGGCTACATATGGGCAGAACCAAAACAAGTGAAATAATGATTGTTTCTTCACAGCCAAATCTGCAGAGTTGGGATGGTTGTAACCCCCATATACATAACATTCTATTGGTTGCAAGAATTTAGTATAATTAAAATGGAAAAACTCAGTTTTGAATCCAGCGTTGTTTTGTGTGTCAGTTCATAAACCCTGTGCCATGGAATCTGCACATCAAAAATCTCTTCCCAACTATTTTGCAACCTGTATGGCACAGCTGTCAACTATTTTGCAACCTGTATGGCACAGCTGTCAACTATTTTGCAACCTGTATGGCACAGCTGTCAACTATTTTGCAACCTGTACGGCACAGCTGTCAACTTGTTGGTCCTTAAATGGAACCGGTATACGTTCCTATTTATATATATTTTTTACATTTTGGTCTTTAATGCAGGGCCGACCGACAACTTCCACTAGCCTTCATTTTTGCAGTAATGCTGCAATCAGCTGGTTATAATTGTGGATAGAGCAGACATTCCATATATTGTTGGTAGATGCATTGGTCACAACTCACCCAGTTCCATGTATGATATAATTAACAAAAACTATATATATATATATATATATATATATATATATATATATATATATATATATATATTATTTTATTTTATTTTTATTTTTATTTTTATCAATTATTATATTTGCAGTAATACTTTTCTAGTGGATTAAACTGAAATTGCAACCAGCTTTCTATGGCTTGTTTTAAAAATAGTGATATTTTAGGGATTTCATTTTCAAATAACCAAAAGTGAGGGGTTGCGTTTTGAAGAAATGGAAAATGAGGGTGAGCCATTCTTACTAGGGTGAGCCATTCTTACTAATCTGCTGGAGAACCCGTTTTGGATTTAGGTATAACTTTTGTATGACTGAAGCCTTTAGTGAGGGGTTCAATTCTTTAATATTCAATAACTGTAGCCCTCCAAATTCATATTAATTATTTAATTTTGTCTGACTTGCCGTTCCAAATAAAGTGGAACATTGTTTTGCTAATAACATTGTTTTTAACAAGTTGTCCGGTGTTGGCACTTGGATGTCAGGGTGACTTTTCCACAAATGGACAAGTTTTTACCTTTCCATGGTAGCAAGATCTTACCTATTTTTGCTAACTTTCTATTAAAATGTATTGTATTGAGCATTTATTTATTTTGGGATGTGAATACCGAGTATGTCCACTTACCCGTCAGACCATTTTATTTGTAAACTACACTGTAATGTAACACTTTTATTATTTAGTAATCCAAAATGTAACATGGTACGCTTCTCATAGTTCGGTTTGTAATCCAAAGTGGTTTGAGAAGTGATCTAGATCCTCTGAGGCTGTGCAGGGATCAATATTGTGGATTTAAAAGAAAACGTCATCAGTGTACAATGTCACGTTTGTTTTTAGGCCCTGGATTTCTAGCCCCTTGATATTATTGTTGGATCTGATTTTAATAGTTATCAAATAGATATGCCGGTAGTGGACAACCTTGTTTACTCCTCATGACAGTTTTTAACACTTTCTGAGAAGTAGCCATTATTTACACCTGTGGTTACGATACATAAGCAACTATTCATCTGATTTGCCATTAACTGTACTGTGCTTCTATCTGACACACAAAAGGCCCCCACTTGTCTGAGAGTTTAAAATACTCTTTTAGCAATTGAAACTTCCCTCTGTGGGCTAATATGAATGCAGAATTATGAAGACCTATAGATGTGGGTCAAAGATATACCTAGAGCCACACAGGACTGGAGTTCTAGCCCTTTAGTCCTTATTGGTCAGAGCCAATACACAGTCATCTTTTCTGTTAGATGCACAGTTTAGCACAGTCTGTGGGTCTTTCAAAGGTTTGAACAGCACCATGCAAATGAAAGACATTACATTGTAAATGTAATCCATAAAAAAATATTTATGGATTCTTCCTTTAGCGATTCGATCGATGACTAGCCTGCAAGATAGTCTGAAAGGAATATCTCCTTTTAGATGTACATAGGGACTGCACAGCTCCAGCTATATATGGAATCTGATGCATTCATTACTGAAGCTGTCTGCCCTGAGCTATGGGGACCCCTGGTGGAAATATGGGGTTATGTCAAAACGTGATAAGATTAAATTGGCTACATTACATGGGACAGAGGTTCATCTGTTAACATGTTACTGTTCCTTTCTCTCTCTTTCCCCGTGTTTATTTTCTCTTTCCTTTGTCTCTGTCTTACTCTCCCTCTCTTTTCCTCTCCCTCTTTCCACTTCCTTTCCTCCTCCTCCTCCTCTGTTCTCCTCAGCAGATAGCCAAGCTCCGGCAGCAGCTGCGTGGCAGTAGTAAGCAGCAGCAGGGAGGTCGTCCGTCTCTGTGTCAAAGAGACAAAGACGGCTCATCTCCTTTACAGGGACCTATCAACACCACACCCGACCAAGCACAGGTAAGGCACAATACTGCCATCCAGACTTGGGTTTATATTTATTTATTTATTTATTTATTTATTTATTTATTTATTTGTGTCATGCTTTAGGGGAATGCGTGATTTAGCTTGCTGAACGGAAAAGTGCAAACCTAACACGCCAGGGAAGCTTAATCACCAGAACTCTGCTTATAAGTGTAATATTGAGGTTTTGTTTTTGAATGTCTGCCAATGTGTCCCTGGTCCCTGCAGTGGTCCTGCATGTCTAAGTCGTCCCCGATGTCCAACATGACGGTGCCCAAGTCCTCCATCACCAGAGTACCCAGCAGCATGGAGGGAATCAACCACGAGCTGGAGAAGGTCTTCATCAGAGACAACAACGGAGAGAAGGAGGAGCTCAAGGTGGGGGGACGGACTGTTAGATGCATCCAATCACATATTTACAATATGCACTCTCACACAATACTAGCGGTGGCCATTCGCAGTCAAGCATGACATCAGTCATGGGCTGCATGTGTCAATGTGTAGTTCATATATCGTCTATAAGCAGAATGACTATCTTTACTCAATTAGCCACAAAATCCCTACTTTGAAAGTGACTGTTTTCTTGAAACTGTGCCGTACCATTTTCTCTACATTTAGAGTTTGCAAGCAAGGCATTTCACTGTAGTTGTGCACGTGACATTACAACTTGGAACTTGAAACTCGTGTATCTGGAGGGAGCTGAGAAGACATGCACACAACCACTCATGCGCCTGCTGTGTCACTGGAAATCCTATTACTTGCAGTACTCAATGACGAGACAACTCTTTTTTTCCCCTCACTCCTCGCCCTCCCCCAGGTGTTGGAGGTACCAGACGGGCGGCGAGCCCCCTTCCCCCCCCAGCAGCGCAGCAGCAGTACCCGAAGCGTGGACACACAGAACCCCTCTGCCCCCGTCCGCTCCAGCAGTAGTTCCAGCCTGTCCCCCTGTCCCTCTCCTGCCTGTCCCCCGGGGTCCGGCTCACACGGGGGCAGCCCTTACTCCACCGACGATCTGCTCTACGACAGGGATAAAGGTAGGACTGTCAGGATGCTCTCTCAGACCTGGGGCAAGGCCTCCATTGGACATCCTACCGTTGTGCAAGGCTCTGAACTCCCAACGGGGACTGTGTGTCTTGTCCGGGGACTGTAGAGTAATCTTCTTTTCTGTCCTTTTCTGACCATTGTCTCTGTCTACAGACAGTGGCAGTAGCTCTCCCCTGCCAAAGTTTGCCTCGTCTCCTAAACCCAACAACAGCTATATGTTCAAGAGAGAACCCCCAGAGGGCTGTGAGAAGATCAAGGTGTTTGAGGAAATGAGGTAAGCACCACAAGAGACCAGGGATCTTTTAGGATCTCTTTTATCACACCAAAGTGGTTGATACTGAATGGTCAGTGATATATACATGTCATGAAAGGAGTTTATACGGCGTCTCTTACTTTTCTCTTTTGTCTGTCCAGCTCCAGGCAGTCAGCGTCCGTCCCGCTCTTCTCCTGCCCCGACAAGAACAAGGTCAACTTCATCTCCACCGGCTCCGCCTTCTGCCCTGTCAGACTGACCCCCGGCGCCCTGCACCTCTCTGTGACCTCTCACCCCGACGACGACCCCGAGGCCGGCCCCAGCTCAATGATATCAGCATTCCTCCCCACTCAGGTCCACACCTCCACCAGCACAGACGACGCTCCCACTCCCGAGGAGGCTGCCACTCCAACGCCCACCTCGTCACAAGAGACTGCCCCCCAGACAGACTGCCTGGCCATCAGCTAGACATGGGCAGAGCTGGCCTCTGACACGTGGTTCTGGATCTTCTTCTTCTGAATAATATGATTATTACGCCCCCAGTATCATCAGCATCACTGAAGTCCTGTCTCCTCTTCTCTCAGTCTCTGCTGAACTCTAAACACTCTGCATGGCGTAGCATTAGCAACAATGTACCAGGCAACAACAACAACAAACGGAAAAAACAAAGACAAGTCTACCACATGTTCCTAGCGTATTCCTAAGGCACTGTTCCTGTCAGGGATAGACATGATGATCTTTAACAGAATGTAAAAAGTAGAGATGCTGGATGATGTCATTGGGTGGATGGGAAGAAAACGAGACACTTTGGATGGGGGGGCATGCATTTTAAACCAGTAGTGTGTTTAAGATTAAAGACATGCTCCTGTACTTTGGAGACTAAGAACGTCTTTTTTTTTAACCTCCCGCTTTGGGCTGGTTGTGTCAATGTGTGGTTCATACATATGCATAGTCTATAATCAGAATTACTGTCTAAACTCAATTAGCCTTGAAATCCCTAGTTTGAAAGCGACTATTTTCTTGAAGCTTTGCAGCGACATTTTCTCTTATTTCCCCTCACTGGGGCCAGCCCCATAGCGATTAGAGTTCTAGCCAATGAGCTTCAGCCCCTCACATTTCAACCACGTTATCCAATGAGGTTGAAAGGTGGGCATAACTGCTGAGTGAGTGACGCACACCGAGAGTGAGTGAGTGACGCACACCGAGAGTGAGTGAGTGACGCACACCGAGAGTGAGTGAGTGAGTGACGCACACCGAGAGTGAGTGAGTGAGTGACGCACACCGAGAGTGAGTGAGTGACTGACGCACACCGAGAGTGAGTGAGTGACTGACGCACACCGAGAGTGAGTGAGTGACTGACGCACACCGAGAGTGAGTGAGTGACTGACGCACACCGAGAGTGAGTGAGTGACTGACGCACACCGAGAGTGAGTGACGCACACCGAGAGTGAGTGAGTGAGTGACGCACACCGAGAGTGAGTGAGTGACTGACGCACACCGAGAGTGAGTGAGTGACTGACGCACACCGAGAGTGAGTGAGTGACTGACGCACACCGAGAGTGAGTGAGTGACGCACACCGAGAGTGAGTGAGTGAGTGACGCACACCGAGAGTGAGTGAGTGAGTGACGCACACCGAGAGTGAGTGAGTGAGTGACGCACACCGAGAGTGAGTGAGTGAGTGACGCACACCGAGAGTGAGTGAGTGAGTGACGCACACCGAGAGTGAGTGAGTGAGTGACGCACACCGAGAGTGAGTGAGTGAGTGACGCACACCGAGAGTGAGTGAGTGAGTGAGTGACGCACACCGAGAGTGAGTGAGTGAGTGAGTGACGCACACCGAGAGTGAGTGAGTGAGTGAGTGACGCACACCGAGAGTGAGTGAGTGAGTGAGTGACGCACACCGAGAGTGAGTGAGTGAGTGAGTGACGCACACCGAGAGTGAGTGAGTGAGTGAGTGACGCACACCGAGAGTGAGTGAGTGAGTGAGTGACACCCAGAGAGAGTGAGTGTGCGAGCGAGTGACGCACGCACACCCAGAGCGAGTGAGTGAGTGTGCGAGCGAGTGACGCACGCACACCCAGAGCGAGTGAGTGAGTGTGCGAGCGAGTGACGCACGCACAACCAGAGCAAGAGAGTGAGTGAGCGAGCGAGTGACGCACGCACACCGAGCGAGAGAGTGAGTGTGCGAGCGAGTGACGCACGCACACCGAGCGAGAGAGTGAGTGTGCGAGCGAGTGACGCACGCACACCCAGAGTGAGAGAGTGAGTGAGCGAGCGAGTGACGCACACCGAGAGTGAGTGAGTGACGCATTACATTGCTGCCTGCCATAAGTTGAGGGACAGTGTCTGACAGACCAATCAACCTGCACATGTACTCTACTGTATAGTTATTTTGACCCTTGGTTATTGTTGTTACTGTTGTCCCATTGACAATTTTGATTCTCATTTGGATTTTTAAAATTTATTTATTTTAATTGTATTTTTTATATTGTAAATATCCAAAATAAGCTTTGGCAATATGTACATTGTTATGTCATGCCAATAAAGCGAATTGAAAAGAGAGAGAGAGAGAGAGACTCAAAGAGACACGCAGAGAGAGAGAGACTCAAAGAGACACGCAGAGAGAGAGACTCAAAGAGACACGCAGAGAGAGAGACTCAAAGAGACACGCAGAGAGAGAGAGACAGAGAGAGAGAGACTCAAAGAGACACGCAGAGACTCAGAAGAGACATGAGACATGCAGAGAGAGAGACTCAAAGAGACACGCAGAGAGAGAGACTCAAAGAGACACGCAGAGAGAGAGACTCAAAGAGACACGCAGAGAGAGAGAGAGAGAGACTCAAAGAGACACGCAGAGAGAGAGAGAGAGACTCAGAGAGAGAGAGACTCAGAGAGAGAGACTCAAAGAGACATGCAGAGAGAGAGACTCAAAGAGACACGCAGAGAGAGAGACTCAAAGAGACACGCAGAGAGAGAGACAGAGAGAGAGAGAGAGACTCAAAGAGACACGCAGAGAGAGAGAGAGACAAAGAGAAATGCAGAGAGAGAGAGACTCAAAGAGACACGCAGAGAGAGAGAGACTCAAAGAGACACGCAGAGAGAGAGACAGAGAGAGAGAGAGAGAGAGACTCAAAGAGACACGCAGAGAGAGAGAGAGACTCAAAGAGAAATGCAGAGAGAGAGAGACTCAAAGAGACACGCAGAGAGAGAGAGACTCAAAGAGACACGCAGAGAGGGAGAGAGACTCAAAGAGACACGCAGAGAGAGAGAGAGAGAGACAGAGAGAGAGAGAGACTCAAATAGACACGCAGAGAGAGAGAGAGACAGAGAGAGAGACTCAAAGAGACTCAGAGACACGCAGAGAGAGAGAGAGACTCAGAGAGAGACTCAAAGAGACACAGAGAGAGAGAGAGACTCAGAGACACAGAGAGAGAGAGAGAGAGAGAGAGACTCAAAGAGACACAGAGAGAGAGAGAGAGAGAGAGAGAGAGAGAGACTCAGAGAGACACAGAGAGACACAGAGAGAGAGAGAGAGAGAGACTCAGAGACACGCAGAGAGAGAGAGAGACTCAGAGAGAGACTCAGAGAGAGACTCAGAGACACAGAGAGAGAGAGAGAGAGAGACTCAGAGAGACACAGAGAGAGAGAGAGAGAGAGAGAGACTCAGAGACACGCAGAGAGAGAGAGAGAGAGAGAGAGAGAGACTCAGAGACACGCAGAAAGAGAGAGAGAGAGAGAGAGACTCAGAGAGACACAGAGAGAGAGAGAGAGAGAGACTCAGAGAGACACAGAGAGAGAGAGAGAGAGAGAGAGAGAGAGACTCTCTCTCTCACGTTACGTTTGTTGTTTTTGTATTGTTCGTGTTTCATGGTCATTAAAGATGAATCGAATTAACCACGCTGCATTTTGGTCCGACTCTCTTTCACCGCAAGAAAACCGTAACAGAATCACCCACCACAACAGGACCAAGCGGCGTGGTGACAGGCAGCGGAGGCAGGAGCTACGAAGTCTGGAGTATACGACTTGGGAGGAAATAGACAGGTGGGCGGTCGACCCAGGGAGAGTGCCGGAGCCCACCTGGGATTCGCTGGAGCAGTGCGAAGAGGGGTATAGGAGAATGGAGTTGGAGAGACAAGCACGGCGGCGCGGACGGAAGCCCGAGAGTCAGCCCCAAAAATGTATTTTGGGGGGGGGGGCTCAGGGAGAGTGGCAGAGTCAGGAGTCAGACCTGAGCCAACTCCCCCTGTTTATCGTGAGGAGCCCAGAGCCGGTGTTGGAGGTGAGCGAAGCAGAGACTGTGAAGGAGTTAATGGGGAAATTGGAGGAGAGAGTTATGAGGGAGTTGCTGTGTTGGTGCTTTAGGGGATTTGATGGCACCTGGGTCAGCGCTCCATACTCGTCCTGAGGTGCGTGTTAGTCGGCTGGTGAAGATTGTGCCAGCCTCACGCACCAGGCCTCCTGTGCACCTCCCTAGCCTTGCACGTCCTGTGCCAGCCCTGCTCTCAAGCTCTCCAGTACGCCTTCACGGTCCGGTCCATCCTGTGCCACCTCCACACACCAGTCCTCCGGTGGCAGCTCCCCGCACCAGGCTTCCTGTGCGTGTTCTCGGCCCAGTACCACCAGTGCCAGCACCACGCACCAGTCCTTCAGTGTGCCTCGCCTATTCAGCGCTGCCAGAGCCTTTCTCCTCTCCAGCGCTGTCGGAGTCTCCCGCCTGTTTTTAGCGCGGTCAGAGCCTTTCTCCTCTCCAGCGCTGTCGGAGTCTCCCGCCTGTTTAGCGCTGCCAGAGCCTTCTTCCCCTCCAGCGCTGCCAGAGTCTCCCGCCTGTTTAGCGCTGCCAGAGCCTTCCTCCTCTCCAGCGCTGTTGGAGTCTCCTGCCTGTTCAGCGCTGCCAGAGCTGCCAGTCTGCAAGGAGCTGCCAGTCTGCAAGGAGCTGCCAGTCTGCAAGGAGCTGCTAGAGCTGCCAGTCTGCAGGATTCCGCCAGAGCTGTTAGTCTGTAAGGAGCCGCCAGTCTGCAAGGAGCAGCCAGAGCCGCCAGTCTGCAAGGAGCAGCCAGAGCCGCCAGTCTGCAAGGAGCAGCCAGAGCCGCCAGTCTGCAAGGAGCAGCCAGAGCCGCCAGTCCGCAGCCAGAGCCGCCAGTCTGCAAGGAGCAGCCAGAGCCGCCAGTCTGCAAGGAGCAGCCAGAGCCGCCAGTCTGCAAGGAGCAGCCAGAGCCGCCAGTCTGCAAGGAGCAGCCAGAGCCGCCAGTCTGCAAGGAGCAGCCAGAGCCGCCAGTCTGCAAGGAGCAGCCAGAGCCGCCAGTCTGCAAGGAGCAGCCAGAGCCGCCAGTCTGCAAGGAGCAGCCAGAGCCGCCAGTCTGCAAGGAGCAGCCAGAGCCGCCAGTCTGCAAGGAGCAGCCAGAGCCGCCAGTCTGCAAGGAGCAGCCAGAGCCGCCAGTCTGCAAGGAGCAGCCAGAGCCGCCAGTCTGCAAGGAGCAGCCAGAGCCGCCAGTCTGCAAGGAGCAGCCAGAGCCGCCAGTCAGCATGGAGCAGCCAGTCAGCATGGAGCAGCCAGAGCTGCCCGTCAGCATGGAGCTGCCAGTCAGCCAGGATCTTCCAGATCCGCCAGTCAGCCAGGATCCGCCAGTCAGCCAGGATCCGCCAGTCAGCCAGGATCCGCCAGTCAGCCAGGATCTGCCGGAACCGCCAGTCAGCCAGGATCTGCCGGAACCGCCAGTCAGCCAGGATCTGCCAGAGCCAACTACCTGCCTGAGCTTCCTCTCAGTACTGGGCTTCCTCTCAGTACTGGGCTTCCTCTCAGTACTGGGCTTCCTCTCAGTGCCGAGCTACCCCTCAGTGCCGAGCTACCCCTCAGTGCCGAGCTACCCCTCAGTGCCGAGCTACCCCTCAGTCCCGAGCTACCCCTCAGTCCCGAGCTGCCCCTCAGTCCAGTGGGGCCTTTGGTGAGGACTACTAGGCCAAGTTGGGTTGCCTATCTAAGGACGCGAGGAGAATGGACTAAGACTTTGTTTGAGTGGGGTCCACGTCCCGAGCCGGAGCCGCCACCGTGGACAGACGCCCACCCGGACCCTCCCCTATGGGTTTAGGTGTGCTGCCGGGAGTGGGATTCTGTCATGCCCTGGTCTTAGTATTTTGTGTTTTCTTTATTATTTTGGTCAGGCCAGGGTGTGACATGGGTTAATTTATGTGTTGTGTTTTGTCTTGGGGTTTTCGTAGGTATTGGGATTGTGGCTTAGTGGGGTTTTCTAGGTAAGTCTATGGCTGTGTTTGGCTGTGTTTATCGTTGTCTCTGATTGGGAACCATATTTAGGCAGCCATATTCTTTGAGTGTTTGGTGGGTGATTGTTCCTGTCTCTGTGTTTGTTGTCACCAGATAGGCTGTATAGGTTTTCACGGTCCGTTTGTTGTTTTTGTATTGTTCGTGTTTATTCTTTATTTATTTATTTATTTATTATAAAACCGTAACAACTATGAAAAAGCAGAGTGTTCTCTAGTGATAGAAAGGGGCCACTATAGAAGAGGTTGCACTTGATCTCAAACACATTAGTCTCAATAAACCATTACAGTACTGTACACCACCCCTGGCACCTGCACCCCAGCAAATACCTTTCTGACACCGATGGTGAGTGTCTGGAAATGAAACAGCACTCTAATTGTTTTAATTCTTTGAATTAATAAAACGTTTAAGCCTATAAAGTGACACCCCACCCCAAGTGCTCGCCTTAAAACTGTGGTAATGAATCTTTTCCACCTTTAATGTTGCTTTAACGAGACTTCTGCCGGCTTCAAACATGACTGTGGAAGTTGGTGTGTGTGTGTGGTAGGTCTTTATATCGTAAACTACAACGAGAATCAAAATTCCGGTAACGATGACATGACCACCGTCTGCTTTCTCGAAAGAGAGCGGCCTTCCTTAGCCTACCCTGAGCATTGCAATGTAAGACTCCGACGTACAACGCATGTAAGATGTAAATCTTGAACATTCAGCCTTTCTCTCGCTCTCTGTCAGAGCTGTAGATACACCCTTCTCTACGACAGCAGTAAAGTGGGAATTTACTTCAAACAATCTCCTGTATGCTTCAGGGTAGATTCTGGAATCTCAATAAAGACTGCATCAATGGTGTAACATTTTCCTGACTGAGGATTGATTGATTGATGAATTGATTGATAGAGGGTGAGGAAGAGGGCGCATGTGAATGGCTGAAGGGTTGATGTAAAAATTTTAAAAAGTGGGGAGGACAAATATCGGTAGAGGTGATCTACACCTTTTGAGAGGTACCAAGGTCAAAGGGCGTGAATGTATCTTACGTGTCTGACGTAAAAGAAAAGAAAAAGTCACCTGCCTTGAATTTGCCAAGAGTCTCTATGGTGAAAAGTACAACCTTGACAAGATAAATGTTGCCCCACAGCCGTTAGTTAGTGGATGACCATGACTTAGCTGTCATAGCGAGGGGAAAGGAAGGAAGGTTACTGTCTCTCTCTTCTCCTCCTGGGAACACAGCACCAACAAGTACACCCCCATCCGGGCGTCTCCCCTACCTCTACTCTAACCCCACCCTTTGAGAAACATGCATAAGATAGCTCTTTCATAGCTGTGGCCTTGAGGAGTATATGAGTGTTTATACTGTGACTGAGCAGCAGGGTACAGGGTGCCATGCAATTCAGTACAGGCTACAGAAAAGCACTGTTACGTGGACTGTAAATAGCCTCAATCAAACACATTACGGAAGCTGAAACATGCAGAATGGTGGGTGACAGTGGGTCACGGCTCGGTTATATTTGGATATATCCAAAAACCCTGTCGATTTAGTCTGAAGTATTTAAATGAAGACACTCAGGAATGAAGTCTTATATCGTTACATTAAATATTGTGTATATATTTACCAGCTGACCTCATATTACAGATGATGGGACATTTAAATGTGAATTTTAACGGGGAACTTGAGACGTGTCCATTTAGAAGTCACCATTTGAATATCAATTGTAATTTTGGTCCTTTGAGTACGGATGCTGGCTTCTCTTAAGGCTTGGCATCTGGCACCGTGTACAGTGCATTCAGAAAGTATTCAGACCCCTTGACTTTTTCCACATTTTGGTATATTACAGCCTTATTCAAAAATGGATTCAATCATTTTTTCAATATACACACAATACCCCATAAAGACAAGGCAAAAATTGGTTTTTATAGTACTTTGTTGAAGCACCTTTGGGATTACAGTACACCTGTATTTGGGGAGTTCATTCCATTCTTCTCTGCAGATCCTCTCAAGCTCTGTCAGGTTGGATGGGGAGCGTCGCTGCACAGATATTTTCAGGTCTCTCCATAGATGTTAGATCGGGTTCGGGCTCTGGCTGAGCCACTCAAGGACATTCAGAGACTTGTTCTGAAGCCACTGCTGCGTTGTCTTGGCTGTCTGCTTAGGGTCGTTGTCCTATTGGAAGATGAACCTTCTCCCATGTCTGAGGTCCTGAGCACTCTGGAGCATGTTTTCATCAAGGTTCTCTCAGTACTTTGCACCGTTTATCCCTCAATGACTAGTCTCCCAGTCCCTGCCACTGAAAAATATCCCAACAGCATGATACTGCCACCACCATGCTTCACCGTAGGGATGGTGCCAGGTTCCTTCAGATGTGATGCTTGGCATTCAGGTCAAATAGTTCAATCTTGCTTTCATCAGACCAGAGAATCTTGTTTCTCGTGGTCTGAATCCTTTAGGTGTCTTTTGGCAAACTCCAAGCGGGCTGTCATGTGCCTTTTACTGAGGAGTGGCTTCCGTCTGGCCACTCTAACATAAAGGCCTGATTGGTGGAGTTCTGCAGAGATGGTTGTCCTTCTGGTAGGTTCTCCCATCTCCACAGAAGAACTCTGGAGCTCTGTCAGAGTGACAAAGGCCCTTCTCCCCCGACTACTCAGTTTGGCTGGGCGGCCAGTTCTAGGAAGAGTCTTGGTGGTTCCAAACTTCTTCCATTTAAGAATGATGGAGGCCACTGTGTTCTTGAGGACCTTCAATGCTGCAGAAATGTTTTGGTACACTTCACCAGATTTGTGCCTTGACACAATGCTGTCTCAGAGCTCTACAGACTATTCCTTCAGCCTCATGGCTTGGTTTATGCTCTGACATGCACTGTCAATTGTGAGACCTTACATAGACAGGTGTGTGCCTTTCCAAATCATGTCCAATTGAATTTACCACAGGTGGGCTCTAATCAAGTTGTAGAAACATCTCAAGGATGATCAATGGAAATATGGTCTCATAGCAAAGGATCTGAATACTTATGTCTAAGGTATTTCAGTTTTTTATTTGTAGAAAATTTGCAAGATTTTCTAAAAACCTGTTTTTGCTTTGTCATTATGGGGTATTGATGGAAAAGTGATTATTTAATCCATTTTAGAATAAGGCTGTAACGTAACAAATTGTGGGAAAAGTCAGGGGGACTGAAAAATGTCAGAATGCGCTGTACCTTTTAGGTCTATCATAACTACACGTTGACAGGTTTAGACACACAATTCAAGCAACGCATTGAAGGGAAAGTTATGTAGGCCTTACAATTTCCAACATTTGGAATTAGAATTTGTGTTTTAAAATCAATGAAATGGATTTTGGATTACATTAAAAAATCTAATAACATGAATAATTCAAAGGGAAGGTTTGTACTATTTGTATCCATTAGGTGGCAATGTAGCACCAAAAAAAGAGTCAACTAAAGCAATTTGTTGTTCAGAACTGGATCCTATGAGATTTAAGTGATTTTATAATGTAGAAGAAGGTTTATTTAAAATGCCTCTGGAAATGTAATGCAGTCATAATACGTAGTTGAATGGAACAAATATCATGTTCCTTTTAAGCAGGCAATTTACATTATGGCAACACATCCTGCTCTATCTGCTAATATTCAATGTAATGCATGTCATCTAGGCATTAACATAGCATACGATCACAACGTAGGAATGCCATTCATGATGATATGAATGATTTCTCAGAGTTCTTACTTTTGATTGAACACACAGCAAGCAGCCTTTTTTTAAAACAGAGAACTCAATTTGGCCCTGTTTCAATTCTGGCTAATCGGCTTTCAGACAAACTCCATTCTCTGAGCTAATCTCCACCTCCCACCAGCCTTACTGGGAAACATGGAACAAAGGTAAGACTCTTTCTTTTCAAATCAAATTATGGAGCAAAAAGCCTCTTGTAAATCCTCTGTTTTCTGTCTGTCTTAGTAGTGTTGTTGTTTCCATATTATTCAAAGCCAATATGCCATGCATAATAATACTAATCTGTCATTCTAATATAGAACCAATGGAACAAAGATAATACAGTGAGGTTCTGTCATATCAGTGACTACCAATATTAGTCATACAGTAAAAGATAGACCTATGTAGCATTATCAATTGATGTACTCCATGTACTTGCATTACAACAACACACAAATGCTACGGACAGAGATTCAAGTGGCAACAACACCCTCCTGACTTTCATTTACTGAACTGTAACAACTTTACTTAAAGACTGCAGGTAACATGCATTATGATGCTGTTTTAATGCATTAAAAAGCCTTATACATGGTTATAACAAATGATAAAGCATTATACATGGTTATAACAAATGATAAAGCATTATACATGGTTATAACAAATGATAAAGCATTATACATGGTTATAACAAATGATAAAGCCTTATACATGGTTATAACAAATGATAAAGCCTTATACATGGTTATAACAAATGATAAAGCCTTATACATGGTTATAACAAATGATAAAGCATTATACATGGTTATAACAAATGATAAAGCCTTATACATGGTTATAACAAATGATAAAGCCTTATACATGGTTATAACAAATGATAAAGCCTTATACATGGTTATAACAAATGATAAAGCATTATACATGGTTATAACAAATGATAAAGCCTTATACCTGGTTATAACAAATGATAAAGCATTATACATGGTTATAACAAATGATAAAGCATTATACATGGTTATAACAAATGATAAAGCATTATACATGGTTATAACAAATGATAAAGCCTTATACATGGTTATAACAAATGATAAAGCATTATACATGGTTATAACAAATGATAAAGCCTTATACCTGGTTATAACAAATGATAAAGCCTTATACATGGTTATAACAAATGATAAAGCATTATACATGGTTATAACAAATGATAAAGCCTTATACCTGGTTATAACAAATGATAAAGCATTATACCTGGTTATAACAAATGATAAAGCATTATACATGGTTATAACAAATGATAAAGCATTATACATGGTTATAACAAATGATAAAGCATTATACATGGTTATAACAAATGATAAAGCCTTATACCTGGTTATAACAAATGATAAAGCCTTATACATGGTTATAACAAATGATAAAGCCTTATACCTGGTTATAACAAATGATAAAGCCTTATACATGGTTATAACAAATGATAAAGCCTTATACATGGTTATAACAAATGATAAAGCCTTATACATGGTTATAACAAATGATAAAGCCTTATACCTGCACAAAGTGTTTTAAACTAAACTTGACAGAGATGAGTGCCGGCAGACAGGTTGGTTTCTTCTTCACACTCGGAGCAATCAGCTCCCCAATTACTGGCTAGTTAGTGAGAGCTGGCCCCAATCAGAGCCCTCTTCACCCAACCAATCAGCACTCAGGACACATAGTCCAGGCTCAGAGGTTAAACCCACACTTCCTCACTTTAGTGTCTATTCTCACACTGAGATAGTCCAGTAGATAAGCTCAAACATGGATCAGTTTGGTTTAGAAGCGTGGCAAAATGTGCCCATTTTCATGCTTTTATACCAAAGTGGAAAATGTGGTCTTTTTTGGAGTTTATCTACTGGATTTACTGAAATGCTGAATTACCGACAAAGTACTTATGTTAGTATGCTGTGCTTTAGTAACGTGGATATGTTTTACTTGTTTGTAAGGTGCTATTTCAGGGACAAGATGAAGACAGAATGCTAATACATGTTCACATTGGTATAAACATAAATTGTAAGTAAACACAATTACCACCAATATTTTCTGTAGATTTAAGAGCCCACTGTTGCATTGATACCCGGGCCACAGACAGCTTTATCAATGCTATGAAACCTATCAAATATCAATTGCAACATCAGTCAAAATGTATTTTATGAATCAGGAAAAAATCATATATGAGTCAGTCCATGCTCCCAGGGGACAGTAGCTATGGCAGTGGATGGACAGGGGGTGAACAGGACTGACAGTCTCAGCTTTATTGTGTTTGTGTGTCTGTCTCTATCTCGTGGGCCCATTGTGTTCAATTGGACAGTCCGGCAGGCAGCAGGCAGATCCCCTGGATGTCAGAGCCTTCCTCCCATCCTCCTTGCCTTGTATGCACATCAGCCTCCCCTTCTCCCTGTGAGCCGATCCCATTGTTCTCTCTCCCTTTCAGACAGACCCTTGAATGCTACAATGATCAAACAAAATAATCAACTGGTCTTTTGTTTTTGCAGCTGTTACAGTAGGAGGTAATAAACGTATGGTAATGAAGCCTTATCCCATTCAGTTCAGACGTTCAGGGTGCAGAGACACGTGATTTGTCTGCCAGTCTGTACAAAAGTAAGCCTTCCTCTCTCTGGCCTGCGATCAGGAGGAGGTTTGAAGCCAGCTGTCTACCATCCAGCTCATTCTAATACTCGAGTGCTTTCTTCTATCTCACCACTTCACCTAAGGCTGTGTGACTATGAGGATTCTATGACATTGGTTGCTCTCTAACGTTGCAGAGACGCTGTGGAAACGTTGTATGAATGTTGGGGGCTTGTCAGCTGGCAAGAAGGAGGGGCAGGGGGATACTGCCATGCCATGGCATCCGCTGTGCCTTTCGTTTTGTTCCAGGCCAAATCATCCACTGAAAGGCTCTGATGGCTCTCATTGTGTGGCTGAGAGAGAGGAAGCCACACTGGCCAACAGGAGGGTGAGCTTTTTACCAGCCATGACAGACAGGTGCCAGACTGGCCAATGTAACGACAGCCTTTTCCCAGTCATATGATCGACTGGCCAATAGGACATGCTGATACTGAAAGACAGGTGTCAAACTGTATGATGGATAAGAATCCAGGTACCTTTTTCACCTGTCTGCCATATGTGTCTGTCTACTGTCATCCAGTCTAAGTACAGATGAAAAGGATGTAATGAAATGATGACTGGGATAGATGACACATAGGCGGAATTCAGTAAACTGCAGATAGTGGTTTGATAGTATTTTCAGATCCTGCTTTTTGGTGTCTCACCTACTCAAAATGTTCACAGGAGACATTTTTATTAAGTCAGAATAACGCCCTGTGAGAGTGAAAATCCAGGGTGTAAATTGCTGTATTAGCCAACCTATGGTGGTGGTGTGTGTGTGTATGAGGTGTGTTTGTGTGAGAGAGAGGTGTCTATGAGAGAGAGGAGGGGGTGATGATCCTGAAAAAAGCATTATTTAAATGGAGCGCTCCGCTAGGGAGATTACACCGACGGGTGTGTGTAGGACACGCTCATCTCATGGAGAGAGAAACCAGAGGAATGGAAGAGAAAGAGAGACAGAGAGGGGGGGGGAGAGAGAGAGAGAGAGACCAGAGGAATGGAAGATAAAGATGAGAATACTGAGAGAAATTACCAGCTAGCGTACCTTTAACCTAGCGCTATCGCCACACCGCAGAGCTGGAGGTGAGAGATAGAACAGAATGGTAGTAAAAAAACAAACGCAGGGTAAAGAAGAACGACCCTTCAGAATATTATACACAGAGAGCAGGGCTAAGCATCGGTATCTGTCGGCAACACCAGGGCAACCACTCTCACCTTAAATGGGTGTTTTTCTTCACTGTCAGCTTCTGTGGAGCTTGGTGTGGGTAAGGAAGTGTATTGGTAGATGGGAGGAGCAACCCTGGCCTGTATTACATCCTCATCAGAGGGATACCACTTAGGGTAGGTTACAGCTCTCTGTAGGTAACAACACAATGTAATATACAGTGCCTGAAAGTATTCAGACCCCTGATTTAAAACATTTTTTCCCCCTTATCAATTTACACACAAAACCCCATAATGACAAAGCAAAAACAGTTTTTTTTTCCTGCTACAAAGTATATACATAAGTATTTATATGGGCCTGCTATGCTTAGTGTGTGTGATTTAGTATGTGCTGAAATGTTTACCTCAAATGGAATTAGTCAAAATCTGCCTTGAAGACTACCCTGGCAGGAGTTACCAGTCTATGGTCTGTCATCATGAAAAAACACAGAACTATATGGTGTTTGCAAGCCTTGTCCTCGAATAGTGTAGTATTGTATTAGTATAGTATAGTATAATACTGGTAAAGTACAATATAGTATTGATGAAGTACACTACTGTATAGTATACTTTTAGTACAGTACAGTATAGTATAGTATTAATATAGTATTAGCATTAGTATTAATATTAATATACTGTACATAAGGGTGTCAAAACCCACATTTATTTAAATGTGTTTTTTCCCTGCAAAGAAGCCTACTTTCGTTTGAAAGTTTGTTTCTTAATTCCTTTGTTATTGTTGTTATGAATTCTTTATAGTCATGTTTTTTTCTTCATCATATTTTAAATAACTTGTAGAAATACACGTTATGACACCGTCATGAAGCATTATGACCATGCTGTGTCACTTTACTTTACTTGGACTAAGAAAATACACGTTATGACACTGTCATGAAGCATTATGACCATGCTGTGTCACTTTACTTTACTTGGACTAAGAAAATACACGTTATGACACCGTCATGAAGCATTATGACCATGCTGTGTCGCTTTACTTTACTTGGACTAAGAAAATACATGTTATGACACCGTCATGAAGCATTATGACCATGCTG
The DNA here is from genome assembly GCF_045791955.1 of Oncorhynchus clarkii lewisi. NCBI lineage: Eukaryota > Metazoa > Chordata > Actinopteri > Salmoniformes > Salmonidae > Oncorhynchus > Oncorhynchus clarkii. Next base: position 48,691,230 of record NC_092164.1, read on the forward strand.
TGTCACTTTATATATAATAACGAGGCTATATACAGGGCGTATACTCGGCCTTGTCTCAGGGTAGTAAGTTGGTGATTGAAGATATCCCTCTAGTGGTGTGGGGGCTGTGCTTTGGCAAAGTGAGTGGGGTTATATCCTGCCCGGTTGGCTCTGTCCGGGGGTATCGTCGGACGGGGCCACAGTGTGTCCAGATCCCTCCTGTCTCAGCCTCCAGTATTTATGCTGCAATAGTTTGTGTTGGGCTAGGGTCAGTCTGTTATGTCTGGTGTATTTCTCCTGTCTTATCCGGTGACCTGTGTGAATTTAAGTATGCTCTCTCTAATTCTCTCTCTCTCTTTCTCTTCTCTCAGAGTAGAGATTTTCAATAATGGCCTAGGAACAGTGGGTTAACTGCCTTGTTCAGGGGCAGAACAACAGATTTTTACCTTGTCAGCTCGGGGATTTGATCTTTTGGTTACTAGACCAACGCTCTAATCACTAGGCTACCTGCTGCCCAAATGCTAGCTGCATTTATGACATGGTTATGACCATGCTATAATGTGTCATGAAGCTGGGTGTCAAGTAACATGTTACCTAGTATGGTATAAGTAAAGTATAGTATTAGTATAGTATTAGTACTAGTATAGTATAAGTAATGTACAGTATAGTGTAGTCAGTATAAACTGGGTGGTTCAAGCCCTGAATGCTGATTGGCATTCAGGGCTTGAACTCCGCGTTGTGTCGTTCTTTAGAACAGCCCTTAGCCTTGGTATATTGGCCTTATACCACACCTCCTCAGGCCTTATCGCTTAAGTATAGTATAGTATAGCATGGTGTCGTGTCTTTGGCTATGCCGGATTATAGTGATATGACAGGGGTAGCCTAGTGGTTAGAGCGTTGGACTAGTAACCGGAGGGTTGCAAGTTCAAACCCCCGAGTTGACAAGGTACAAATCTGTCGTTCTGCCCCTGAACAGGCAGTTAATCCACTGTTCCTAGGCCGTCATTGAAAATAAGAATTTGTTCTTAACTGACTTGCCTAGTTAAATAAAAATACAATTCTATAAAATCATTTATCCGTAATTAATATTACCTGATTGAGTTAATCATGTAAATGTAACTAGAGAGTCGGGCACCACAAAATAATATTTATAGAGCTGTTATCTTCCGAATAAACTCTTAAAGACCTAGTAGTATTTTACATCAATAGCAGTCCATATTAATCGTCATCTTAATTCAGTCTCATCTGAAAGTTCTAAGTTCTTGGTTATCTGCACGAACCCTGGCTAACAAGTTGAACCAGCAATACAAAATTGGGTTTAATTATTTATTTACTAAATACCTAACTAATCACACAGAATTAATTTCGTATTCAAATATTTAAATTGAACAACAATTCCATGTGAATGCGATAACTCTGATGTGTAGACTTTCCACTGTAGAGTTTATGTCATCTTATCATTGATGAGAATGTCTCAGATGACAACCGAACTGACATCATATTCATTAAGTGCCACTGCATATATGTTCAATTGGTCGGATTACCAGAATATAGTTAATTTCCCCCCACCTTCTGATGTTCCCAGAATCTCTATGTTAACCAAGGGTTTGCAAATGTAGCATCAGTAGGGTAGAGAGAGGAAAAAGGGGGGAAGATGTATTTATGACTGTCATAAACCTACCCCCTAGGCCAACGTCATGACAATGGTCTATGCTCCTGCCCACTCCCACCAGACTCTGGCATATGATAGCACAGTGCATAACTCAAGCCAGAGTTAGCTGCCCAGGCCAGGGTTGACAGGACAGTCTTTGCTAATCAGTTATTATAATAATAGTTTGTGACTGTAGCCCTACCTGGATCACCGATCCACAGCCCTGCGGCTGGGCTTGGCAGTGGGCTGTCAGGCTCCAACTAATTCAGTGATGAATCGGAGCAATTGTGTATTTTACGACCAATGGAATGAGCTCTGGTGGTGCGGCCGGGAGCAGCGCGTGCTGGCGGGAATGATACAGGAGCGGTATGGGGAGCAGGCAGGAGCAGCAGGAGCAGTATGGGGAGCAGGCAGGAACAGCAGGAGTGGTATGGGGAGCAGGCAGGAGCAGCAGGAGCGCTATGGGGAGCAGGCAGGAGCAGCAGGAGCGGTATGGGGAGCAGGCAGGAGCAGCAGGAGCGGTATAGGGAGCAGGCAGGAGCAGTATGGGGAGCAGGCAGGAGCAGCAGGAGCGCTATGGGGAGCAGGCAGGAGCAGCAGGAGCGGTATGGGGAGCAGGCAGGAGCAGCAGGAGCGGTATAGGAAGCAGGCAGGAGCAGCAGGAGGAACAAACGGCTCATAAACAAGCCCTCCTTGACAGATCAGCCAATTCATGGAAACGTAGGAACAACCTTCCCTTGTAAATTTAGAGATGACCTTTAAATATGTGCAGAGAGAGCCGAGCTGGTGTGCAGATATGGGCTCTGGCTAGAAGGAGATTGTAATAGATTTCTTCAGCTTTTTTCAAAGGAGCTCGCTGTTTTATCGGCATCATTGCATGGATATGAAAAAGTTCTGCTGCACTTTGGAGGGCACTGAAATATCAGCCTTTCCAACACAGTAGTCTACAAAGGTCGTTTAAGGGAGAGTAGAGTACAGTGACAAACATATTGGAAACTAAAATGACATTTACTCTTAGTACACTCATCAAATCACATTCAAGTGTAGGTCTAAACTGTTTTTGTTCTTTTAAGAGTAGTTAAAACTATTTGTAGTGGCAATGGGGGTGTCTGTTGTCCCTGCACACATGCAGCTGTGAGCATGTGTTATGCAGTAGATGCTGCATTTGCAACAGCTAATAGGGATCCTAATAAAATAAACAATAACTCTCTGTGGTCTTCTATAACTATCTCCACCTCCTAACAGAAACTCAACCACTTAGCTTTAACATCTGTCTAACCAGACTTCAAATATATGCCTCAGGGTCCAACATCTCTACCTACACTACTCATACCTCACACTGCAGCCAACTACATGAACTTTGAAAAGCACCACTCATCAAATCAGCACCTGACCAATCAGCAAATTATAAATCTACACCTGACCAATCACAGCGTGATGAAGCAGGGCTGTAAAACAAGCAGCCAGGAGCCAATTACATGGAATGTGCTCCATGCATCCGTCCAACATGGGAGAGATTTTCGAATGAGAAAGTTGTCAGTTTCCTTCACCCTCTCAATATTTTCTACCTTTCTCTTTTTTTCTCTCCATCTATCTTTCTCTCACACACACACACACACACACACACACACACACACACACACACACACACACACACACACACACACACACACAGCTTCATTAGATTTGCACCAAATTAGTGAAATGACTTGTGTGGAGTGTTTGGGATGGGAAGGAGGTGAAAACAGCGATAACCTACACCCTGAGAGATTGAATTATGTATGAGTGTTGAAGGGTTTTTATGCCGGGGGTGTGATGTGGACCCCCTTCTCTTCGAAAGTCAATCAGACGGCCTACTTTTAGAGGTTGTGAGTGGGCGTGCTACTGCCGGGCCAGCAGATGGTATTAGGGAGGGTGTGTGTGTGTGTGTGACGGGGGGAAATTTATTGCAAAAAGATCTGTTATCAAAGACAGGTCATGGAGAGAAGCTAGAACCCCACGTTGCCACGGCAATTTAATAACAGTGCTAAGGCAAACGGCTGGCAGGAGGAAAATGAAAGTGAGACAGAGTAACTTCTTCATGACTCTGAGACTCTGCACACACATAAGGGCTAGTATAGCTGCATAATGGCAGCATACTATAGCTCCCTTAAACTAGTCATACGTCAACTAGGGAACTTGGACAGACAGGGATCGCTGTAAGCAATGAGGCATTGCAAGCCTCTGAGATGCACAGAAACAAGTATAAGGCTGTACTAAGGCAACACAGGTTCTAGAACTATGTGAATTAATTAATGTGGATAGTTTGGTATAGCTAACTACAGGAACAGACCATTGGCCTTTGCAAGACTCTTCCAGCAATGACGTAAGAATGTAACCTTTAAAGTGTGTACCTAAAAGTGCTGCATAACCTGGAACTTAACTGTTGAAAGTAGTTTGGGGAATTAAAATACGTCTGTTATTGAAAGGATACAGAGAAGAAATATCGAGAGATAGACTGAGGGAAAATAGAGAGAAATGTAGACTAAGATAACAAGAGCAGAGACAGAGAGAGAGGAGTATCAATCTGCTGATAGAAATCCTATTTCTCTGCTGTGTGCTGTGTAGACGCAGAGGGCATTGGCACTCACTTTGAGCTCTAGCATGATAACTCTGTAGCTTTTTTTCTCAGCACCATTTAACACAAACAGGCAGGTACATTAACAGTGTGAAACTGTTGTTACACAGTAAGAACAGTGCAGTACGCTATGAAGACTTGTTTGTTTCTTTGGGATTCGCTGCTGCCTTCTTGCTGAGGGAAGCTAAAGCACTAGGGCAGGAGAAGGGAAGAAGGAGAGACGAGAAAAGAGAAAAGGAGAGGAAGTGGAGAGAAGAGGAAGTGGAGAGAAAAGAGAAGAGGAAGTGGATGTGACATAAGTCATGCTGCTGTCCTTGGTGGGATGAGAAAGATGGTGTTTGTTGGTTGGGCGCGCTGCACAGTGTCCTATCTGAGGTGACTGCTTTATGTCCCTGCAGGAGATAGTGTCCCTAAATGACAAACACACACACACACTCCAGCATGCATTTATCAATCAGCTTCCTGAAGGCCGTCTGCTGTGCGTGCGTGTGTGTGTGTGTGTGTGTGTGTGTGTGCGCGTGCGTGTGTGTGGACAGTACATTTTGTAGAGTATAGATAGACAACCATAGAAATAGACATAGAACATAGGCTTGGACTCTGGGCCTACTGTTGTGAAGAAATGATGCCATGTTGTTCTCTTACAGAGGCAGCTCAAACTGTCCACTTAGGAAGCATCACTGATTGACAATAAATTGCACATGCTGTTGTGCAAATGGAATAGACAACAGGTGGAAATTATAGGCATTTAGCAAGACACCCCCAATAAAGGAGTGGTTCTGCAGGTAGGGACCACTCTTTGGTCTTGGCCATAGTGGAGTTTGGAGTGTGACTGTTTGAGGTTGTGGACAGGTGTCTTTTATACTGATAACAAGTTCAAGTGCCCCACTGTATATGTATCTTACAATCTGCTTCATCTGGATGTAAGGCCCATTAATGGACAAGGCAGCAAGTGAATGTGGCCCTGGGAGAGACACACACACGCACACACATGAATACACACACACGCACAAACACACATACACGAATACACACACACACACACACACACACACACACACACACACACACACACACACACACACACACACACACACACACACACACACACACACAGAGAGGTATGTGTGTAGATGGTCCTGTGTAGCCTGTGAATTACTCCTGTCATAAAGCTTCAATAGGAAGACCATCAGTAGCCTGTATCAGGACGGCCTTGTACCTCAATGTATTTACCTTTTCATGAGGTCGTAAATTTGACAGGTAGCACAAAGAACAGAACCTCTTCGTGTGAGTATGAAGCACAACTCTAAACACAGAGCAATATACTGGAACGGAGATTAAAAAAATTTAAAGGTCTAATTCACGTCCTTTCTATGGAATTTTGCAAGCATGGCGAAAAGGTTGGACTAATATTCTCCTGTCTTTTGTCAACATAAACTGAATCTTACACAACACATTACACAACAGACAGAAACTCCTGCCTATTTTATGACATTTATTTTTATTTCACCTTTATTTAGCCAGGTAGGCTAGTTGAGAACAAGTTCTCATTTACAACTGCGACCTGGCCAAGATAAAGCAAAGCAGTGTGACACAGACAACAACACAGAGTTACATATGGGATAAACAATAAACAAGTCAATGACACAGTAGAAAAAAGGTCTATACACAGTGTGTGCAACTGGCATGAGGAGGTAGGCAATAAATAGGCCATAGGAGCGAATAATTACAATTTAGCAGATTAACACTGGAGTGATAAATGATCAGATGATGATGTGCAAGTAGAGATACTGTTGTGCAAAAGAGCATAAAAGTAAATAAAAACAGTATAGGGATGAGGTAGGTAGATTGGGTGGGCTATTTGTGCCTAAATGTAAATAGATGAGAATTTTTACTGTCTCTTCTTCCTCCGTGTTTTAATCTAACAGCTCCTTGTTCCAGCTGTCACAACAACCAGGTATCAGAATGAACTAGTGTGTGTGTGTGTGTGTGCGCGTGTGCGTGTGCGTGTGCGAGTGCGTGTGTGTGCTTGTGTGTGAGAGAGTCATTAACGTGGCTGTGTGAAGAGGGAGACTTGATGGTGTTAGGAACCTTTTCAGGAGTTTCTCTCATAATGAGTGTCTTTATCCACACACACACGCACAAACATATACACACACACACACACGCACGCACGCACGCACACACATACGCACACATGCACACACACACACAGCAATAAAGAGGGAGAAAAACTGTCATAACACGGTAAGCCTGGAAAAGGTCACTCAAGCACCTCTTCCATACTGAGATGATATCTTAGAAATTATCCACAGCAATTAAAACTTAGAAAGGGAGAGAGCGAGAGAGAGAGAGAGAGAGAGAGAAGGAAAGCGAAAGAGTGAGAGAGAGGAGAGAGGAGAGAGAGGAAGGACAGAGAGAGAGGAAGAGAGAAGGAAGGAAGGAAGGAAGGAAGGAAGGAAGGAAGGAAGGAAGGAAGGAAGGAAGGAAGGAAGGAAGGAAGGAAGGAAGGAGCAGAGTAAAATATTCAAATCTCCTTGTAAATGTCACAGAGCCACTTAAGTAAATCTTTACTGTAATATCTCCAGGGCAAACTGACTGGATATTAGTCATACTGCTGGGGTGGAGTGTGTGTGCAGAGAAGTCATTCCCATAAGGGACACAGGGGCACGTACCCCCTCAACAGTTTTTTTGTATTTATTTGTTGTTTTTCTGTAATACTACTAGCCACCTATCTATTTTATGAAGTTGCCTTTAGCTAGCCCAGATAGGTTTCCCAATCTGCCAACCTCATAACTAGATACCAAGAAGCCATTGCAGGCTATCAATCTAGTTAGAGTAGCTAGCTTGCCTATATCTTAGACATGCCTGCTGGCAAAGTTGATAGACTTTAGAAAAGCAAGAAATAACTAAATGTACTGAATGTACTGAAGGAAACAAACATTCCTTTCAAGTCAGGAAGATAAAAACAGTTCAAGAGGTATATTATATATATATATATTATATAGTATTAAACATAATGATTATGATTCTAGATTGCAGGAAAATGCTGTTTCAGGTGTTCTGATTTATTTTGTCCACCCTCGCTCCTGTGTGTGTACAATGAGTATTCCATTCCTGCGTTCCACAGTTGTGGATGCTGGCCCATGTTGCCTCCATTGTGTCAACTTGGCTTGATGTTCTTTGGGTCGGGGGCCTTATTGATATGCATGGGAAACTGTTGAATGCTAAAAACCCGGCGGCGTTGCAGTTCATGACACAAACTAGTGCGTCTGGGACCTACTTCCATACCCTGTTCAAAGCTACTTGCCCATTCACCCTCTGGATTTTTTTCTCATCAATCTACCCCATAATGACAAAGTGAAAACAGTTTTTACAAATATTTTTGTTCATTTTATTTACATAAGTATTCAGACCCTTTGCTATGAAACTTGAAATATAGCTCAGGTGCATTCTGTTTCCATTGATCATCCTTGAGATGTTTCTACTACTTGATTGGAGTCCACCTGTGGTCAATTCAATTGATTGGACATGTTTTGGAAACCAGGCACCTCTCATCACCTGGCCAAAACCATCCCTACGGTGAAACAAGTCTCTGAATGTCCTTGAGTGACCCAGCCAAAGCCCGGACTTGAACCTGATCAAACATCTCTGTAGAGACCTGAAAATAGCTGTGCATCAACGCTCCCCATACAACCCGACAGAGCTTGAGAGGATCTGCAGAGAAGAATGGGAGAAACTCCCCAAATACAGGTGCCAAGCTTGTAGAGTCATAACCAAGAAGACTGGAGGATGTAATCGCTGCCAAAGGTGCTTCAACAAAGTACTGAGTAAAAGGTCTGAATACTTATGTAAATGTGATATTTCGTTTTTTTGTTATTGTTGCTAGAAGTTTTTGCTTTGTCATTATGGGGTATTGTGTGTAGATTGTTGAGGGGGAAAAACATTTAATCCATTTCAGTAGAAGGCCATAATGTAACAAAATGTGGATAAAGTCAAGGGGTCTGAATACTTTCGGAATACACTGTACCTTAAAAATATCTGTAAATGTATAATTATTGTGTAATTTAAATCTACAGGCTACATTGAGGTTTTCTTTCATTATTTTAGACTATCAGGCATTAGTGCATAAGCCTAAACTCCAGGGCTCATCTGTGCATGTGCCAAATAGCCTACACACAGTTTTGCCATGTTCGCTGATTTCCATTGGGCTACTTTGAAAACGATGTCGCGGGTGATGATATATTGTTCGTGGGTTTGCAGGTTTTTGGGCTATTTCTAAGTTGCACCGCGGTCGCCATTGGCATTTCTCTTAAAAATATATATGCTACCACTCAAACGTTTGGGGTCACTTAGAAATTCCCTTGTTTTCCATGAAAACATACATTAAATGATTTGCAAAATGAATGGAAAATATAGTCAAAACGTTGACAAGGTAATAAACATTGTTTTTTTATTTAAATAATAATTGTTTCCTTCAAACTTTGCACTCACCAAAGAATCCTCCATTTGCAGCAATTACAGCCTTGCAGACCTTGGGCATTCTAGTTGTCAATTTGTTGAGGTAATCTGAAGAGATTTCACCCCATGCTTCCTGAAGCTCCTCCCACACATGTGATTGGCTTGATGAGCACTTCTTGGTACATACGCTCAGGCTGCTCCCACAACAGCTCAATAGGGTTGAGATCCGGTGACTGTACTGGACACTCCATTATAGACAGAATACCAGCTGACTGCTTCTTCCCTAAATAGTTATTGCATAGTTTGGAGCTGTGCTTTGGGTCATTGTCCTGTTGTAGGAGGAAATTGGCTCCAATTAAGCGCCGTCCACAGGGTATGGCATGGCATTGCAAAATGGAGTGATAGCCTTCCTTCTTCAAGATCCCTTTTACCCTGTACAGATCTCCCCCTTTACCACCACCAAAGCACACCCAGACCATCACTTTGCCTCCACCATGCTTGACAGATGGCGTCAAGCACTCCTCCATCTTTTCATTTTTTCTGCGTCTCACAAATGTTCTTCTTTGTGATCCCAACACCTCAAACATAGATCCGTCTGTCCATAACACCCTTTTCCAATCTTCCTCTGTCCAGTCTCTGTGTTCTTTTGCCCATCTTAAACTTTTCTTTTTATTGGCCAGTCTGAGATATGGCTTTTCCTTTGCAACTCTGCCTAGAAGGCCAGCATCCCGGAGTCACCTCTTCACTGTTGACATTGAGACTGGTGTTTTGCGGGTACTATTTAATGAAGCTGCCAGTAGAGGACTCTGTGAAGGGAGCAGTACACAGCGTTGTACCAAATCTTCAGTTTCTTGTCTATTTCTCGCATGGAATAGCCTTCTCAGAACAAGAATAGACTGACGAATTTCAGAAGAAAGTTATTTGTTTCTGGACAATTTGAGCCTGTAATCAAACCCACAAATCTGATGCTCCAGATACTCAACTAGTCTAAAGAAGACCAGTTTTATTGCTTCTTTAACCAGAACAACAGTTTTCAGCTGTAACATAATTGCAAAAAGGTTTCCTAATGATCAATTAACCTTTTAGAATGATAAACTTGGATTAGCTAACACAACGTGCCATTGGAACACAGGAGTGATGGTTGCTGATAATGGGCCTCTGTACGCCTATGTAGATATTCCATTAAAAAATCTGCTGTTTCCAGCTACAATAGTCATTTACACCATTAACAATGGCTACACTGTATTTCGGATCAATTTGATGTTATTTTAATGGACAATTTTTTTTGCTTTTCTTTCAAAAACAAGGACATTTCTAAGTGACCCCAAACTTTTTGAACGATAGTGTATATTTCACTGTGACCTGCTGCTGACTGTCAGGCAGTGAGGCAAGCTGTTGCTGTGTGAGTGGATGTGTGAGTGAGTGATTAGGAGGGCTGGACGGGTGGGTGTGGGTGTGTGTGTTGAGGGAGCAATACAGTTATTGGCTGAGTCACTTGAGCGAGAGGCGAGAGAGCAGCACACATGCACTTTTTTACCAGTTATGGGGTTATGGAGACACCTATTTCCTAATATTTTTCCATAAAACACGTTCATACGCTAGAAGTGATGCACATCAATAAATAATAGAAACAAAAAACAGGAAAACGACTTTGGGCGCACTACATGAATCCCTTGGAGAGGGTTTAAACTGCATTCTAATGTTGACTGCTTAAAGAAAACTGTATCAAGCGAAGTGCTTTATGTATGCTCAGTTCTTGAGTCTCGGGGGCTGCCTGAGTGGACATTGGAAATGGAAGTTGTGGAACTCCCTCGCGTGGTTCTTTTTATGGGGTAAAGTCCTCAATGAAACGGACATTAGGCTAAAAGTGAATAATTATACATTTGCCTCTGTTGGCCCTCAAGTAGCCTATTTAAGCAATAAGGCCTGAGGAGGTGTGGTATATGGCCAATATACCACGGCTAAGTAGTCAGATTAGGCTACAGGTAAAACAAATGAAAAAAAATAAACACTGGCTGTTGACAAGCATATTCAGTTCATAAATATACTATTAATATTTCATTCAGTGATTTAAATTATGAACCCATCCTCAGTAGTCTATTCCAGCATGCTATTGGGAAAAATGAGCACTTCTTATTGCGAATTCGCCACACTATTCATGTTGAATAAATTAGTCTGTTAATTTGAGCTAAGCAAGCTGCTAAATCGTTCAGTTTACATCTTATCTAGGCTACTGTAGACTATCTGAAATTAGATGAGGCCTATCAGGGGCTATAGGCTACCTGCCTTTATCTAAGCAAACTATGGAAAAATGTTATTAGAATCATAAACCCAGATTTTAGACTGTAGTTTATGTCTATTGAAATGACAAGTCAATCTCGCAAAAGGGCCATTTATAACCTTTGTAGCCTTAACATCTGGAACATAATAACAACACAATTAAAAATAGTGTTTTATGTTCATCCAAGTGTTTCTTGCTCAGATTTTTTAAAATCTACTGTCCAGCTTTCATCACTCAAACTCCCCTGTCTGATTTATCTATAGTTATGCGCATGTGCAAAGGGGATATATTTACCATTATAATCTGGGTGGTTTAAGCCCTGAATGCTGATTGGCTGACAGCTGTGGTATATCAGACCATATACCATGTCAAAACATTCCTGCTCTAACAGCAATAAGGCACCTCGGAGGTTTGTGGTACTCTATATGGCCAATATCAAATCCAATTGTATGTCACATCTATGACTTGGGTGATTGGAGTCTTTGACGATTTTTTGGGCCTTCCTCTGACAGCGCCTAGAAGATAGGTCCTGGATGGCAGGAATCTTGGCCCCAGTGATCTGCTGGGCTGTACGCACTGCCCTCTGTAGCGCCTTACGGTCAGATGCCGAGCAGTTGCCATACCAGGCGGTGATGCAACCCATCAGGATGCTCTCGATGGTGCAGATGTAGAACCTTTTGAGGATCTGGGGAATGTAGGCTACATTTGGACTTGGGAACAGGAGCGGAGAAATATAATTTCTTTCTGCATCTTGAGATGCTGTCAGCATCATAAAAGCTGATATTATTTCAACCACAAAATATGCATTGAAGCCGAATTGAAATGTTAACAGAAACACTTTGGGTCATTTTCACAGCTTCTATATTCCTACAACACGTTAAGCTGATGTCATTTGGACATTTTGCACAGAAAATCTTTCAATTTGTTTTGTTTTTTTTACATATTGTATTTTCTCCCCAGTCCTTAAACATCTTTGCTCCGCGAAAGAAGTTGACAGAGAAAACTTTACCTAGTAGTAGATTGAAGTATTAATTCTATTGACCTATTACATAATTTGGTTGTGCAAGGGTTTATTTAGTCTTCTAGGTCAACATATAATGACAAAAGAGAAGCTGACTAACAAATAGCCTACCCAAATTTTAGAAATTATAATCAGAAATATATCTAAATCAGGCAAAAACTAAAAATCCTGCATCCCATGTCAATTTGTTTTTGGTATCTTTGACTGTAGCCTACAGCACATTTTCTATATTAGTGGGTGAGGGTTGGGTGCAGGCCTCAGATTTTCACTTGATCACATAATGTCTTGTGGTTGCTGATTATTAGCAATTGCGGGCGGTTGCGGGTTAACAAACACCTGACCCGCGCAACACTAATGTGTATGTTTGTGTTGAGGCCAACGCTGTCAAAACATAGATCTACCTGATTAACGTGTGACATGTCATAAATATAAATACTAGGGCTAACTGGAGAGGAGAAGCACAGACAGTTTGTCCACTTTTTACTGCTAAGCTAAGAAACCTTTCACCCAGTTGTTTCTGCAAGAAGTGTATTAATGACAGGCAAATAAGAAGGATATCAAAGCATCTAAAACCTGAAATACTATTTCTACATTGTAGCATTTTGTTATAATCATAGATCAGCACATCAACTTAAGCAGCCCTGTTGTCGATAAGCTGTTCAACATCAAGAAAACATCCCTTCATAAAGAGGACATATACAGTATAAAGAAACAGGGCGTGGGATCACATCTCCTTGGCCCTGTGTATGGCCTCAATAAGATCATTTTTTGTTGTTGCATTAATTCCGCCTGGTTTCAGGGTTAAAACAGAAACAACTCAAATGGTTAAGTTTAGGTATTAATTCCTAGTGGTTAAGGTTAGGGCTATGGTTTGGGAAAGGCTTAAAACAAAATAATGAAAAACAAAGTGCTGTTTCCATCAACTATCATCAACTATTCTCATGGCTTGCTAGAGCATTGGGAATTGTGTTGGTGCAGTGGTCTAAGTAGTGCCCTCTTACTCTGAGCATCACGAGTTTGTGCCCAGTGCTGGGCAATCATTTATTCTATTCTTTGTGAGCACCGAGGAAGGCATATATTCAGGGGCGCAACTTTGGTTTAAGAAACTGCGGGAACATAATTATACATTTTATTTACATTTTATTTTTATCCAGTCCGATAAACACCCGACTGCTCGGAGGTGTCCGCATGGTCCTAAATCACACTGTTGCCCTGTTTTGTATCACATTCCAATGATAAAACTGTGGGGACCAAAAGGCAATTTCAGAATGTGTTGGGGAGGGGCATTCCTCCCCCCCCATTCCCAGTTGCGCACCTGCATATATTGTTGTTCTCAGGACCTTTTCAAATGTCTGAAATCCGCCATCTATGTATGGCCACACATAAAGAAACATTAATACATGAGTGCTTTGTTCATTCTTCTCTTTTGCTCTAGACAGCTGGCTGTTGATCTGTATAAGGACTTTTAAGACCTGTGCTGCGACTGTAGATAGGAGTGTAGACGAGAGATTGGCGGGGCACGCACACAGATTGGCGGAGCAAGAGGCGACGGAGCGGGCCACTGTCATTAACGTGCCCATCGCTGTTATTGCAGGCCTAATGACATCCTTCTCAGATGGCATGCTGGGAAAACGGAGGCGGGAGGCCCGGCTCTATCGTCTGCCGGCACCAGCCGCCCCTCCCATCAAAGAGCATTGTAACATGTCTCTTCCTTTTCCTGAACGAGGGACACACACACACTCTTCTCTCTCTTTTCCTCCCACAAAAAGGAGAGACACAGGCCCTCCAGATAATGTCTTTCACGGTTCAGCGGCTGTACAGGGGTTCCCTCCTGCCTCCCTGACATGGGAAAATGAATAGTTCCTTTTTGAAACAAATTGGCATTACACCCCTCAATGAATTAATGCCTGGATGCTTCTCCGTGCCTTGACATGGGGGATGGGGACAGGGGTTTGTGAGGCGATAAAATATAAAGATCCATCTGACAGCGTTTCATTTTTCAATCTTTTTGTATATTAATGTGTGTGAGAGGGACAGAGAAGCAGACAGAAAGGAGAAAAGAAAGAGAGACTGAAGGAAGGAAGAGGGGGGAGGAAGAGTGTGTGTTTGTGTATAAATGTTCGGAGGATTGTAAAGATAAGCATGAGTGTGTGTGGAGCACCGCCCCCTACTAGTGCTGGCACATGACTGCAGTTTAAATGGGGCTGAGTCCTTTGTGAGGATAAATAATATAGAGCAACACATTATGACCCAAGGAACACAGAGGAGTCACTGTGCTGTCTCTGGTCCTACGCAACACTCCATTACTGTAGGCTAGGATCTAGCATGGATCCCAAATGGCACCCTATTCCCTATATATATTTAATGTAAAATGATCAAGCAGAATGGTTGCAATTTCCTTTCTCATTTTTATGACTGCAGTTGACCCAGACTGCCGTTGTCCCAAAGCTTTGTATAAGGAGGGTTCTTTTTGGATGTTAACAAAGTCAAATTGAATGAATGTCATAGAGACAGAGACGATATTAAAACCATACTATATTTGTGGAAATTAAGTTAATTGGTATTTAAACATTTCCAAAGTATCTAAATACATACTCTTGGCAAATGCATATCCCCCCCAGGAAAAAAAAAGACATTTTCCTTGTTGCGTTCATGTTAAATCAAAACATAGAATAATACATTGGTAGCACTTAAACAGGCAAATCAAAGGCAAAACGCGTTGACTTGGATTGTAGTTTCTAGACAGCCTGTGTTAAACGCCTAAGAAATCCTACTTGTGTTTGTTTCCTTTGACTTGTAGAGCGGCCACAAACAAAGCTGATCGCTGACGTCAAATGGATTGTGCTACCAACAGGCCACATCATGTGTATAAGGTTACTGACATGTCAGACAGTATGAACATAAATGCATACAAATATAAAACTAAAACTAGACCAAATAGCACCAAAACAAAAGTGATACAAGACCTGTACGACAAAACTATTTCAATTCAATGGTGATGAGAGATTGTATAAGAAATACTCGCCACCACTGAATACTCAACATACAGTGTATGTAAGCCAGGCATTGAAGATATAATAAGATCCCAGATCTGTTGGTGCTGTGCAGCCAACTCTAATGCAGCCAACTCTTCTTGTTTGTGACAGCACAAACAGATCTGGGATCAGACTACTGAGAACATCATACTGTATTCTGATTAGTGTATGAAAATAGATCTGAGGGAAAAAGTTTAGTTGGTCAAGTTCATAAAAACATCAAGCAGGTACATATCCTTTAACAGTCTGACTGGACTGGTCCAGCCAGGCACTTTCCCTGGGTTTTATATTTATTTGATTTCATCTCTGCTGCAAATTAAATCCAGGATGGATGCCCCTGAAAACACAAATCTATTACTGGGCCCCGCTGAATGAAAACCTTCTCTGTCAGAATACATTGATGTGCTTTTTCATTAAGTTCTTATATACAAACCATAGAAAAACATTTTAGAATATATATCCTAGAATAGATTCTAGATTGTATGATAAAACCTACATATCAGTGACATCTCCAGTTACCATAGCGAGTGTGAGGGTTCAACCCTGTCCCGTTAGAAAACACATACTATTCCCTCTAAAAGATAACCAAATGCATTCTGTTCTCTAAAATATACTGTTCCTCTGGCTACAAAACTAACGTGGGTAGTACCTCTGTGCTCTGTCCCATATCTTACTGAAGAGAAAAGATGAGTTAGCATGGTCCCAGATCTGTTTGGGCCATCTTGTGGTTGTGTAGTCATTAGCTGCAAGAAAGCACAAACAGATCTGGGACCAGGCTAGAGATGAGCAGTAATGGCAGTAAAACGGTGAGACACTGCAGACTGTCCTGTTTGCCTCAGATCTTTCAAGCGGAATTGACGACACTGACCATTCGGTGACCACTAACATTTGATCATTGTGCTCAAGATATGGTAAAACTGTTGTTTTTGTTTCAGTTGGGAATTTCGTATGGGAATTTGTGCTCTGTCGTTTCCTCTTGGACAGAATCGTCCTCTTCATGTTCCTCCTGAAACATAAAACAACATATAAATCGGGTCAACACAGAATATTCAGGCACGGTATTTTCCTCACCTGGGTCCCCAAAATGGGTCCGTAGAAGTTGAAACATATCAAAGTCCTTTAGACCATAGTTGGACAAATCACATTCACATGCATCCTCACAACCACAAATTAGATTTTTAGAAAGGTCTGTCAAAATACTAACAGGGATAAGTAGTTAGTGTTGGTAGGTTAGTGTTGTGCCGGTGTTAGTTAGTGGTGACTTCCCTGCTAACAACATTGCTCAGCAGCCATTTCCTATTAAAACATAGAGCTGTAGAGAGGCTGGGCCCAGAGGGGGCAGGCGACAGCAGCAACAGTGACTAAACGACTCTGACAGATGCAATTATCTCCATCTCTAGAGGTTAATATACACACTGAGTTAGAACCACATCTACACACTATACACACTGTTAGAAACAGCTGGCCTTTACATCTACACCAAGAATCTACACTAGGCCTACACCTCATGTAGGTCTGTCCATCTGCACGTTCGTGTGTATGTACAGTGGGGCAAAAAAGTATTTAGTCAGCCACCAATTGTGCAAGTACTCCCACTTAAAAAGATGAGAGAGGCCTGTAATCTTCATCATAGGTACACTTCAACTATGACAGACAAAATGAGAAAAAAAATCCAGAAAATCACATTGTAGGATTTTTAATGAATTTATTTGCAAATGATGGTGGAAAATAAGTATTTGGTCACCTACAAACAAGCAAGATTTCTGGCTCTCACAGACCTGTAACTTCTTTTTTAAGAGGCTCCTCTGTCCTCCACTCATTACCAGTATTAATGGCACCTGTTTGAACTTGTTATCAGTATAAAAGACACCTGTCCACAACCTCAAACAGTCACACTCCAAACTCCACTATGGCCAAGACCAAAGAGCTGTCAAAGGACACCAGAAACAAAATTGTAGACCTGCACCAGGCTGGGAAGACTGAATCTGCAATAGGTAAGCAGCTTGGTTTGAAGAAATCAACTGTGGGGACAATTATTAGGAAATGGAAGACATACAAGACCACTGATAATCTCCCTCGATCTGGGGCTACACGCAAGATCTCACCCCATGGGGTCAAAATGATCACAAGAACGGTGAGCAAAAATCCCAGAACCACACGGGGGGACCTAGTGAATGACCTGCAGAGAGCTGGGACCAAAGTAACAAAGCCTACCATCAGCAACACACTACGCCGCCAGGGACTCAAATCCTGCAGTGCCAGACGTGTCCCCCTGTTGAAGCCAGTACATGTCCAGGCCCGTCTGAAGTTTGCTAGAAAGCATTTGGATGATCCAGAAAAAGATTGGGAGAATGTCATATGGTCAGATGAAACCAAAATAGAACCTTTTGGTAAAAACTCAACTCGTCGTGTTTGGAGGACAAAGAATGCTGAGTTGCATCCAAAGAACACCAAACCTACTGTGAAGCATGGGGGTGGAAACATCATGCTTTGGGGCTGTTTTTCTGCAAAGGGACCAGGACGACTGATCCGTGTAAAGGAAAGAATGAATGGGGCCATGTATCGTGAAATTTTGAGTGAAAACCTCCTTCCATCAGCAAGGGCATTGAAGATGAAACGTGGCTGGTTCTTTCAGCATGACAATGATCCCAAACATACCGCCTGGGCAACGAAGGAGTGGCTTCCTAAGAAGCATTTCAAGGTCCTGGAGTGGCCTAGCCAGTCTCCAGATCTCAACCCCATAGAAAATCTTTGGAGGGAGTTGAAAGTCCGTGTTGCCCAGCAACAGCCCCAAAACATCACTGCTCTAGTCTTTTACCAAATAGGGCTATCTTCTGTATACCCCCTACCTTGTCACAACACAACTGGTGGCTCAAACGCATTAAGAAGGAAAGACATTCCACAAATGTACTTTTAACAAGGCACACCTGTTCATTTAAATGCATTCCAGGTGATTACCTCATGAAGCTGGTTGAGAGAATGCCAAGAGTGTTTAAAGCTGTCATCAAGGCAAAGGGTGGCTACTTTGAAGAATCTCAAATATTAAATATATTTAGATTTATTTAACACTTTTTTGCTTACTACTTGATTCCATATGTGTTATTTCATAGTTTTGATGTCTTCACTATTATTCTACAATGTAGAAAATAGTACAAAAAATAAAGAAAAACCCTTGAATGAGTAGGTGTGTCCAAACTTTTGACTGGTACTGGATATATATATTTTCTTTCTAAGATGCACATTCTCTCCTCTCCTCAGTTCCTGAATTCATGTGCTGCTGCTGTAGGGAGGGGGGCATTGTCTAGGCAACTGAAGACTGGTTTGCTACAACACCTTGCTTGTTTCAGCAAGGAGCAACAAAGTTTGGACTCAACCTCACGAATGCCCGGCCGTTCAGTCATCTGTTCGTTCCACAAAAAAAAAACATTGTTATGACGATTTTGTTTTTATGAGTCTTCATCCATAACCCTATTTCCTATGGAGCAAATCTCCCAAACCTCCCAAGTGCACTTCAACAGCAGCTAATTGGGTGAATTGAGTATCTAAACATCAAGCCCCCTCCCAGGTATTCAGAGTATCAGAGTACAGTATCTAAGGATGCGTCCCAAATGGCACCTTTTCACCTATCTAGTACACTACTTTTGACCAGAGCCCTATGGGCCCTCCCTATTGGCCCGGTGAATAGAGTGAACTGGGACTAGGGTGCCAATTGGGACGCAGCCTAACTACGTAGCAGGATCCCCCAGGCTTGTTAACTATAAGACAGTAACTGTGGAGTCATAAATCAACCAGGGGCCAGAGTTTAGTTCTGGTTCATATATCACCCTGTAACTCACACAAACCTTGTCTGTGTCTGCACCTCTCTGGACACACTTTTGATATGCAGCCTGCCCCTGGTGAAAAATGCCTTACTTTTTCCTGAACTCAGGATGCTTCTCTACTTCCCTCCTCCGCCCGGTCCTTGTGGGCCGATATAAATCTATCGTTGCCGGGGATGACATGTTGTGAACCCCGGCCGCCGTACATATCGGCCTGTGCCATCCACCAAATCTCTCTGACAAGCCTGCCAATTTTCCAATTACCTGTGGTACCATTCACTATCACATCCCCAGGCAGATCTCTCTCTCCCTCCCTCTCGCTCTCCCTCTTTCTCCTTCCTTGATGTAGTGTCTGTCCCTGGAGAGAAGGGGGAGGGGAGACACCCCTGTTCCTGGCCTCTTGGGGACTGATTTGCAGGGCCTGCTGCTAATCTCCTCCTCTCCCCTCCATCCACCTCCCTCCCAGGAGTATGACGGCACTACACAATATACACTGAAGGAGCTAAGGAGAGAGATGGCCAATAGAAACGTGCTGATATGATCATTACTATCACTGCTGTGGGATTCATTAGATACGCCATTGGAAATGGAGGACATGAACAATGACAAGTAACTAACCGCAACTATATGCTGTGGTGTACCCTTTCCATTATGACCACGGCCATTAGATCTGGCACCAGGCTAGGAGAAACCCTGGGCCTGTTCTGTAACAGAAACAGGAGAGTGAGATAGTGGGTCCAGCCTTGTGTCAGGGTCCCTGACAGACAGAGTGATATTTGCTCTGTGAGGAGCAGAATGGAGAGGCAGAGAGCCACCAGAAAGATGTCTCAGAGGGCCTGGCGAAAGGGAGAGAGCAGTGGAGGAAGAGGGGATAAGAGGGAGAAACTGACAGGCTCTGGCATATCTCCATCCCTCCCCTCTGGAAGAGAGGTAGGGGGAGAGGGGGATGGAGGGGATGGGGGAAAGAGAGAGACAGGAAGGGAGAGCTCTCCATGGGTCCCCAGCCCTCTGGCACCAGCAGCATATACAGATGATAATGAAATGCCATACTTTTTATTCTAATTGAGTTTGGTGTTCTTAAAGGGCATGCAGAGCCTGTCGTCCACCGCGCTCCTGCTTTCTCACACACTGCTACTGCTGCTCTCAACATGTGAGTCTGGAAGGAGAGGAGGAGGAGAGAAAAGAAGGTGGGTAGAGAGGAGGGGGAGAGAGAGAAACAGGGAGACTACTCCCCCCACACAGGAGAAGGAGAGGAGGAGGAGAGGAAAGAAGGAGGGTAGAGAGGAAGGGAAGAGAGAGAAACAGGGAGACTACTCCCCCCATAAGGAGAGCAAGGAGGAGAGGGGGAGGAGGAGGAGAGCGAAGAGAGGACAGAAGTGAACCCTAGGTGGCAACAAAGGCTCATGGAGCTGCTAATGTGCGTGAGGCTGAGACCCCGCTGCCTGGTAGGAAGAACGACATTGCTCTAAAAGACGAGTGAAGCACCCCCCTCCTCCCTCCCTCCCTCCCGCCCTCCCACACACGCCATGCAGGCAACTTCATAAAGCGGGATTAAAAATAATGCTGTAAAAGAAATGTAAATGTCCAACGCTGCATGTCTCATTCTTTAATGAGCTTTAGCACTGGTCCTTTATCAAGCCGGCGCAGTCCTCAGAAGAATTAGCAGCTAATTAGTATGACTTATTTTCCTTATCGTGTTTTCTGCTTTTATTGTATTTAGTAGTGTGGTTGTCTGCGGTGCACTGTGTGTGTGTGGTGGAGGAAGCAGTGCTATGGTACTGGGTTTCTTTGATAGGTGCTGCTGGGTGGTTCTGGGGGTTTCACAGCATCCCAGCAAGGTATTGATGCTCCTAGAGCCACATGAAAACACCCACAGTGTAAACAACATTAAAGCACACAAATAACTACCGATCAAAACACCTCATGTAACCCAAACTAAAGACCAAAAAAGAGCACACACAGACAGACACTGGTGTGAAGCCCTGTGTGTATTCATAGTCATCAAACACAATTTTTTCATAAAGATGTTTAGTCATTTTGAAAAGGACAGATTCAATTCCAATGGCACAAAACAAATTGATTAAGCCAATGAAGAGTCGTGTGTCTGTGTGAAGAGCTGTGTGTCTGTTTGAAGAGCTGTGTGCCTGTGTGTGAAGAGTCGTGTGTCTGTGTGAAGAGCTGTGTGTCTGTGTGAAGAGCTGTGTGTCTGTGTGAAGAGCTGTGTGCCTGTGTGTGAAGAGTCGTGTGTCTGTGTGAAGAGCTGTGTGTCTGTGTGTGAAGAGTCGTGTGTCTGTGTGAAGAGCTGTGTGCCTGTGTGTGAAGAGCTGTGTGCCTGTGTGTGAAGAGCTGTGTGTCTGTGTGTGAAGAGCTGTGTGTGTGTGTGAAGAGCTGTGTGTCTGTGTGTGAAGAGGCGTGTGTCTGTGTGTGAAGAGGCGTGTGTCTGTGTGAAGAGCTGTGTGCCTGTGTGTGAAGAGCTGTGTGCCTGTGTGCGAAGAGCTGTGTGCCTGTGTGTGAAGAGCTGTGTGTCTGTGTGTGAAGAGTTGTGTGTCTGTGTGTGAAGTTATGTGTCTGTGTGTGAAGAGGCGTGTGTCTGTGTGAAGAGCTGTGTGCCTGTGTGTGAAGAGCTGTGTGCCTGTGTGCGAAGAGCTGTGTGTCTGAAGAGATGTGTGCCTGTGTGTGAAGAGCTGTGTGCCTGTGTGTGTGTGAAGTTGTGTGTCTGTGTGAAGCGCTGTGTGCCTGTGTGTGAAGAGCTGTGTGCCTGTGTGTGAAGAGCTGTGTGCCTGTGTGTGAAGAGCTGTGTGTCTGTGTGTGAAGAGCTGTGTGCCTGTGTGTGAAGAGCTGTGTGCCTGTGTGTGAAGAGCTGTGTGCCTGTGTGTGAAGAGCTGTGTGTGAAGAGCTGTGTGTCTGATGAGTCGTGTGTGCATGTGTGTCAGTGTTTGAGCATGAATGTGTGTGAATATGTGTATAAGTGTGTGTGTGTGTGTGTATGAGAGTGGGAGGTTATGAGCGTGAATGTGTGTGTGTGTGTGCACTGGTGTGTTTTAAAGCCTCTTTTGCCATTCAGGTGAGGACACAATAGCATTGGTTGGGTCATAAACAGTCGCTTCATTAGCTTGCTCAGACTGTGCGTTACGCGCTACATTTAGCCCCCTCTCACTCACACACTCCGCCTCTTCTCCTCTCTCCCCTCCTCTACCTCGCTCTTCTCTGGTCCTCTTCTCCCTCACTTTTCCCTCCTCTCTCCCCTACTCTTCTCCCTCTCCTAATGTCTTCCTCTCCATTGCTCCCTACACACCACCGCCCAGCCAAACCAGTTACCAGAAAGCAGCACAATTACATTTCATGACTGGGCATATTTGCGATTCCCATTTCATTTATTACAAAGGGCATTCATTAATCTCCCTTCTTTTCCGAGAAGTGGAATTTCATTTTAGTGAGCCGTGACAGATACTAGGTGAGCCTACCAGGCCAGGTCTAATTTAATCAGAGGTAAAATGCACAAGCGGGAGGTTTTTTATCCTCTGTTTGATAAGCGCTGATGCTCACAGGGAAAGTATATGGTGGTGGTGGGAAGATAAGTCATTTCTCTCTGTTTCCAATTTCAACCATTTAAAAAGTGGCACGGAATCATAAATAGCGGCTAAAGTGCTTGGTAGGAATCTGCAGGCCAAATTGGCCCAAGTGCCTCCTCCATTATCTCTGAGTGCTGGAGAGGAGAAACGAATCAGGAACAAATAAAAACAACAGAAACATCAAAGAAGCGGAACATGAGGGACCAGAGGACATGCCAATGAGAAGCCTGGCTGCTTGAGAGATTGTTGACTGCTGAATGTGGCTATGAAGGACTGGAAAGAGCACTAAGATGCATTCCAATAATCTCTTCTTTCTCTTGTGCACTTGTTCACTTCCCTCCACGTATTTGACAGGAAATGACTGTCGCAAGTAGTGAACACGTCAGGAGGAATAATTCATTATTGGGAAATACCCCTAGAGAGGTAATATATGGTGATTAAACTACAGGACTCTACACTAAAGAGGTTGACTGGTCTGTTGACTGATCATGTAACTACAGGACACATGAGAGGTACTGTACTGAGACTGGTCATCTAACAACAGGACACTAGAAAGAGGTACTGTACTGTTGACTGGTCATCTAACTACAGGACACTAGAAAGAGGTACTGTACTGTTGACTGGTCATCTAACTACACGACACTAGAGAGATACTGTACTGTTGACTGGTCATCTAACTACACGACACTAGAGAGGTACTGTACTGAGACTGGTCATCTAACTACACGACACTAGAGAGAGGTACTGTACTGTTGACTGGTCATCTAACTACAGGACACTACACTAAAGAGGTACTGTACTGTTGACTGGTCATCTAACTACAGGACACATGAGAGGTACTGTACTGTTGACTGGTCATCTAACTACAGGACACTAGAGAGGTACTGTACTATTGACTGGTCATCTAACTACAGGACACATGAGAGGTACTGTACTGTTGACTGGTCATCTAACTACAGGACACTAGAGAGGTACTGTACTATTGACTGGTCATCTAACTACAGGACACTAGAGAGGTACTGTACTGTTGACTCGTAATCTAACTACAGGACACTAGAGAGGTACTGTACTGTTGACTGGCCATCTAACTACAGGACACTACACTAGAGAGAAGTACTGTACTGTTGACTGGTCATCTAACTACAGGACACTACACTAGAGAGGTACTGTACTGTTGACTGGTAATCTAACTACAGGACACTAGAGAGGTACTGTACTGTTGACTGGTCATCTAACTACAGGACACTAGAGAGGTACTGTACTGTTGACTGGCCATATAACTACAGGACACTACACTAAAGAGGTACTGTACTGGTGACTGGTCATCTAACTACAGGACACTAGAGAGGTACTGTACTATTGACTGGTCATCTAACTACAGGACACTAGAGAGGTACTGTACTGTTGACTGCTAATCTAACTACAGGACACTAGAGAGGTACTGTACTGTTGACTGGTCATCTAACTACAGGACACTACACTAGAGAGAGGTACTGTACTGTTGACTGGTCATCTAACTACAGGACACTACACTAGAGAGAGGTACTGTACTGTTGACTGGTCATCTAACTACAGGACACTACACTAGAGAGGTACTGTACTGTTGATCTAACTACATGACACTATAGAGAGGTTCTGTACTGTTGACTGGTCATCTAACTACAGGACACTAGAGAGAGGTACTGTACTGTTGATCTAACTACATGACACTATAGAGAGGTTCTGTACTGTTGACTGGTCATCTAACTACAGGACACATGAGAGGTACTGTACTGTTGACTGGTCATCTGACTACAGTACACTATAGAGGTACTGTACTGTTGACTGGTCATCTACCTACAGGACACTAGAGAGGTACTGTACTGTTGACTGGTCATCTAACTACAGGACACATGAGAGGTACTGTAATGTTGACTGGTCATCTAACTACAGGACACTAAAGAGGTACTGTACTGTTGACTGGTCATCTAACTACAGGACACTAGAGAGAGGTACTGTACTGTTGACCAGTCATGTAACTACAGGACACTACACTAAAGAGAGGTACTGTACTGTTGACTGGTCATCTAACTACATGACACTAGAGAGGTACTGTACTGTTGACTGGTCATCTAACTACAGGACACTAGAGAGGTACTGCACTGTTGACTGGTCATCTGACTACAGTACACTAGAGAGGTACTGTACTGTTGACTGGTCATCTAACTACAGGACACTACACTAGATCGGTCAACAGTACAGTACCTGTTATCTAACTACAGGACACTACACTAGAGAGGTACTGTACTGTTGACTGGTCATCGAACTACAGGACACTACACTAAAGAGGTACTGTACTGTTGACTGGTCATATAACTACAGGGAGATACAGTACAGATTCATTGCAGCCAAAATTAAGCGGGGGCCTGTAGGTCTAGTTGGGGTGTCACTTCATTATAGGCTGACTCTCGGTGCTTATCTTAATGATTCCCCTCATGTGGTGGAAGACTGGTGCTCATCAAGGTTCCAGGAAGGTATAGTCTATTATGGACAGGAGAGAAAAATCTCTCTCTCTCTAAACTATTATATTATGGACATGAGAGTACAGTCTCTCTCTCTCTCTCTCTAGACTATTATATTATGGACATGAGAGTACAGTCTCTCTCTCTAGAATATTATATTATGGACATGAGAGTACAGTCTCTCTCTCTCTCTAGACTATTATATTATGGAAATGAGAGTACAGTCTCTCTCTCTAGACTATTATATTATGGACATGAGAGTACAGTCTCTCTCTCTCTCTAGACTATTATATTATGGACATGAGAGTACAGTCTCTCTCTCTCTCTAGACTATTATATTATGGACATGAGAGTAAAGTCTCTCTCTCTAGAATATTATATTATGGACATGAGAGTACAGTCTCTCTCTCTAGAATATTATATTATGGACATGAGAGTACAGTCTCTCTCTCTCTAGACTATTATATTATGGACATGAGAGTACAGTCTCTCTCTCTCTAGACTATTATATTATGGACATGAGAGTACATTCTCTCTCTCTCTAGACTATTATATTATGGACATGAGAGTACAGTCTCTCTCTCTCTAGACTATTATATTATGGACATGAGAGTACAGTCTCTCTCTCTCTCTAGACTATTATATTATGGACATGAGAGTACAGTCTCTCTCTCTCTAGACTATTATATTATGGACATGAGAGTACAGTCTCTCTCTCTCTCTAGACTATTATATTATGGACATGAGAGTACAGTCTCTCTCTCTCTAGACTATTATATTATGGACATGAGAGTACAGTCTCTCTCTCTCTCTCTCTAGACTATTATATTATGGACATGAGAGTACAGTCTCTCTCTCTCTAGAATATTATATTATGGACATGAGAGTACAGTCTCTCTCTCTAGAATATTCTATTATGGACATGAGAGTACAGTCTCTCTCTCTCTATACTATTATATTATGGACATGAGAGTACAGTCTCTCTCTCTAGAATATTATATTATGGACATGAGAGGACAGTCTCTCTCTCTCTCTCTCTCTCTCTCTCTAGACTATTATATTATGGACATGAGAGTACAGTCTCTCTCTCTATAGACTATTATATTATGGACATGAGAGTACAGTCTCTCTCTCTCTAGACTATTATATTATGGACATGAGAGTACAGTCTCTCTCTCTGTAGACTATTATATTATGGACATGAGAGTACAGTCTCTCTCTCTCTCTCTCTAGACTATTATATTATGGACATGAGAGTACAGTCTCTCTCTCTCTAGAATATTATATTATGGACATGAGAGTACAGTCTCTCTCTCTAGAATATTATATTATGGACATGAGAGTACAGTCTCTCTCTCTCTAGACTATTATATTATGGACATGAGAGTACAGTCTCTCTCTCTAGAATATTATATTATGGACATGAGAGGACAGTCTCTCTCTCTCTCTAGACTATTATATTATGGACATGAGAGTACAGTCTCTCTCTCTCTCTCTCTCTCTCTCTAGACTATTATATTATGGACATGAGAGTACAGTCTCTCTCTCTCTAGACTATTATATTATGGACATGAGAGTACAGTCTCTCTCTCTCTAGACTATTATATTATGGACATGAGAGTACAGTCTCTCTCTCTAGACTATTATATTATGGACATGAGAGTACAGTCTCTCTCTCTCTAGACTATTATATTATGGACATGAGAGTACAGTCTCTCTCTCTCTCTAGACTATGATATTATGGACATGAGAGTACAGTCTCTCTCTCTCTCTCTCTCTCTCTCTCTAGACTATTATATTATGGACATGAGAGTACAGTCTCTCTCTCTCTAGACTATTATATTATGGACATGAGAGTACAGTCTCTCTCTCTCTAGACTATTATATTATGGACATGAGAGTACAGTCTCTCTCTCTAGACTATTATATTATGGAAATGAGAGTACAGTCTCTCTCTCTAGACTATTATATTATGGACATGAGAGTACAGTCTCTCTCTCTCTCTAGACTATTATATTATGGACATGAGAGTACAGTCTCTCTCTCTCTCTAGACTATTATATTATGGACATGAGAGTACAGTCTCTCTCTCTCTAGAATATTATATTATGGACATGAGAGTACAGTCTCTCTCTCTAGAATATTATATTATGGACATGAGAGTACAGTCTCTCTCTCTCTAGACTATTATATTATGGACATGAGAGTACAGTCTCTCTCTCTCTAGACTATTATATTATGGACATGAGAGTACATTCTCTCTCTCTCTAGACTATTATATTATGGACATGAGAGTACAGTCTCTCTCTCTCTAGACTATTATATTATGGACCTGAGAGTACAGTCTCTATCTCTCTAGACTATTATATTATGGACATGAGAGTACAGTCTCTCTCTCTCTAGACTATTATATTATGGACATGAGAGTACAGTCTCTCTCTCTAGAATATTATATTATGGACATGAGAGGACAGTCTCTCTCTCTCTAGACTATTATATTATGGACATGAGAGTACATTCTCTCTCTCTCTAGACTATTATATTATGGACATGAGAGTACAGTCTCTCTCTCTCTAGACTATTATATTATGGACATGAGAGTACAGCCTCTCTCTCTCTCTAGACTATTATATTATGGACATGAGAGTACAGTCTCTCTCTCTCTAGACTATTATATTATGGACATGAGAGTACAGTCTCTCTCTCTCTCTCTAGACTATTATATTATGGACATGAGAGTACAGTCTCTCTCTCTCTAGACTATTATATTATGGACATGAGAGTACAATCTCTCTCTCTCTAGACTATTATATTGTGGACATGAGAGAAAAGTCTCTCTCTCTCTAGACTATTATATTATGGACATGAGAGTACAGTCTCTCTCTCTCTAGACTATTATATTATTGACATGAGAGAAAAGTCTCTCTCTCTCTAGACTATTATATTATGGACATGAGAGTACAGTCTCTCTCTCTCTCTAGAATATTATATTATGGACATGAGAGTACAGTCTCTCTCTCTCTCTCTCTAGACTATTATATTATGGACATGAGAGTACAGTTTCTCTCTCTAGACTATTATATTATGGACATGAGAGTACAGTCTCTCTCTCTCTATAGACTATTGTATTATGGAAATGAGAGTACAGTCTCTCTCTCTAGACTATTATATTATGGACATGAGAGTACAGTATCTCTCTCTCTCTAGACTATTATATTATGGACATGAGAGTACAGTCTCTCTCTCTCTCTAGACTATTATATTATGGACATGAGAGTACAGTCTATCTCTCTCTAGAATATTATATTATGGACATGAGAGTACAGTCTCTCTCTCTAGAATATTATATTATGGACATGAGAGTACAGTCTCTCTCTCTCTAGACTATTATATTATGGACATGAGAGTACAGTCTCTCTCTAGACTATTATATTATGGACATGAGAGTACAGTCTCTCTCTCTCTCTAGACTATTATATTATGGACAGGAGAGTACAGTCTCTCTCTCTCTCTCTCTCTCTCTCTCTCTCTCTAGACTATTATATTATGGACATGAGAGTACAGTCTCTCTCTCTCTAGACTATTATATTATGGACATGAGAGTACAGTCTCTCTCTCTCTCTCTAGACTATTATATTATGGACATGAGAGTACAGTCTCTCTCTAGACTATTATATTATGGACATGAGAGTACAGTCTCTCTCTCTCTCTAGACTATTATATTATGGACAGGAGAGTACAGTCTCTCTCTCTCTCTCTCTCTCTCTCTCTAGACTATTATATTATGGACATGAGAGTACAGTCTCTCTCTCTCTAGACTATTATATTATGGACATGAGAGTACAGTCTCTCTCTCTCTAGACTATTATATTATGGACATGAGAGTACAGTCTCTCTCTCTAGACTATTATATTATGGACATGAGAGTACAGTCTCTCTCTCACTAGACTATTATATTATGGACATGAGAGTACAGTCTCTCTCTCTCTCTAGACTATGATATTATGGACATGAGAGTACAGTCTCTCTCTCTCTCTCTCTCTCTCTCTCTCTAGACTATTATATTATGGACATGAGAGTACAGTCTCTCTCTCTCTAGACTATTATATTATGGACATGAGAGTACAGTCTCTCTCTCTCTAGACTATTATATTATGGACATGAGAGTACAGTCTCTCTCTCTAGACTATTATATTATGGAAATGAGAGTACAGTCTCTCTCTCTAGACTATTATATTATGGACATGAGAGTACAGTCTCTCTCTCTCTCTAGACTATTATATTATGGACATGAGAGTACAGTCTCTCTCTCTCTCTAGACTATTATATTATGGACATGAGAGTACAGTCTCTCTCTCTCTCTAGAATATTATATTATGGACATGAGAGTACAGTCTCTCTCTCTAGAATATTATATTATGGACATGAGAGTACAGTCTCTCTCTCTCTAGACTATTATATTATGGACATGAGAGTACAGTCTCTCTCTCTCTAGACTATTATATTATGGACATGAGAGTACATTCTCTCTCTCTCTAGACTATTATATTATGGACATGAGAGTACAGTCTCTATCTCTCTAGACTATTATATTATGGACATGAGAGTACAGTCTATATCTCTCTAGACTATTATATTATGGACATGAGAGTACAGTCTCTCTCTCTCTCTCTAGACTATTATATTATGGACATGAGAGTACAGTCTCTCTCTCTCTAGACTATTATATTATGGACATGAGAGTACAGTCTCTCTCTCTCTAGACTATTATATTATGGACATGAGAGTACATTCTCTCTCTCTCTAGACTATTATATTATGGACATGAGAGTACAGTCTCTCTCTCTCTAGACTATTATATTATGGACATGAGAGTACAGTCTCTCTCTCTCTCTCTAGACTATTATATTATGGACATGAGAGTACAGTCTCTCTCTCTCTAGAATATTATATTATGGACATGAGAGTACAGTCTCTCTCTCTAGAATATTATATTATGGACATGAGAGTACAGTCTCTCTCTCTCTAGACTATTATATTATGGACATGAGAGTACAGTCTCTCTCTCTAGAATATTATATTATGGACATGAGAGGACAGTCTCTCTCTCTCTAGACTATTATATTATGGACATGAGAGTACATTCTCTCTCTCTCTAGACTATTATATTATGGACATGAGAGTACAGTCTCTCTCTCTCTAGACTATTATATTATGGACATGAGAGTACAGTCTCTCTCTCTCTCTAGACTATTATATTATGGACATGAGAGTACAGTCTCTCTCTCTCTAGACTATTATATTATGGACATGAGAGTACAGTCTCTCTCTCTCTCTCTAGACTATTATATTATGGACATGAGAGTACAGTCTCTCTCTCTCTAGACTATTATATTATGGACATGAGAGTACAATCTCTCTCTCTCTAGACTATTATATTGTGGACATAAGAGTACAGTCTATCTCTCTCTCTAGACTATTATATTATGGACATGCGAGTACAGTCTCTCTCTCTCTAGACTATTATATTATTGACATGAGAGAAAAGTCTCTCTCTCTCTAGACTATTATATTATGGACATGAGAGTACAGTCTCTCTCTCTCTAGACTATTATATTATTGACATGAGAGAAAAGTCTCTCTCTCTCTAGACTATTATATTATGGACATGAGAGTACAGTCTCTCTCTCTCTCTAGAATATTATATTATGGACATGAGAGTACAGTCTCTCTCTCTCTCTCTCTAGACTATTATATTATGGACATGAGAGTACAGTTTCTCTCTCTAGACTATTATATTATGGACATGAGAGTACAGTCTCTCTCTCTCTATAGACTATTGTATTATGGAAATGAGAGTACAGTCTCTCTCTCTAGACTATTATATTATGGACATGAGAGTACAGTATCTCTCTCTCTCTAGACTATTATATTATGGACATGAGAGTACAGTCTCTCTCTCTCTCTCTCTAGACTATTATATTATGGACATGAGAGTACAGTCTCTCTCTCTCTAGACTATTATATTATGGACATGAAAGTACAGTCTCTATCTCTCTAGACTATTATATTATGGACATGAGAGTACAGTCTCTCTCTCTCTCTCTAGACTATTATATTATGGACATGAGAGTACAGTCTCTCTCTCTCTAGAATATTATATTATGGACATGAGAGTACAGTCTCTCTCTCTAGAATATTATATTATGGACATGAGAGTACAGTCTCTCTCTCTCTAGACTATTATATTATGGACATGAGAGTACAGTCTCTCTCTCTAGAATATTATATTATGGACATGAGAGGACAGTCTCTCTCTCTCTAGACTATTATATTATGGACATGAGAGTACATTCTCTCTCTCTCTAGACTATTATATTATGGACATGAGAGTACAGTCTCTCTCTCTCTAGACTATTATATTATGGACATGAGAGTACAGTCTCTCTCTCTCTCTAGACTATTATATTATGGACATGAGAGTACAGTCTCTCTCTCTCTAGACTATTATATTATGGACATGAGAGTACAGTCTCTCTCTCTCTCTCTAGACTATTATATTATGGACATGAGAGTACAGTCTCTCTCTCTCTAGACTATTATATTATGGACATGAGAGTACAATCTCTCTCTCTCTGGACTATTATATTGTGGACATAAGAGTACAGTCTATCTCTCTCTCTAGACTATTATATTATGGACATGCGAGTACAGTCTCTCTCTCTCTAGACTATTATATTATTGACATGAGAGAAAAGTCTCTCTCTCTCTAGACTATTATATTATGGACATGAGAGTACAGTCTCTCTCTCTCTAGACTATTATATTATTGACATGAGAGAAAAGTCTCTCTCTCTCTAGACTATTATATTATGGACATGAGAGTACAGTCTCTCTCTCTCTCTAGAATATTATATTATGGACATGAGAGTACAGTCTCTCTCTCTCTCTCTCTAGACTATTATATTATGGACATGAGAGTACAGTTTCTCTCTCTAGACTATTATATTATGGACATGAGAGTACAGTCTCTCTCTCTCTATAGACTATTGTATTATGGAAATGAGAGTACAGTCTCTCTCTCTAGACTATTATATTATGGACATGAGAGTACAGTATCTCTCTCTCTCTAGACTATTATATTATGGACATGAGAGTACAGTCTCTCTCTCTCTCTCTCTAGACTATTATATTATGGACATGAGAGTACAGTCTCTCTCTCTCTAGAATATTATATTATGGACATGAGAGTACAGTCTCTCTCTCTAGAATATTATATTATGGACATGAGAGTACAGTCTCTCTCTCTCTAGACTATTATATTATGGACATGAGAGTACAGTCTCTCTCTAGACTATTATATTATGGACATGAGAGTACAGTCTCTCTCTCTCTCTAGACTATTATATTATGGACAGGAGAGTACAGTCTCTCTCTCTCTCTCTCTCTCTCTCTCTCTAGACTATTATATTATGGACATGAGAGTACAGTCTCTCTCTCTCTAGACTATTATATTATGGACATGAGAGTACAGTCTCTCTCTAGACTATTATATTATGGACATGAGAGTACAGTCTCTCTCTCTCTCTCTAGACTATTATATTATGGACATGAGAGTACAGTCTCTCTCTAGACTATTATATTATGGACATGAGAGTACAGTCTCTCTCTCTCTCTAGACTATTATATTATGGACAGGAGAGTACAGTCTCTCTCTCTCTCTCTCTCTCTCTCTCTCTCTAGACTATTATATTATGGACATGAGAGTACAGTCTCTCTCTCTCTAGAATATTATATTATGGACATGAGAGTACAGTCTCTCTCTCTCTAGACTATTATATTATGGACATGAGAGTACAGTCTCTCTCTCTCTAGACTATTATATTATGGACATGAGAGTACATTCTCTCTCTCTCTAGACTATTATATTATGGACATGAGAGTACAGTCTCTCTCTCTCTAGACTATTATATTATGGACATGAGAGTACAGTCTCTCTCTCTCTCTCTAGACTATTATATTATGGACATGAGAGTACAGTCTCTCTCTCTCTAGAATATTATATTATGGACATGAGAGTACAGTCTCTCTCTCTAGAATATTATATTATGGACATGAGAGTACAGTCTCTCTTTCTCTAGACTATTATATTATGGACATGAGAGTACAGTCTCTCTCTCTAGAATATTATATTATGGACATGAGAGGACAGTCTCTCTCTCTCTAGACTATTATATTATGGACATGAGAGTACATTCTCTCTCTCTCTAGACTATTATATTATGGACATGAGAGTACAGTCTCTCTCTCTCTAGACTATTATATTATGGACATGAGAGTACAGTCTCTCTCTCTCTCTAGACTATTATATTATGGACATGAGAGTACAGTCTCTCTCTCTCTAGACTATTATATTATGGACATGAGAGTACAGTCTCTCTCTCTCTAGACTATTATATTATGGACATGAGAGTACAGTCTCTCTCTCTCTCTCTAGACTATTATATTATGGACATGAGAGTACATTCTCTCTCTCTCTAGACTATTATATTATGGACATGAGAGTACAGTCTCTCTCTCTCTAGACTATTATATTATGGACATGAGAGTACAGTCTCTCTCTCTCTCTAGACTATTATATTATGGACATGAGAGAAAAGTCTCTCTCTCTCTAGACTATTATATTATGGACATGAGAGTACAGTCTCTCTCTCTCTAGACTATTATATTATTGACATGAGAGAAAAGTCTCTCTCTCTCTAGACTATTATATTATGGACATGAGAGTACAGTCTCTCTCTCTCTCTAGACTATTATATTATGGACATGAGAGTACAGTCTCTCTCTCTCTCTCTCTAGACTATTATATTATGGACATGAGAGTACAGTTTCTCTCTCTAGACTATTATATTATGGACATGAGAGTACAGTCTCTCTCTCTATAGACTATTGTATTATGGAAATGAGAGTACAGTCTCTCTCTCTAGACTATTATATTATGGACATGAGAGTACAGTCTCTCTCTCTCTCTAGACTATTATATTATGGACATGAGAGTACAGTCTCTCTCTCTCTCTAGACTATTATATTATGGACATGAGAGTACAGTCTCTCTCTCTCTAGAATATTATATTATGGACATGAGAGTACAGTCTCTCTCTCTAGAATATTATATTATGGACATGAGAGTACAGTCTCTCTCTCTCTAGACTATTATATTATGGACATGAGAGTACAGTCTCTCTCTCTCTAGACTATTATATTATGGACATGAGAGTACAGTCTCTCTCTCTCTCTCTAGACTATTATATTATGGACATGAGAGTACAGTCTCTCTCTAGACTATTATATTATGGACATGAGAGTACAGTCTCTCTCTCTCTCTAGACTATTATATTATGGACAGGAGAGTACAGTCTCTCTCTCTCTCTCTCTCTAGACTATTATATTATGGACATGAGAGTACAGTCTCTCTCACTCTAGACTATTATATTATGGACAGGAGAGTACAGTCTCTCTTTCTCTCTCTCTAGACTATTATATTATGGACATGAGAGTACAGTCTCTCTCTCTCTCTCTAGACTATTATATTATGGACATGAGAGTACAGTCTCTCTCTAGACTATTATATTATGGACATGAGAGTACAGTCTCTCTCTCTCTCTAGACTATTATATTATGGAAATGAGAGTACAGTCTCTCTCTCTAGACTATTATATTATGGACATGAGAGTACAGTCTCTCTCTCTCTCTAGACTATTATATTATGGACATGAGAGTACAGTCTCTCTCTCTCTCTAGACTATTATATTATGGACATGAGAGTACATTCTCTCTCTCTCTAGACTATTATATTATGGACATGAGAGTACAGTCTCTCTCTCTCTAGACTATTATATTATGGACATGAGAGTACAGTCTCTCTCTCTCTCTAGACTATTATATTATGGACATGAGAGAAAAGTCTCTCTCTCTCTAGACTATTATATTATGGACATGAGAGTACAGTCTCTCTCTCTCTAGACTATTATATTATTGACATGAGAGAAAAGTCTCTCTCTCTCTAGACTATTATATTATGGACATGCGAGTACAGTCTCTCTCTCTCTCTAGAATATTATATTATGGACATGAGAGTACAGTCTCTCTCTCTCTCTCTCTAGACTATTATATTATGGACATGAGAGTACAGTTTCTCTCTCTAGACTATTATATTATGGACATGAGAGTACAGTCTCTCTCTCTATAGACTATTGTATTATGGAAATGAGAGTACAGTCTCTCTCTCTAGACTATTATATTATGGACATGAGAGTACAGTCTCTCTCTCTCTCTAGACTATTATATTATGGACATGAGAGTACAGTCTCTCTCTCTCTCTAGACTATTATATTATGGACATGAGAGTACAGTCTCTCTCTCTCTAGAATATTATATTATGGACATGAGAGTACAGTCTCTCTCTCTAGAATATTATATTATGGACATGAGAGTACAGTCTCTCTCTCTCTAGACTATTATATTATGGACATGAGAGTACAGTCTCTCTCTCTCTAGACTATTATATTATGGACATGAGAGTACAGTCTCTCTCTCTCTCTCTAGACTATTATATTATGGACATGAGAGTACAGTCTCTCTCTAGACTATTATATTATGGACATGAGAGTACAGTCTCTCTCTCTCTCTAGACTATTATATTATGGACAGGAGAGTACAGTCTCTCTCTCTCTCTCTCTCTAGACTATTATATTATGGACATGAGAGTACAGTCTCTCTCACTCTAGACTATTATATTATGGACAGGAGAGTACAGTCTCTCTTTCTCTCTCTCTAGACTATTATATTATGGACATGAGAGTACAGTCTCTCTCTCTCTCTCTAGACTATTATATTATGGACATGAGAGTACAGTCTCTCTCTAGACTATTATATTATGGACATGAGAGTACAGTCTCTCTCTCTCTCTAGACTATTATATTATGGAAATGAGAGTACAGTCTCTCTCTCTAGACTATTATATTATGGACATGAGAGTACAGTCTCTCTCTCTCTCTAGACTATTATATTATGGACATGAGAGTACAGTCTCTCTCTCTCTCTAGACTATTATATTATGGACATGAGAGTACAGTCTCTCTCTCTCTCTCTCTAGACTATTATATTATGGACATGAGAGTACAGTCTCTCTCTCTCTCTCTAGACTATTATATTATGGACAGGAGAGTACAGTCTCTCTCTCTCTCTAGACTATTATATTATGGAAATGAGAGTACAGTCTCTCTCTCTAGACTATTATATTATGGACATGAGAGTACAGTCTCTCTCTCTCTCTCTCTCTCTCTCTAGACTATTGTATTATGGACATGAGAGAAAAGTCTCTCTCTCTCTCTCTAGACTATTATATTATGGACATGAGAGTACAGTCTCTCTCTCTCTCTAGTAGACTATTATATTATGGACATGAGAGTACAGTCTCTCTCTCTCTCTAGTAGACTGTTATATTATGGACATGAGAGTACAGTCTCTCTCTCTCTAGTAGACTATTATATTATGGACATGAGAGTACAGTCTCTCTCTCTCTCTAGACTATTATATTATGGAAATGAGAGTACAGTCTCTCTCTCTAGACTATTATATTATGGACATGAGAGTACAGTCTCTCTCTCTCTCTAGACTATTATATTATGGACATGAGAGTACAGTCTCTCTCTCTCTCTAGACTATTATATTATGGACATGAGAGTACAGTCTCTCCCTCTCTCTAGACTATTATATTATGGACATGAGAGTACAGTCTCTCTCTCTCTAGAATATTATATTATGGACATGAGAGTACAGTCTCTCTCTCTAGAATATTATATTATGGAAATGAGAGTACAGTCTCTCTCTCTCTAGACTATTATATTATGGACATGAGAGTACAGTCTCTCTCTCTCTAGACTATTATATTATGGACATGAGAGTACAGTATCTCTCTCTCTCTCTAGACTATTATATTATGGACATGAGAGTACAGTCTCTCTCTAGACTATTATATTATGGACATGAGAGTACAGTCTCTCTCTCTCTCTAGACTATTATATTATGGACAGGAGAGTACAGTCTCTCTCTCTAGACTATTATATTATGGACATGAGAGTACAGTCTCTCTCTCTCTAGACTATTATATTATGGACATGAGAGTACAGTCTCTCTCTCTCTCTCTAGACTATTATATTATGGACATGAGAGTACAGTCTCTCTCTAGACTATTATATTATGGACATGAGAGTACAGTCTCTCTCTCTCTCTAGACTATTATATTATGGACAGGAGAGTACAGTCTCTCTCTCTCTCTCTCTCTAGACTATTATATTATGGACATGAGAGTACAGTCTCTCTCTCTCTAGACTATTATATTATGGACATGAGAGTACAGTCTCTCTCTCTCTAGACTATTATATTATGGACATGAGAGTACAGTCTTTCTCTCTCTCTCTAGACTATTATATTATGGACATGAGAGTACAGTCTCTCTCTAGACTATTATATTATGGACATGAGAGTACAGTCTCTCTCTCTCTCTAGACTATTATATTATGGACAGGAGAGTACAGTCTCTCTCTCTCTCTCTCTCTCTCTCTAGACTATTATATTATGGACATGAGAGTACAGTCTCTCTCTCTCTAGAATATTATATTATGGACATGAGAGTACAGTCTCTCTCTCTCTAGACTATTATATTATGGACATGAGAGTACAGTCTCTCTCTCTCTAGAATATTATATTATGGACATGAGAGTACAGTCTCTCTCTCTCTAGACTATTATATTATGGACATGAGAGTACAGTCTCTCTCTCTCTAGACTATTATATTATGGACATGAGAGTACAGTCTCTATCTCTCTAGACTATTATATTATGGACATGAGAGTACAGTCTCTCTCTCTCTAGAATATTATATTATGGACATGAGAGTACAGTCTCTCTCTCTAGAATATTATATTATGGACATGAGAGTACAGTCTCTCTCTCTCTAGACTATTATATTATGGACATGAGAGTACAGTCTCTCTCTCTCTAGACTATTATATTATGGACATGAGAGTACAGTCTCTCTCTCTCTCTCTAGACTATTATATTATGGACATGAGAGTACAGTCTCTCTCTAGACTATTATATTATGGACATGAGAGTACAGTCTCTCTCTCTCTCTAGACTATTATATTATGGACAGGAGAGTACAGTCTCTCTCTCTCTCTCTCTCTAGACTATTATATTATGGACATGAGAGTACAGTCTCTCTCACTCTAGACTATTATATTATGGACAGGAGAGTACAGTCTCTCTTTCTCTCTCTCTAGACTATTATATTATGGACATGAGAGTACAGTCTCTCTCTCTCTCTCTAGACTATTATATTATGGACATGAGAGTACAGTCTCTCTCTAGACTATTATATTATGGACATGAGAGTACAGTCTCTCTCTCTCTCTAGACTATTATATTATGGAAATGAGAGTACAGTCTCTCTCTCTAGACTATTATATTATGGACATGAGAGTACAGTCTCTCTCTCTCTCTAGACTATTATATTATGGACATGAGAGTACAGTCTCTCTCTCTCTCTAGACTATTATATTATGGACATGAGAGTACAGTCTCTCTCTCTCTCTCTCTAGACTATTATATTATGGACATGAGCGTACAGTCTCTCTCTCTCTCTCTAGACTATTATATTATGGACAGGAGAGTACAGTCTCTCTCTCTCTCTAGACTATTATATTATGGAAATGAGAGTACAGTCTCTCTCTCTAGACTATTATATTATGGACATGAGAGTACAGTCTCTCTCTCTCTCTCTCTCTCTCTCTCTAGACTATTGTATTATGGACATGAGAGAAAAGTCTCTCTCTCTCTCTCTAGACTATTATATTATGGACATGAGAGTACAGTCTCTCTCTCTCTCTAGTAGACTATTATATTATGGACATGAGAGTACAGTCTCTCTCTCTCTCTAGTAGACTGTTATATTATGGACATGAGAGTACAGTCTCTCTCTCTCTAGTAGACTATTATATTATGGACATGAGAGTACAGTCTCTCTCTCTCTCTAGACTATTATATTATGGAAATGAGAGTACAGTCTCTCTCTCTAGACTATTATATTATGGACATGAGAGTACAGTCTCTCTCTCTCTCTAGACTATTATATTATGGACATGAGAGTACAGTCTCTCTCTCTCTCTAGACTATTATATTATGGACATGAGAGTACAGTCTCTCCCTCTCTCTAGACTATTATATTATGGACATGAGAGTACAGTCTCTCTCTCTCTAGAATATTATATTATGGACATGAGAGTACAGTCTCTCTCTCTAGAATATTATATTATGGAAATGAGAGTACAGTCTCTCTCTCTCTAGACTATTATATTATGGACATGAGAGTACAGTCTCTCTCTCTCTAGACTATTATATTATGGACATGAGAGTACAGTATCTCTCTCTCTCTCTAGACTATTATATTATGGACATGAGAGTACAGTCTCTCTCTAGACTATTATATTATGGACATGAGAGTACAGTCTCTCTCTCTCTCTAGACTATTATATTATGGACAGGAGAGTACAGTCTCTCTCTCTAGACTATTATATTATGGACATGAGAGTACAGTCTCTCTCTCTCTAGACTATTATATTATGGACATGAGAGTACAGTCTCTCTCTCTCTCTCTAGACTATTATATTATGGACATGAGAGTACAGTCTCTCTCTAGACTATTATATTATGGACATGAGAGTACAGTCTCTCTCTCTCTCTAGACTATTATATTATGGACAGGAGAGTACAGTCTCTCTCTCTCTCTCTCTCTAGACTATTATATTATGGACATGAGAGTACAGTCTCTCTCTCTCTAGACTATTATATTATGGACATGAGAGTACAGTCTCTCTCTCTCTAGACTATTATATTATGGACATGAGAGTACAGTCTTTCTCTCTCTCTCTAGACTATTATATTATGGACATGAGAGTACAGTCTCTCTCTAGACTATTATATTATGGACATGAGAGTACAGTCTCTCTCTCTCTCTAGACTATTATATTATGGACAGGAGAGTACAGTCTCTCTCTCTCTCTCTCTCTCTCTCTATTATATTATGGACTGAGAGTACAGTCTCTCTCTCTCTAGACTATTATATTATGGACATGAGAGTACAGTCTCTCTCTCTCTAGAATATTATATTATGGACATGAGAGTACAGTCTCTCTCTCTCTAGACTATTATATTATGGACATGAGAGTACAGTCTCTCTCTCTCTAGAATATTATATTATGGACATGAGAGTACAGTCTCTCTCTCTCTAGACTATTATATTATGGACATGAGAGTACAGTCTCTCTCTCTCTAGACTATTATATTATGGACATGAGAGTACAGTCTCTATCTCTCTAGACTATTATATTATGGACATGAGAGTACAGTCTCTCTCTCTCTCTCTAGACTATTATATTATGGACATGAGAGTACAGTCTCTCTCTCTCTAGAATATTATATTATGGACATGAGAGTACAGTCTCTCTCTCTAGATTATTATATTATGGACATGAGAGTACAGTCTCTCTCTCTCTAGACTATTATATTATGGACATGAGAGTACAGTCTCTCTCTATAGAATATTATATTATGGACATGAGAGGACAGTCTCTCTCTCTCAAGACTATTATATTATGGACATGAGAGTACAATCTCTCTCTCTCTAGACTATTATATTATGGACATGAGAGTACAATCTCTCTCTCTCTAGACTATTATATTATGGACATAAGAGTACAGTCTCTCTCTCTCTCTAGACTATTACATTATGGACATGCGAGTACAGTCTCTCTCTCTCTAGACTATTATATTATTGACATGAGAGAAAAGTCTCTCTCTCTCTAGACTATTATATTATGGACATGAGAGTACAGTCTCTCTCTCTCTAGACTATTATATTATGGACATGAGAGTACAGTCTCTCTCTAGACTATTATATTATGGACATGAGAGTACAGTCTCTCTCTCTCTCTAGACTATTATATTATGGACAGGAGAGTACAGTCTCTCTCTCTCTCTCTCTCTAGACTATTATATTATGGACATGAGAGTACAGTCTCTCTCTCTCTAGACTATTATATTATGGACATGAGAGTACAGTCTCTCTCTCTCTAGACTATTATATTATGGACATGAGAGTACAGTCTTTCTCTCTCTCTCTAGACTATTATATTATGGACATGAGAGTACAGTCTCTCTCTAGACTATTATATTATGGACATGAGAGTACAGTCTCTCTCTCTCTCTAGACTATTATATTATGGACATGAGAGTACAGTCTCTCTCTCTCTCTCTCTCTCTCTAGACTATTATATTATGGACATGAGAGTACAGTCTCTCTCTCTCTAGACTATTATATTATGGACATGAGAGTACAGTCTCTCTCTCTCTAGACTATTAT
The DNA here is from genome assembly GCF_045791955.1 of Oncorhynchus clarkii lewisi. Lineage (NCBI taxonomy): Eukaryota > Metazoa > Chordata > Actinopteri > Salmoniformes > Salmonidae > Oncorhynchus > Oncorhynchus clarkii. The sequence continues at coordinate 48,732,646 of NC_092164.1, forward strand.
ATTATGGACATGAGAGTACAGTCTCTCTCTCTCTAGAATATTATATTATGGACATGAGAGTACTCATGAGAGTACAGTCTCTCTCTCTCTAGACTATTATATTATGGACATGAGAGTACAGTCTCTATCTCTCTAGACTATTATATTATGGACATGAGAGTACAGTCTCTCTCTCTCTCTCTAGACTATTATATTATGGACATGAGAGTACAGTCTCTCTCTCTCTAGAATATTATATTATGGACATGAGAGTACAGTCTCTCTCTCTAGATTATTATATTATGGACATGAGAGTACAGTCTCTCTCTCTCTAGACTATTATATTATGGACATGAGAGTACAGTCTCTCTCTATAGAATATTATATTATGGACATGAGAGGACAGTCTCTCTCTCTCAAGACTATTATATTATGGACATGAGAGTACAATCTCTCTCTCTCTAGACTATTATATTATGGACATGAGAGTACAATCTCTCTCTCTCTAGACTATTATATTATGGACATAAGAGTACAGTCTCTCTCTCTCTCTAGACTATTACATTATGGACATGCGAGTACAGTCTCTCTCTCTCTAGACTATTATATTATTGACATGAGAGAAAAGTCTCTCTCTCTCTAGACTATTATATTATGGACATGAGAGTACAGTCTCTCTCTCTCTAGACTATTATATTATTGACATGAGAGAAAAGTCTCTCTCTCTCTAGACTATTATATTATGGACATGAGAGTACAGTCTCTCTCTCTCTCTAGAATATTATATTATGGACATGAGAGTACAGTCTCTCTCTCTCTCTCTCTCTAGACTATTATATTATGGACATGAGAGTACAGTTTCTCTCTCTAGACTATTATATTATGGACATGAGAGTACAGTCTCTCTCTCTCTATAGACTATTGTATTATGGAAATGAGAGTACAGTCTCTCTCTCTAGACTATTATATTATGGACATGAGAGTACAGTCTCTCTCTCTCTCTAGACTATTATATTATGGACATGAGAGTACAGTCTCTCTCTCTCTCTAGACTATTATATTATGGACATGAGAGTACAGTCTCTCTCTCTCTAGAATATTATATTATGGACATGAGAGTACAGTCTCTCTCTCTAGAATATTATATTATGGACATGAGAGTACAGTCTCTCTCTCTTAGACTATTATATTATGGACATGAGAGTACAGTCTCTCTCTCTCTAGACTATTATATTATGGACATGAGAGTACAGTCTCTCTCTCTCTAGACTATTATATTATGGACATGAGAGTACAGTCTCTCTCTCTCTAGACTATTATATTATGGACATGAGAGTACAGTCTCTCTCTAGACTATTATATTATGGACATGAGAGTACAGTCTCTCTCTCTCTCTAGACTATTATATTATGGACATGAGAGTACAGTCTCTCTCTCTCTCTAGACTATTATATTATGGACATGAGAGTACAGTCTCTCTCTCTCTCTAGACTATTATATTATGGACATGAGAGTACAGTCTCTCTCTAGACTATTATATTATGGACATGAGAGTACAGTCTCTCTCTCTCTAGACTATTATATTATGGACATGAGAGTACAGTCTCTCTCTCTCTAGACTATTATATTATGGACAGGAGAGTACAGTCTCTCTTTCTCTCTCTCTAGACTATTATATTATGGACATGAGAGTACAGTCTCTCTCTCTCTCTCTAGACTATTATATTATGGACATGAGAGTACAGTCTCTCTCTAGACTATTATATTATGGACATGAGAGTACAGTCTCTCTCTCTCTCTAGACTATTATATTATGGAAATGAGAGTACAGTCTCTCTCTCTAGACAATTATATTATGGACATGAGAGTACAGTCTCTCTCTCTCTCTCTAGACTATTATATTATGGACATGAGAGTACAGTCTCTCTCTCTCTCTAGACTATTATATTATGGACATGAGAGTACAGTCTCTCTCTCTCTAGACTATTATATTATGGACATGAGAGTACAGTCTCTCTCTCTCTCTCTAGACTATTATATTATGGACAGGAGAGTACAGTCTCTCTCTCTCTCTCTAGACTATTATATTATGGACATGAGAGTACAGTCTCTCTCTCTCTCTCTAGACTATTATATTATGGACATGAGAGTACAGTCTCTCTCTCTCTCTCTAGACTATTATATTATGGACATGAGAGTACAGTCTCTCTCTCTCTCTCTCTCTCTCTAGACTATTATATTATGGACATGAGAGAAAAGTCTCTCTCTCTCTCTCTAGACTATTATATTATGGACATGAGAGTACAGTCTCTCTCTCTCTCTAGTAGACTATTATATTATGGACATGAGAGTACAGTCTCTCTCTCTCTCTAGTAGACTGTTATATTATGGACATGAGAGTACAGTCTCTCTCTCTCTAGTAGACTATTATATTATTGACATGAGAGTACAGTCTCTCTCTCTCTCTAGACTATTATATTATGGAAATGAGAGTACAGTCTCTCTCTCTAGACTATTATATTATGGACATGAGAGTACAGTCTCTCTCTCTCTCTAGACTATTATATTATGGACATGAGAGTACAGTCTCTCTCTCTCTCTAGACTATTATATTATGGACATGAGAGTACAGTCTCTCTCTCTCTCTAGACTATTATATTATGGACATGAGAGTACAGTCTCTCTCTCTCTCTCTCTAGACTATTATATTATGGACATGAGAGTACAGTCTCTCTCTCTCTCTAGACTATTATATTATGGACATGAGAGTACAGTCTCTCTCTCTAGACTATTATATTATGGACATGAGAGTACAGTCTCTCTCTCTCTCTCTCTCTAGACTATTATATTATGGACATGAGAGTACAGTCTCTCTCTCTCTCTCTAGACTATTATATTATGGACAGGAGAGTACAGTCTCTCTCTCTCTCTCTCTAGACTATTATATTATGGACATGAGAGTACAGTCTCTCTCTCTCTCTCTCTCTCTAGACTATTATATTATGGACATGAGAGTACAGTCTCTCTCTCTCTCTCTCTCTCTCTCTCTAGACTATTATATTATGGACATGAGAGAAAAGTCTCTCTCTCTCTCTCTAGACTATTATATTATGGACATGAGAGTACAGTCTCTCTCTCTCTCTAGTAGACTATTATATTATGGACATGAGAGTACAGTCTCTCTCTCTCTCTCTAGACTATTATATTATGGACATGAGAGTACAGTCTCTCTCTCTCTCTAGTAGACTATTATATTATGGACATGAGAGTACAGTCTCTCTCTCTAGTAGACTATTATATTATGGACATGAGAGTACAGTCTCTCTCTCTAGTAGACTATTATATTATGGACATGAGAGAAAAGTCTCTCTCTCTCTCTAGACTATTATATTATGGACATGAGTGTACAGTCTCCCTCTCTCTCTAGTAGACTATTATATTATGGACATGAGAGTACAGTCTCTCTCTCTCTCTCTAGACTATTATATTATGGACATGAGAGTACAGTCTCTCTCTCTCTCTAGACTATTATATTATGGACAGGAGAGTACAGTCTCTCTCTCTCTCTAGACTATTATATTATGGACATGAGAGTACAGTCTCTCCCTAGACTATTATATTATGGACATGAGAGTACAGTCTCTCTCTCTCTCTCTCTCTAGACTATTATATTATGGACATGAGTGTACAGTCTCTCTCTCTAGACTATTATATTATGGACATGAGAGTACAGTCTCTCTCTAGACTATTATATTATGGACATGAGTGTACAGTCTCTCTCTCTAGACTATTATATTATGGACATGAGAGTACAGTCTCTCTCTCTCTAGACTATTATATTATGGACATGAGTGTACAGTCTCTCTCTCTCTCTAGACTATTATATTATGGACATGAGAGTACAGTCTCTCTCTCTCTAGACTATTATATTATGGAGATGAGAGTACAGTCTCTCTCTCTCTAGACTATTATATTATGGACATGAGAGTACAGTCTCTCTCTCTCTCTAGACTATTATATTATGGACATGAGAGTACAGTCTCTCTCTCTCTCTCTAGACTATTATATTATGGACATGAGAGTACAGTCTCTCTCTCTCTCTCTCTCTAGACTATTATATTATGGACATGAGTGTACAGTCTCTCTCTCTAGACTATTATATTATGGACATGAGAGTACAGTCTCTCTCTCTCTCTAGACTATTATATTATGGACATGAGAGTACAGTCTCTCTCTCTCTAGACTATTATATTATGGACATGAGTGTACAGTCTCTCCCTCTCTAGACTATTATATTATAACATGAGAGTACAATACAGAATGTTATAAAGGGGAAGATACAGTATACAGGAGGCCCTCTCTCTCTCTCCCCTGATCCCCATTAGTGTGATTTATGCCATTGATGAGACACACTCCTCCACCCAAGGTAGACCCCCTCCCCATTTAAAACAATTCCACATAAACCACGTTGGACAAACAGCCATCAAACTCAAAGTAATTTGAAGAAATGTAATGAAATACACAAGAGGCCCAGTTAGATCTAGCCAATGGACCTTAGTTGCATCAACATCAGGTGTGTGTACATAGGGATACTCAATGTCACCTTTGTGTTGCTGATAAGTTAGCTCTATTAATAATGCATTGTCTGTCTGGGAAGCTACAGATGCTGGAGAGGGAGCGAGGGAGAGAAGGAGAGAGAAGGGGGAGAGAGAAGGAGAGAAGGAGAGAGAAGGGGGAGAGAGGAGGAGAGAGAAGGGGGGAGAGAGAAGGGGGGAGAGAGAGAGACAGAGAGAGAGAGAGAGACAGAGAGATACTTGGGAGAGAGAGGGAGAGATGCTGGGAGGAAGGGAGGGAGAGAAGGAGAGAGAAGGGGGGAGAGAGAGAGAGACAGAGACAGATATTTGCGAGAGGTGCTGGGAGGAAGGGAGGGAGAGAAGGAGAGCGCGAGAGAGAAGGGGGGACAGAGAGATAGAGAGAGATGCTTGGGAAAGAGGGAGAGACAGAGAGATGCTGGGAGGAAGGGAGGGAGAGAAATAGGGAGAGACAGAGAGATGCTGGGAGGAAGGGAGGGACAGACAGAGATATGCTGGGAGGAAGGGAGGGAGAGAAGTAGGGAGAGACAGAGAGATGCTGGGAGGAAGGGAGGGAGAGAAGTAGGGAGAGACTCTAGCTATTCTCCTGCAGTCTTCTTGTCATCTGGAGGGTTGACATAACTTTTTCTCCAAACCATTTCCACACTGTCTTTTATTTTAGTTTTTAACCCATTTTTCTCCCCAATTTCGTGATACCCAATTGGTAGCTGCAACTGCCGTACGGACTCGGGAGAGGCGAAGGTCGAGAGCCGTGCGTCCTCCGAAACATGACCCCGCCACACTACTTCTTGACACACTGCTTGCTTAACTCGGAAGTCAGCAGCAACAATGTGTCAGAGGAAACACTGTACACCTGGCGACCGTGTCAGCGTGCACTGCGCCCGGCCCGCCACAGTCGCTAGACTGTATTTGCTCAGCCACATGCAAGATGCTTAGCCCAAACACTGGTGATTATTCCTACGTTACCTTTACGTGTCCTGGTCATAAATGTTGTAGCCACAAAATGTTTGTTTTTGATTTTCACTTGCAATTAAATCTGGCCACGTTTGAAAAAGGCCATTATCAAAAGATGAGCTGAACTCACCTAATGCCCTAAGACCATTGCTTTACTTCCACCAACAAAACGGCATCGCAAAGAGGTTATAAGCTGCATCAGCAGGTCTCAGAGTGTGGTGGCATGTGCAATCTTTTCTGTCTTTGTGTCTGCTGCTCCCACAGTCTTCATAGAGTACACATCCAGTATGTAGTGGAGCTGGTCCTGGGAGCTGAGTACACATCCAGTATGTAGTGGAGGTGGTCCTGGGAGCTGAGTACACATCCAGTATGTAGTGGAGGTGGTCCTGGGAGCTGAGTACACATCCAGTATGTAGTGGAGGTGGTCCTGGGAGCTGAGTACACATCCAGTATGTAGTGGAGCTGGTCCTGGGAGCTGAGTACACATCCAGTATGTAGTGGAGGTGGTCCTGGGAGCTGAGTACACATCCAGTATGTAGTGGAGGTGGTCCTGGGAGCTGAGTACACATCCAGTATGTAGTGGAGCTGGTCCTGGGAGCTGAGTACACATCCAGTATGTAGTGGAGGTGGTCCTGGGAGCTGAGTACACATCCCGTATGTAGTGGTGGTGGTCCTGGGAGCTGAGTACACATCCAGTATGTAGTGGTGGTGGTCCTGGGAGCTGAGTACACATCCAGTATGTAGTGGAGGTGGTCCTGGGAGCTGAGTACACATCCAGTATGTAGTGGAGCTGGTCCTGAGAGCTGAGTACACATCCAGTATGTAGTGGAGGTGGTCCTGGGAGCTGAGTACACATCCAGTATGTAGTGGAGCTGGTCCTGAGAGCTGAGTACACATCCAGTATGTAGTGGAGGTGGTCCTGGGAGCTGAGTACACATCCAGTATGTAGTGGAGCTGGTCCTGGGAGCTGAGTACACATCCAGTATGTAGTGGAGGTGGTCCTGGGAGCTGAGTACACATCCAGTATGTAGTGGTGGTGGTCCTGGTAGCTGAGTACACATCCAGTATGTAGTGGAGGTGGTCCTGAGAGCTGAGTACACATCCAGTATGTAGTGGAGCTGGTCCTGGGAGCTGAGTACACATCCAGTATGTAGTGGAGCTGGTCCTGGGAGCTGAGTACACATCCAGTATGTAGTGGAGCTGGTCCTGGGAGCTGAGTACACATCCAGTATGCAGTGGAGCTGGTCCTGGGAGCTGAGTACACATCCAGTATGTAGTGGAGGTGGTCCTGGGAGCTGAGTACACATCCAGTATGTAGTGGAGCTGGTCCTGGGAGCTGAGTACACATCCAGTATGTAGTGGAGCTGGATCTGAGTTGCCACCATGTAACAGGGTCATTATGCCGCCTCAGCACATTTCAGGGAGTGGTGGCGTAGTCCCATTTTCATCATATCTTCATGGTCTGCTCCAGTCTGAGAGTCTATTAATTCATGGCAATACAGCAGGTATTGTACTGTAGGGGTCCCAGTAGTGAAGTGGCCACCATGTAACAGGGTTATTACTTGGCTCCTGAGTAATGCTCCTATGGCGGTGGTCACATGGGACCCCAGCAGAACAGCAATCACAGATCACACAATGCTGTTTACTTTCTGCAAATTGGCCCCTGAGAGGGGCGGCCGGAGGCCCGTGGTGGCTTAGTTAAAGTGATGGAGGTGACGTCTGGTCATTGATTTTCCCTCCGTCTTCAGTTCAGCCTCTCTCCCAGCCTACTCGGCCACCCTGGGCCGCGGACCGCTGATACGGCAGTCCCCACGATCGAGTTTAGCCGTCCCCTCTAGCCTTTAAATCACACTAAACTGTGGTTAAACTTGGGCCGTATGTGAAACACAACCTCCGTTTATGAGTTCATCATGCTTTGGTTGGATTGAGAAGGAGTGGCTTGTTATTGATCTGGTAAGTCTTTAAGGCATGCAGGTGTCCTTACGGAGGGAATATTGAATAGTGTAGGGATCACACACTAGTACAGGGATTCTTGTCTTCAACTATGCTGGACCAAACTATTTTATTTGACAGGTTTTCCTCATTGAGATAACATCTCTTTTCCAAGAGAGACCTGGTCCAATAGCAGCAGGGGGAACAACGTTTCAGACAAAACAACAATACACTAACACAACAATAAACAAAACTATAAACACACAAACAGTACAACAAAAAACATTGTATGTTAAAAACACAAACATCCTGACTAAAAACAGCTGATATGTACATCGATCAAGTGTTTAAACTCCACCAACAAAACTAGATCACCACAAAGTTCAGGAGAGAATTCCAGGACCACGTTGCTAAGTAACTAAAACTATTTCTACCATGTCCTGTTCTAATTTTTGGTATGTTAGAAGCAAATCAGAATGGGACCGTAATTTATATATATTTACTGACCTGACTAAAAAAGAACAGAGATAAAATGGCATTTTACCCAACATGGCCTTATAAATCAGTGTATACCAGTGTTTAAGCCTACAATACGGCCTTATAAATCAGTGTATACCAGTGTTTAAGCCTACAATATGACCTTATAAATCAGTGTATACCAGTGTTTAAGCCTACAACATGGCCTTATAAATCAGTGTATACCAGTGTTTAAGCCTACAACATGGCCTTATAAATCAGTGTATACCAGTGTTTAAGCCTACAACATGGCCTTATAAATCAGTGTATACCAGTGTTTAAGCCTACAACATGGCCTTATAAATCAGTGTATACCAGTGTTTAAGCCTACAATACGGCCTTATAAATCAGTGTATACCAGTGTTTAAGCCTACAATATGGCCTTATAAATCAGTGTATACCAGTGTTTAAGCCTACAACATGGCCTTATAAATCAGTGTATACCAGTGTTTAAGCCTACAATACGGCCTTATAAATCAGTGTATACCAGTGTTTAAGCCTACAATACGGCCTTATAAATCAGTGTATACCAGTGTTTAAGCCTACAATACGGCCTTATAAATCAGTGTATACCAGTGTTTAAGCCTACAACATGGCCTTATAAATCAGTGTATACCAGTGTTTAAGCCTACAATACGGCCTTATAAATCAGTGTATACCAGTGTTTAAGCCTACAACATGGCCTTATAAATCAGTGTATACCAGTGTTTAAGCCTACAACATGGCCTTATAAATCAGTGTATACCAGTGTTTAAGCCTACAACATGGCCTTATAAATCAGTGTATACCAGTGTTTAAGCCTACAACATGGCCTTATAAATCAGTGTATACCAGTGTTTAAGCCTACAACATGGCCTTATAAATCAGTGTATACCAGTGTTTAAGCCTACAACATGGCCTTATAAATCAGTGTATACCAGTGTTTAAGCCTACAACATGGCCTTATAAATCAGTGTATACCAGTGTTTAAGCCTACAACATGGCCTTATAAATCAGTGTATACCAGTGTTTAAGCCTACGCAAGGTCAATGACGACCAGCCAACAGCGCTGTAGAGATCACAATGATGTGTTAGACGTTTCTGATTTGTACTGAACCTGAGGGCTGCATGATACACTGAATCAAGTGCTCTCAGAGTAGTGGCTGAGGCCTGCATATATATAACATCACTAAACTGTAAAACCGACAGTAATGTGCATCGTACCAGCTCCTTCCTGGCCTCAAAAAACAAATAGGTTGAAATTCAAACTGAGTGGGAAAGGATTGTCAATAGAAAAATCAGTACAATACTAACTGAACTGTTTTTATTTTTCTGAGATAAAACCTGATCTGATGTTAGTTGGTGAAACATTGTCTCCCCCATCTCTCATATCAGACGTGAGCGTTATAAATGTCATTCCATCTGATGAGTAATGATTCCTATTTTTCTTTCAATTCCCTCTCCTCTAGTAAAACCAGCGGTGTGTGACAAGTCATTAAGTTAATTAGGCTAACTTAATTAGCTACCTTCACAGGTCAAGCGCAAAGCCTCCTGATTGATGGCGCCGCGTGTAGAAGGTAATCGTCCTCCGAATCGGGTAGAACATCAAAACAACATCCAAACGCACATTAACTGCAACCCTGTAAACAATTACAAAACACTTAGTGTGCATCCCAAATGGTACCCTATTCCCTACAGATGAATCTGTTCGACCAGGGCCCAAATAGAGAATAGAACGCCATTTAGAATTCCTGAGAAACTGCATCAAAAAGCACATTAATTGTAAACCCCAGTAAACAAGGACAAAACACTAGAGTAGGTCTGACTCATTAACGGCTCATACCATCAAATGAAACACAGTAACGCACGCGCACGAAACCACCAACGTTGACGACTTTAAACACACAAGTGGTGTTGAACTTCAAGGTCACGCTACAAACAAATGACGCCATTTTGAACTTGGTCATTTCTTGGTAAAAAAAAAAAAAAGGACAAAATCATCACTCTTTCATGGACATTTAGAAGTCTTTTGATGACAAGAAAAGTCCCAAGTGTATCTAAAGAAGCTCTGCCCACACACTAACCCTCCGTCCAGCCGCTGCAGAGCGTTCCAACTGCTTTAACTGCTGCCTGGGCAACTTGAAGCTGCTGGCATTTCAAAGCCCTCCACCCCCTCTCCTCTCCACATCTCCAGGCCCAATACATTACAGAGGCGTCTAGATAGAGAGCAGGCCGGCCGGTAGAGACACGGCCACGATGCGGGGTAGAAATAAAGCTGTAAACAAGCCCCTCCCGGCACCGTGGCTGCCGAGTAACGGGCTCTGGAATTAAATGCCATCTGTATGTTACGGTAAGACTGTCAGTTTAATACTGGGATCTATTGGGCCAGGACCTGGAGTGATGGGGGAGGCAGGGATGTCAGGAGGGATCTGGCCTTGGTCAGGCCACAGGTTTATCTAAGCCAGGCAGGCAGGGAGAAACAGAGCCTCTGTAATGAACTCCTGGCTGTCTAATAAAGACTTTTATTACCCTGTCCTAGCCGCGCTCACACACACACAAACAGAAATGTGTGCGACTGCCGACACCAACGAGTGCATTCCTACATGCAACCGTAGAGCGATGGCGACGCAGGGAAAGACCACTCATAACGCATTCCATGTTATAATCGAAACAGACAAATCATCCTCGGAGATTTCAGAATTAATCAAGAGCTCCGAGGCAGAACCTTATTTACTGTGACCTTTAGAGAGAGAGAGAGAGAAACACTCTGAAACAAAGAGAGAGGATTGATGGATGGAAGGTAGACAGAGTGACTACATGTGGGCTCCACAATATCATGGACCAGACTCATCATCAAGTGAAATCTTGCTGCTGTACTACTTCAACCCAATGTTTGGACCAGACAAACGGTTCACAGGCATATCTGTGTGCTTTATTCAAAGGACGGTGAAGGCATGAACAGGGCACACTGCCCTGTAACACAAATATTTGTTGGTCACACAAAAACAAAATAAGTTTAAAAGTTCATTGACTATTTCAAGCTTAATCAAGCTTCATATTGTGTTACCTCAACTTACATCCAATTTACTTTGACTCACTCGCTGGCACCAGTGTCCTCGCTGACAACCTACCTCCCAATTGTCTTTCCTTCTCTTCCTTAACTATGTTCCTTCCACTCAGCTACCAGTCAGCCAGGGTGGGGACGGACACAAATCATCATCCACGTTGCAGCACGTTCTGTTCATCCTCCCCCACTGTCAGACCAACAGGCTGACACAGCTCTGTGTGACCCACCCACACCCACTAGCTCCTCTCCTCTCACAGGTAAATCACCGTTGAGATGTTTGGTCAGGTACGATTCAGTTGCACTTAAAGTTGGCATTTAAAGCAACATTGCTATCCCACAGGCACAAGCGATTTCGCAGCAGGCCGCAAAGGCTTGGCATTTACAAGCTCCATATTATAGAATAACTTTCCTTAAATACTGCTCTCATCTCCCAGAGGGCAAAGTCGAGGAAATTATCTCCAACACGCACTTCCACTTCCGTCTATTACTGCCGTAAAACCTTAAAACACATTGGAAGGTTTTTGAACCGTTTGTGTACCATTTATCAAAAATAGGACATTGTGGTATTTGTACAAACAAGCTGAATGTACGTAATGATTGTGAGATGTTTTGACAAACACTAACTCCACTATTGTCTGCTGAAGAGGAGTTAAAGTCCCCTCTACTAACTCCACTATTGTCTACAGAAGAGGAGTTAAAGTCCCCTCTACTAACTCCACTATTGTCTACTGAAGAGGAGTTAAAGTCCCCTCTACTAACTCCACTATTGTCTACAGAAGAGGAGTTAAAGTCCCCTCTACTAACTCCACTATTGAGTTAAAACTAACTCCACTATTGTCCCCTCTACTAACTCCACTATTGTCTGCTGTCTGCTGAAGAGGAGTAAAAGTCCCCTCTACTAACTCCACTATTGTCTAAAAGTCCCCTCTGAAGAGGAGTAAAAGTCACTCCACTATTGTCTGCTCTACTAACTCCACTATTGTCTGCTGAAGAGGAGTAAAAGTCCCCTCTACTAACTCCACTATTGTCTGCTGAAGAGGAGCCCTCTACTAACTCCACTATTGTCTGCTGAAGAGGAGCACTAACTCCACTATTGTCTGCTGAAGAGGAGTTAAAGTCCCCTCTACTAACTCCACTATTGTCTGCTGAAGAGGAGTAAAAGTCCCCTCTACTAACTCCACTATTGTCACTAACTCCACTATTGTCTGCTGAAGAGGAGTAAAAGTCCCCTCTACTAACTCCACTATTGTCTGCTGAAGAGGAGTAAAAGTCCCCTCTACTAACTCCACTATTGTCTGCTGAAGAGGAGCAGAGTAAAAGTCCCCTCTACTAACTCCACTATTGTCTGCTGAAGAGGAGTTAAAGTCCCCTCTACTAACTCCACTATTGTCTACTGAAGAGGAGTTAAAGTCCCCTCTACTAACCCCACTATTGTCTGCTGAAGAGGAGTTACTAACTCCACTATTGTCTGCCCTCTACTAACTCCACTATTGTCTGCTGAAGAGGAGAGTTAAAGTCCCCTCTACTAACTCCACTATTGTCTGCTGAAGTCTGCTGAAGAGGAGTAAAAGTCCTGCTGAAGAGGAGTAAAAGTCCCCTCTACTAACTCCACTATTGTCCTCTACTAACTCCACTATTGTCTGAAGAGGAGTTAAAGTCCCCTCTACTAACTCCACTATTGTCTGCTGAAGAGGAGTTCCCCTCTACTAACTCCACTATTGTCTGCTGAAGAGGAGTAAAAGTCCCCTCTACTAACTAACTCCACTATTGTCTCTACTGAAGAGGAGTAAAAGTCTGCCCTCTACTAACTCCACTATTGTCTACTGAAGAGGAGTTAAAGTCCCCTCTACTAACCCCACTATTGTCTGCTGAAGAGGAGTAAAAGTCCCCTCTACTAACTCCACTATTGTCTACTGAAGAGGAGTAAAAGTCCCCTCTACTAACTCCACTATTGTCTGCTGAAGAGGAGTAAAAGGCCCCTCTACTAACCCCACTATTGTCTACTGAAGAGGAGTAAAAGTCCCCTCTACTAACTCCACTATTGTCTACTGAAGAGGAGTAAAAGTCCCCTCTACTAACTCCACTATTGTCTGCTGAAGAGGAGTAAAAGTCCCCTCTACTAACTCCACTATTGTCTACTGAAGAGGAGTAAAAGTCCCCTCTACTAACTCCACTATTGTCTACAGAAGAGGAGTTAAAGTCCCCTCTACTAACTCCACTATTGTCTACTGAAGAGGAGTAAAAGTCCCCTCTACTAACTCCACTATTGTCTGCTGAAGAGGAGCAGAGTAAAAGGCCCCTCTACTAACTCCACTATTGTCTGCTGAAGAGGAGTAAAAGGCCCCTCTACTAACTCCACTATTGTCTGCTGAAGAGGAGTAAAAGTCTGTCTGCTGAAGAGGAGTAAAAGTCTGAAGAGGAGTAAAAGTCCCCTCTACTAACTCCACTATTGTCTGCTGAAGAGGAGCAGAGTAAAAGTCCCCTCTACTAACTCCACTATTGTCTGCTGAAGAGGAGCAGAGTAAAAGTCCCCTCTACTAACTCCACTATTGTCTGCTGAAGAGGAGTTAAAGTCCCCTCTACTAACTCCACTATTGTCTGCTGAAGAGGAGTTAAAGTCCCCTCTACTAACTCCACTATTGTCTGCTGAAGAGGAGTTAAAGTCCCCTCTACTAACTCCACTATTGTCTGCTGAAGAGGAGTTAAAGTCCCCTCTACTAACTCCACTATTGTCTACTGAAGAGGAGTAAAAGTCCCCTCTACTAACTCCACTATTGTCTGCTGAAGAGGAGTTAAAGTCCCCTCTACTAACTCCACTATTGTCTGCTGAAGAGGAGTAAAAGTCCCCTCTACTAACTCCACTATTGTCTGCTGAAGAGGAGCAGAGTAAAAGTCCCCTCTACTAACCCCCTACTCCTCAACCCTGCTGTTATCTGCCTTGGGGCACAGAGAGGGAGCCGCCACTGCCAAGGTTTACACAGTGATGTAGAGAGAGGTGGGAGGGAGGGAAGGGGAGGATGAGGACAAGATACTCTGGGGGGATGAAACGATTTCAGTAGTGTGTGTAACGAGAGAGAGGGCAAGTGTGTGTGTGTGTGTGCACGTTGTGTGCTATATCAGATGGATGTGTCTGTGTATGTGTCTATATCAGATGGATGTGTGTGTGTCTATACCAGATGGGTGTGTGTGTGTGTGTCTATATCAGATGGATGTGTCTGTGTGTGACAGTATGTTCATGTAAGAGATGCTGAGTGTGTGCAGGCCAAGTATTCTAGTGTGTGTTTGCCTGGTTGTGTATGTGTTTTGTTTGTTCCAGTGTGTGTTGCACGGGGGTGATTAAAGAGGATTGGGTCTGGTCCTGGGGGTCTCTCTCTCTCTCTCTCTCTCTCTCTCTCTCTCTCTCTCTCTCTCTCTCTCTCAGCAGGCTGCTAACAGCAGCACTTTTAATAAGAGACTTGTTTAATCCCTGTGTGCCCCCCTTCCCTTCCCTTTCCACTTCTTTCCCACCTACCAACCTTGAAAATCTCCTTTCCATTGTTTGTGTGTGTTTGTGTGCTTCTTCCAGTGAGTGTGTGTCCTCACACAGCCTCTGTTCAGATCAACACACTCCACACACACTAACAGCAGGAGTCTGTCTTCTCCCCTTTGACTAATACTATTTACACTAGAGCAGTAGACACAGGCAGAGCAGTAGACACAGGCAGAGCAGTAGGCAGAGCAGTGGACACAGGCAGAGCAGTAGACACAGGCAGAGCAGTAGACACAGGCAGAGCAGTAGACACAGGCAGAGCAGTAGGCAGAGCAGTAGACACAGACAGAGCAGTAGACACAGGCAGAGCAGTAGACACAGGCAGAGCAGTAGACACAGGCAGAGCAGTAGACACAGCCAGAGCAGTAGACACAGGCAGAGTAGTAGGCAGAGCAGTAGACACAGGCAGAGCAGTAGACACAGGCAGAGCAGTAGACACAGGCAGAGCAGTAGACACAGACAAAGCAGTAGACACAGACAGAGCAGTAGACACAGGCAGAGCAGTAGACACAGGCAGTAGACACAGGCAGAGCAGTAGACACAGGCAGAGCAGTAGACACAGACAGAGCAGTAGACACAGGCAGTAGACACAAACAGAGCAGTAGACACAGGCAGAGCAGTAGGCAGAGCAGTAGACACAGGCAGAGCAGTAGACACAGACAGAGCAGTAGACACAGACAGAGCAGTAGGCAGAGCAGTAGACACAGGCAGAGCAGTAGACACAGGCAGAGCAGTAGACACAGGCAGAGTAGTAGGCAGAGCAGTAGACACAGGCAGAGCAGTAGACACAGGCAGAGCAGTAGACACAGGCAGAGCAGTAGACACAGACAGAGCAGTAGACACAGACAGAGCAGTAGACACAGGCAGAGCAGTAGACACAGGCAGTAGACACAGGCAGAGCAGTAGACACAGGCAGAGCAGTAGACACAGACAGAGCAGTAGACACAGGCAGTAGACACAGGCAGAGCAGTAGACACAAACAGAGCAGTAGACACAGGCAGAGCAGTAGGCAGAGCAGTAGACACAGGCAGAGCAGTAGACACAGGCAGAGCAGTAGACACAGACAGAGCAGTAGGCAGAGCAGTAGACACAGGCAGAGCAGTAGACACAGGCAGAGCAGTAGACACAGGCAGGGCAGTAGACACAGGCAGAGCAGTAGACACAGGCAGAGCAGTAGACACAGGCAGAGCAGTAGACACAGGCAGAGCAGTAGACACAGGCAGAGCAGTAGACACAGACAGAGCAGTAGACACAGGCAGAGTAGTATGCAGAGCAGTAGACACAGGCAGAGCAGTAGACACAGGCAGAGCAGTAGACACAGGCAGAGCAGTAGACACAGACAGAGCAGTAGACACAGGCAGAGCAGTAGACACAGGCAGTAGACACAGGCAGAGCAGTAGACACAGACAGAGCAGTAGACACAGGCAGTAGACACAAACAGAGCAGTAGACACAGGCAGAGCAGTAGGCAGAGCAGTAGACACAGGCAGAGCAGTAGACACAGACAGAGCAGTAGACACAGACAGAGCAGTAGGCAGAGCAGTAGACACAGGCAGAGCAGTAGACACAGGCAGGGCAGTAGACACAGGCAGAGCAGTAGACACAGGCAGAGCAGTAGACACAGGCAGAGTAGTAGGCAGAGCAGTAGACACAGGCAGAGCAGTAGACACAGGCAGAGCAGTAGACACAGGCAGAGCAGTAGACACAGACAGAGCAGTAGACACAGGCAGAGCAGTAGACACAGGCAGTAGACACAGGCAGAGCAGTAGACACAGGCAGAGCAGTAGACACAGACAGAGCAGTAGACACAGGCAGTAGACACAGGCAGAGCAGTAGACACAAACAGAGCAGTAGACACAGGCAGAGCAGTAGGCAGAGCAGTAGACACAGGCAGAGCAGTAGACACAGGCATAGCAGTAGACACAGACAGAGCAGTAGGCAGAGCAGTAGACACAGGCAGAGCAGTAGACACAGGCAGAGCAGTAGACACAGGCAGAGCAGTAGACACAGGCAGAGCAGTAGACACAGACAGAGCAGTAGACACAGACAGAGCAGTAGACACAGGCAGAGCAGTAGACACAGGCAGTAGACACAGGCAAAGCAGTAGACACAGGCAGTAGACACAGACAGAGCAGTAGACACAGGCAGTAGACACAGGCAGAGCAGTAGACACAGGAAGAGCAGTAGACACAGGCAGAGCAGTAGACACAGGCAGAGCAGTAGACACAGGCAGAGCAGTAGACACAGGCAGAGCAGTAGACACAGGCAGAGCAGTAGACACAGGCAGAGCAGTAGACACAGGCAGTAGACACAGGCAGAGCAGTAGACACAGGCAGAGCAGTAGACACAGGCAGTGCAGTAGACACAGGCAGAGCAGTAGACACAGGCAGTAGACACAGACAGAGCAGTAGACACAGACAGAGCAGTAGACACAGACAGAGCAGTAGACACAGGCAGAGCAGTAGACACAGACAGAGCAGTAGACACAGGCAGTAGACACAGGCAGAGCAGTAGACACAAACCGAGCAGTAGACACAGGCAGAGCAGTAGACACAGGCAGTAGACACAGGCAGAGCAGTAGACACAAACAGAGCAGTAGACACAGGCAGAGCAGTAGGCAGAGCAGTAGACACAGGCAGAGCAGTAGACACAGGCATAGCAGTAGACACAGACAGAGCAGTAGGCAGAGCAGTAGACACAGGCAGAGCAGTAGACACAGGCAGAGCAGTAGACACAGGCAGAGCAGTAGACACAGGCAGAGCAGTAGACACAGACAGAGCAGTAGACACAGACAGAGCAGTAGACACAGGCAGAGCAGTAGACACAGGCAGTAGACACAGGCAAAGCAGTAGACACAGGCAGTAGACACAGACAGAGCAGTAGACACAGGCAGTAGACACAGGCAGAGCAGTAGACACAGGAAGAGCAGTAGACACAGGCAGAGCAGTAGACACAGGCAGAGCAGTAGACACAGACAGAGCAGTAGACACAGGCAGAGCAGTAGACACAGGCAGAGCAGTAGACACAGGCAGAGCAGTAGACACAGGAAGAGCAGTAGACACAGGCAGAGCAGTAGACACAGGCAGAGCAGTAGACACAGACAGAGCAGTAGACACAGGCAGAGCAGTAGACACAGGCAGAGCAGTAGACACAGGCAGAGCAGTAGACACAGGCAGAGCAGTAGACACAGGCAGTAGACACAGGCAGAGCAGTAGACACAGGCAGAGCAGTAGACACAGGCAGTGCAGTAGACACAGGCAGAGCAGTAGACACAGGCAGTAGACACAGACAGAGCAGTAGACACAGACAGAGCAGTAGACACAGACAGAGCAGTAGACACAGGCAGAGCAGTAGACACAGGCAGTAGACACAGGCAAAGCAGTAGACACAGGCAGTAGACACAGACAGAGCAGTAGACACAGGCAGTAGACACAGGCAGAGCAGTAGACACAGGAAGAGCAGTAGACACAGGCAGAGCAGTAGACACAGGCAGAGCAGTAGACACAGACAGAGCAGTAGACACAGGCAGAGCAGTAGACACAGGCAGAGCAGTAGACACAGGCAGAGCAGTAGACACAGGCAGAGCAGTAGACACAGGCAGAGCAGTAGACACAGGCAGAGCAGTAGACACAGGCAGAGCAGAGCAGTAGACACAGGCAGAGCAGTAGACACAGGCAGAGCAGTAGACACAGACAGAGCAGTAGACACAGGCAGAGCAGTAGACACAGAGCAGTAGACACAGGCAGAGCAGTAGACACAGGCAGAGCAGTAGACACAGGCAGTGCAGTAGACACAGGCAGAGGCAGAGCAGTAGACACAGGCAGTAGACACAGACAGAGCAGTAGACACAGACAGAGCAGTAGACACAGACAGAGCAGTAGACACAGACAGAGCAGTAGACACAGGCAGAGCAGTAGACACAGACAGAGCAGTAGACACAGGCAGTAGACACAGGCAGAGCAGTAGACACAAACCGAGCAGTAGACACAGGCAGAGCAGTAGACACAGGCAGTAGACACAGACAGAGCAGTAGACACAGACAGAGCAGTAGACACAGGCAGAGTAGTAGGCAGAGCAGTAGACACAGGCAGAGCAGTAGACACAGGCAGAGCAGTAGACACAGACAGAGCAGTAGACACAGACAGAGCAGTAGGCACAGACAGAGCAGTAGACACAGGCAGTAGACACAGGCAGAGCAGTAGACACAGACAGAGCAGTAGACACAGGCAGTAGACACAGGCAGAGCAGTAGACACAAACAGAGCAGTAGACACAGGCAGAGCAGTAGGCAGAGCAGTAGACACAGGCAGAGCAGTAGACACAGGCAGAGCAGTAGACACAGGCAGAGCAGTAGGCAGAGCAGTAGACACAGGCAGAGCAGTAGACACAGGCAGAGCAGTAGACACAGGCAGGACAGTAGACACAGGCAGAGCAGTAGACACAGGCAGAGCAGTAGACACAGGCAGAGCAGTAGACACAGGCAGTAGACACAGGCAGAGCAGTAGACACAGGCAGTAGACACAGGCAGAGCAGTAGACACAGGCAGAGCAGTAGACACAGGCAGAGCAGTAGACACAGGCAGAGCAGTAGACACAGGCAGTAGACACAGGCAGAGCAGTAGACACAGGCAGAGCAGTAGACACAGGCAGAGCAGTAGACACAGGCAGAGCAGTAGACACAGGCAGAGTAGTAGGCAGAGCAGTAGACACAGGCAGAGCAGTAGACACAGGCAGAGCAGTAGACACAGGCAGAGCAGTAGACACAGACAGAGCAGTAGACACAGGCAGAGCAGTAGACACAGGCAGTAGACACAGGCAGAGCAGTAGACACAGGAAGAGCAGTAGACACAGGCAGAGCAGTAGACACAGGCAGAGCAGTAGACACAGGCAGAGCAGTAGACACAGACAGAGCAGTAGACACAGGCAGAGCAGTAGACACAGGCAGAGCAGTAGACACAGACAGAGCAGTAGACACAGGCAGTAGACACAGGCAGAGCAGTAGACACAGGCAGTAGACACAGGCAGAGCAGTAGACACAGGCAGTAGACACAGACAGAGCAGTAGACACAGGCAGTAGACACAGGCAGAGCAGTAGACACAGGCAGAGCAGTAGACACAGGCAGTAGACACAGGCAGTAGACACAGGCAGAGCAGTAGACACAGGCAGAGCAGTAGACACAGGCAGAGCAGTAGACACAGGCAGTGCAGTAGACACAGGCAGAGCAGTAGACACAGACAGAGCAGTAGACACAGGCAGTAGACACAGGCAGAGCAGTAGA
The DNA here is from genome assembly GCF_045791955.1 of Oncorhynchus clarkii lewisi. Lineage (NCBI taxonomy): Eukaryota > Metazoa > Chordata > Actinopteri > Salmoniformes > Salmonidae > Oncorhynchus > Oncorhynchus clarkii. The sequence continues at coordinate 48,752,470 of NC_092164.1, forward strand.
CACAGGCAGAGCAGTAGACACAGGCAGTAGACACAGGCAGAGCAGTAGACACAGGCAGTAGACACAGGCAGAGCAGTATACACAGGCAGAAGACACAGGCAGAGCAGTAGACACAGACAGAGCAGTAGACACAGGCAGTAGACACAGGCAGAGCAGTAGACACAGACAGAGCAGTAGACACAGGCAGTATTTATAGCGACTAATGTTCTCCACAGGGCTCTTTATTATCAGAGTTCAGCTCTATGTATGGAAATAAGCTTCCTCTCCATTTATGCTTTGTAGAAACTATTTGGGTTACATTAATGTGTATTATCTCTTTGTGAACCAGCATGGCACTGCTTGAACAAGACAGCTATGAGAACAATATAAATATGCAAACATACAGGACTTTAATGTTGGGCAGAAACAGGATAGTTGTTGATCATGTACACCGATGCATCTTCATGAACCCTTTCCAACAGCGCTATAGCAACACGCTTTACAACAACGACAAGTCTCCAGTCAGCTACCTAACATTTTACATTCACAGTCCGCAAACATTTTAACTCTGCTATCCACCATTTTATCCCTCCACTAACTCTGCTATCTACCATTTTAACCCTCCACTAACTCTGCTATCCACCATTTTAACCCTCCACTAACTCTGCGATCCACCATTTTAACCCTCCACTAACTCTGCTATCTACCATTTTAACCCTCCACTAACTCTGCTATCTACCATTGTAACCCTCCACTAACGCTGCTATCTACCATTGTAACCCTCCACTAACGCTGCTATCTACCATTTTAACCCTCCACTAACGCGGCTATCTACCATTTTAACCCTCCACTAACTCTGCTATCTCTGCTAGCTTCAATGCCATACAACACTACTTCCATGGCCTTCAACTGCTCTTAAACGCTAGTAAAACCAAATGCATGCTCTTCAACAGATCGCTGCCTGCACCTGCCCGCCCGACTAACATCACTACTCTGGACGGTTCTGACTTAGAATATGTGGACAAATACAAATACCTAGGTGTCTGGCTAGACTGTAAACTCTCCTTCCAGACTCATATTAAACATCTCCAATCCAAAATGAAATAGAGAATCGTCTTCCTATTTCGCAACAAAGCCTCCTTCACTCATGCCACCAAACATACCCTCGTAAAACTGACTATCCTACCGATCCTCGACTTTGGCGATGTCATTTACAAGATAGCCTCCAATACTCTACTCAGCAAACTGGATGCAGTCTATCACAGAGCCATCCATTTTGTCACCAAAGCCCCATATACCACCCACCACTGCAACCTGTATGCTCTAGTCGGCTGTCCCTCGCTACATATTCGTCGCCAGACCCACTAGCTCCAGGTCATCTATAAGTCTATGTTAGGTAAAGCTCCGCCTTATCTCAGCTCACTGGTCATGATAACAACAGCAGGTATATCTCACTGATCATCCCCAAAGTCATAACCTCCTTTGGCTGCCTTTCCTTCCAGCTCTCTGCTGCCACTGACTGGAACGAATTGCAAAAATCTCTGAAGCTGGAGTATTATATTTCCCTCACTAACTTTAAACATCGGCTATCTGAGCAGCTAACCGATCGCTGCAGCTGTACACAGCCCATCTGTAAATAGTGCATCCAATCTACCTACCTCATCCCCATATTGTTTTTATTTACTATTCTGCTCACCACTAACGCTGCTATCTACCATTTTAACCCTCCACTAACTCTGCTATCTAACATTTTAACCCTCCACTAACGCTGCTATCTAACATTTTAACCCTCCACTAACGCTGCTATCTAACATTTTAACCCTCCACTAACTCTGCTATCTAACATTGTAACCCTCCACTAACTCTGCTATCTAACATTGTAACCCTCCACTAACTCTGCTATCTAACATTGTAACCCTCCACTAACTCTGCTATCTAACATTGTAACCCTCCACTAACTCTGCTATCTAACATTGTAACCCTCCACTAACTCTGCTATCTAACATTTTAACCCTCCACTAACTCTGCTATCTAACATTTTAACCCTCCACTAACTCTGCTATCTAACATTAACCCTCCAGTAACTCTGCTATCTAACATTTTAACCCTCCACTAACTCTGCTATCTAACATTTTAACCCTCCACTAACTCTGCTATCTAACATTTTAACCCTCCACTAACTCTGCTATCTACCATTTTAACCCTCCACTAACTCTGCTATCTACCATTGTAACTCTCCACTAACGCTGCTATCTACCATTTAACCCTCCACTAACGCGGCTATCTACCATTTTAACCCTCCACTAACTCTGCTATCTACCATTGTAACTCTCCACTAACGCTGCTATCTACCATTTAACCCTCCACTAACGCGGCTATCTACCATTTTAACCCTCCACTAACTCTGCTATCTACCATTGTAACTCTCCACTAACGCTGCTATCTACCATTTTAACCCTCCACTAACTCTGCTATCTAACATTTTAACCCTCCACTAACTCTGCTATCTAACATTTTAACCCTCCACTAACTCTGCTATCTACCATTTTAACCCTCCACTAACTCTGCTATCTACCATTGTAACTCTCCACTAACGCTGCTATCTACCATTTTAACCCTCCACTAACTCTGCTATCTAACATTTTAACCCTCCACTAACTCTGCTATCTAACATTTTAACCCTCCACTAACTCTGCTATCTACCATTTTAACCCTCCACTAACTCTGCTATCTACCATTTTAACCCTCCACTAACTCTGCTATCTAACATTTTAACCCTCCACTAACTCTGCTATCTAACATTTTAACCCTCCACTAACTCTGCTATCTACCATTTTAACCCTCCACTAACGCTGCTATCTACCATTGTAACTCTCCACTAACGCTGCTATCTACCATTTAACCCTCTCTAACTCTGCTACCTAACATTTTAACCCTCCAATAACTCTGCTATCTAACATTTTAACCCTCCACTAACTCTGCTATCTAACATTTTAACCCTCCACTAACTCTGCTATCTAACATTAACCCTCCAGTAACTCTGCTATCTAACATTTTAACCCTCCACTAACTCTGCTATCTACCATTTTAACCCTCCACTAACTCTGCTATCTACCATTTTAACCCTCCACTAACTCTGCTATCTACCATTTTAACCCTCCACTAACTCTGCTATCTACCATTTTAACCCTCCACTAACGCTGCTATCTACCATTTTAACCCTCCACTAACTCTGCTATCTACCATTGTAACCCTCCACTAACGCTGCTATCTACCATTTTAACCCTCCACTAACTCTGCTATCTAACATTGTAACCCTCCAGTAACTCTGCTATCTAACATTAACCCTCCAGTAACTCTGCTATCTACCATTTTAACCCTCCACTAACTCTGCTATCTACCATTTTAACCCTCCACTAACTCTGCTATCTACCATTTTAACCCTCCACTAACTCTGCTATCTACCATTGTAACCCTCCACTAACGCTGCTATCTACCATTTTAACCCTCCACTAACTCTGCTATCTAACATTAACCCTCCAGTAACTCTGCTATCTAACATTTTAACCCTCCACTAACTCTGCTATCTAACATTTTAACCCTCCACTAACTCTGCTATCTACCATTTTAACCCTCCACTAACTCTGCTATCTACCATTGTAACCCTCCACTAACGCTGCTATCTACCATTTTAACCCTCCACTAACTCTGCTATCTAACATTAACCCTCCAGTAACTCTGCTATCTAACATTTTAACCCTCCACTAACTCTGCTATCTAACATTTTAACCCTCCACTAACTCTGCTATCTAACATTGTAACCCTCCACTAACGCTGCTATCTAACATTTTAACCCTCCACTAACTCTGCTATCTAACATTTTAACCCTCCACTATAACTCTGCTATCTAACATTTTAACCCTCCACTAACTCTGCTATCTAACATTTTAACCCTCCACTAACTCTGCTATCTAACATTTTAACCCTCCACTAACTCTGCTATCTAACATTAACCCTCCACTAACTCTGCTATCTAACATTAACCCTCCAGTAACTCTGCTATCTAACATTTTAACCCTCCACTAACTCTGCTATCTAACATTTTAATCCTCCACTAACTCTGCTATCTAACATTTTAACCCTCCACTAACTCTGCTATCTAACATTGTAACCCTCCACTAACGCTGCTATCTAACATTTTAACTGAGCTTTAACCTTTACATTTTGCCTGTAATTTAACGTATCATTCCCAGCATGCAGCGTTTTCAGTATGCCTCAGGCTTTTATGTTTCTCTTCCTCCTTCTGCAACATCAATTAACCCCCATTTTCCACGCACATAGAGCCAATAGGACAGGCTGACCTTTCCCGGAGAAATTGAAATGTGCTTTACATTTATCAACTTAATTAGGTTCACAAGCTGCCGCACGCTACCCTTGATTACACTGTAATTCAATAAGAAAAACATTATTTCAAATGCAGATAGAGGAAAATAATAAAAAAAGCCCTTCTGGTGGGACTTGCCATTTTCAGTTAGGGACATTTCAAATGAAAATGTATGACAATGGAGCAACTATGAGGACACTGGTGATGGTAGCGGCCATTTTGGCCGGCTGTCAGGTTCGGTTTCAAGGTAAAAAAGACACAGACGCGTGCTTCTGCTGTCATGTCATACGAACTTCACCCTGTCGCTCACAGAGATACCACAGCCCGGGAAGCAGATCGGGGAATTTAAGTGAAGCCATGGCTGTTGTCAACACTAGTTTCTTACCACTTCAAACACGTGCTTCTCTCCCATCGATCCTTAATACTCATAGAACTATAGATGTCCTTGTAAGATGTGTTGTAGGTTCAAATTCAGCTGTTTAGCTGCTGCTTCAATAATGTGATGGCGTCAGAATAAGCCAAAAGAAGACGTCACCACCACCACCCTGTGTGCCCACACACACACCTTGGAGGAGGAAGTGTCACACTCCTGGCAGATCCAGCCGTATCCTGTCTGCTTGGGAGACTTCTTCAGGGGAGGGTCCAGACAGCCAAAGTGGTAGCACAGACAACACTCATCACACCTACAGGAGAGAGAGGTGGGGCAGGTGTTACATACAGTGGAACACACACACACACACACACCACACACCACACACCACACACACACACAGTTCCAATAGAACTCAGAGTATTCTTCAATGGAAGCTTGTTTAACATCAGATATGTGCAGTGTGGTGTCCGTCAGGGCAGTTGCCTTGGGCCGCTGCTCTTTTCTATTTTTACAAATGATTTGCCACTTGTCTTACAAGAAGCTAAAATGACTATGTAGGCTGATGATTGCACACTCCACACATCAGCACCTACAGACAGTAAGTTCACAGGGAGTCTCATCACTGTCGAACGCTCCCTAAAACACTTTTGCGAGCAGGCCATTCTGATCAACCTGGCTGGGGTATCCTGGAAGGATATTGACCTCATCCTGTCAGTCGAGGATGCCTGGTTGTTCTTTAAAATGAATTTCCTCACCATCTTAAATAAGCATGCCCCTTTCAAAAAATGTAGAACTAAGAACAGATATAGCCCTTGATTCACTCCAGACCTGACTGCCCTTGACCAGCACAAAACCATCCTGTGGCGGACTGCACTGGCATCGAATAGTCCCCCCGATATGCAACTTTTCAGGGAAGTCAGGAAACAATACATGCAGTCAGTCAGGAAAGCAAAGGCTAGCTTTTTCAAACAGAAATTTGCATCCTGTAGCTCTAACTCCAAAAGGTTTTGGGACACTGTAAAGTCCATGGAGAATAAGAGCACCTCCTCCCAGCTGCCCACTGCACTAAGGCTAGGTCACCGCCGATAAATCTAAGATAATCAATAATTTCAATAAGCATTTCTTTACGGCTGGCCATGCTTTCCTCCTGGCTATCTCAACCCCGGCCAACAGCTCTGCACCCCCCAGCTACTTTCCCAAGCCTCCCACCTTCTCCTTCACCCAAATCCAGATAGCAGATGTTCTGAAAGAGCTGCAAAACCTGGACCCGTACAAATCAGCTGGGCTTGAAAATCTGGACCCTCTCCTTCTAAAATTATCCGCTGCAATTTTTGCTACCCCTATTACCAGTCTGTTCAACCTCTCTTTCATATCATCCAAGATCCCTAAAGACTGGAAAGCTGCCGCGGTCATCCCGCTCTTCAAAGGGGTGACACTCTAGACCCAAACTCTTATAGACCTATATCCATCCTGCCCTGCCTTTCTAAAGTCTTCAAAAGCCAACTTAATAAACAGATCACCGACCATTTTGAATCCCACGTACCTTCTCCGCTGTGCAATCCAGTTTCCGAGCTGGTCACGGGTGCACCTCAGCCACGCTCAAGGTACTAAACGATATCATAACCGCCATTGATAAAATACAGTACTGTGCAGCCGTCTTCATCGACCTGGCCAAGGCTTTCGACTCTGTCAATCACTGTATTCTTACCGGCAGACTCAACAGCCTTGGTTTCTCAAATGACTGCCTCACCTGGTTCACCAACTACTTCTCAGGTAGAGTTCAGTGTGTCAAATCAGAGGGCCTGTTGTCCGGGCCGCTGGCAGTCTCTATGGGGGAGCCACACGGTTCAATTCTCGGCCCGACTCTTTTCTCTGTATATATCAATGCTGCGGGTGATTCCCTGATCCACCTCTATGCAGACGACACCATTCTGTATACATTTGGCCCTTCTTTGGACACTCTGTTAACTAAACCTCCAAATGAGCTTCAATGCCATACAACACTCCTTCCATGGCCTTCAACAGCTCTTAAACGCTAGTAAAACCAAATGCATGCTCTTCAACAGATCGCTGCCTGCACCTGCCCGCCCGACTAACATCACCACTCTGGACGGTTCTGACTTAGAATATGTGGACAAATACAAATACCTAGGTGTCTGGCTAGACTGTAAACTCTCCTTCCAGACTCATATTAAACATCTCCAATCCAAAATGAAATAGAGAATCGTCTTCCTATTTCGCAACAAAGCCTCCTTCACTCATGCCACCAAACATACCCTCGTAAAACTGACTATCCTACCGATCCTCGACTTTGGCGATGTCATTTACCAGATAGCCTCCAATACTCTACTCAGCAAACTGGATGCAGTCTATCACAGAGCCATCCATTTTGTCACCAAAGCCCCATATACCACCCACCACTGCAACCTGTATGCTCTAGTCGGCTGTCCCTCGCTACATATTCGTCGCCAGACCCACTAGCTCCAGGTCATCTATAAGTCTATGTTAGGTAAAGCTCCGCCTTATCTCAGCTCACTGGTCATGATAACAACAGCAGGTATATCTCACTGATCATCCCCAAAGTCATAACCTCCTTTGGCTGCCTTTCCTTCCAGCTCTCTGCTGCCACTGACTGGAACGAATTGCAAAAATCTCTGAAGCTGGAGTATTATATTTCCCTCACTAACTTTAAACATCGGCTATCTGAGCAGCTAACCGATCGCTGCAGCTGTACACAGCCCATCTGTAAATAGTGCATCCAATCTACCTACCTCATCCCCATATTGTTTTTATTTACTATTCTGCTCACCAGTATTTCTATTTGCACATCATCATCTGCACATCTATCACTCCAGTGTTGATTTGCTAAATTGCAATTACTTCGCTGCTATGGCCTTTATTTTGTCTCTATTGTGTTATTGACTGTACGCTTGTTTATTCCATGCGTAACTCTGTTGTTGTTTGTGTCGCAGTACTTTGCTTTATCTTGGCCAGGTCTCAGTTGTAAATGAGAACTTGTTCTCAACTGGCCTACCTGGTTAAATAAAGGTGAAATAAAGAAATATGCAATGAGTTAAGGTCAGTGTCAGAACTGGTAATTATCAATAAACTGGTCTTAAATACCTCTAAAACCAAAAGCATTGCATTTGGTTCAAAGTATTCTCGTAGACCTAAACCTCTACTGGAGATATGTGTAAAGGGTGTGACCATTGAACAAGGGGAAGCAGCTGAACTCCTAGGAGTAACATTGGATGGTCAGTTATCATGGTCAAGCCATATTGACAAAGTTGTTGTGAAGATGGGGAAGGGCATGTCTGCTTTGTTTTTGACACAAGAATAAACTGTACTAAGATATTCAGGCTCTGATCGTTTCCCATCTTGATTCCTGTCTGGTAATATAGTCAGGTGCAGTAAAGAAAGACCTAGCAAAGCTGCAGCTGACTCAAAACAAAGCAGCACGTCTTTAACCGCACAGACACTACTAACATTAACAACATGCATCATAGTCTTTCATGGTTGAGGTCAAATGGTCTACTTCTCTTCTAAAGAAACATTTGTGTGTTGAAAATGCCTAACCACTTGTATAATCTATTTGCATACACTTCAAACAGACAAACACACCCCACCAGACAGGCCACTACGAGTTTCTTCAGTGCACCCAAACCAAAAACAGATGTAATGTGTCGCTCAGTTCTGTATAGAGCCATGTCATCATGGAATGATCTGTCACCAGAGGTTACACAGGCAAAAAGCAAGGTCTTCAAGATCTACTTTAATGTAGATATGAATAGTGTGTATAGTATTTGTATTTTTCTCTTTGTTTCCAATATATAACTCTTATTTGAATTGGATGTAATATCTTATGTTGTTCTTGTCTACAACTGTTCTGTACTTTGTCATGTATTTGTACGTTTTGTGTGGAGCCCAGGAAGAGTAGCTGCTGCATGTGCAGTAGCTAATGGGGATCCTAATCAACTAAACAAACACACACACTAAGAATGACAGATCATGACAGGGCAGGTAGTTGTCAGGGATTAGATGATTATGAAATCAAACCACACTGTTACTACTCCTTCCCTTGACCTTACACACGTGTCATACTATGAGCATAGCTTTTTGTATAGTTTGGCTAGCCAGACAGCTTTATCATTACACAAGCCAGTTAACCGTCCTACCATGGTGTCCTCGGGTCAGGCAACAGGGTTTTGCAACCTTACAGTACAGGCAGTAAAAAACAAAATATGAATATCGACTATCACACACATCAATATGGTTTTGTGTGTGTGTGGTGTTTACCTGAGTGAGTTTTTCTGTGTTGGAAACAGAATGAGACAACTAAAACTCAATTTAGCATTCATGAGATTCCAGTGGTTGAGCCTGAATGCCCTTCAGTCCATACATCCTTCTCTCCCTCCTCTCCTTCCAGTCCATGATCAACTAATTATGTCCTAATCAATGTGGGAGATTCAGATTTTTCAATGAAAATCTGATCAACCAGATACCAGCCCAGTGAGTGTTAATTCGCTCTTCTCTTCTCTATTACGGGAGGGGGAGAGGAGAGGAGGGGGGAGGAGGGGGAGAGGAGAGGAGGGGGGAGGAGGGGGACAGGAGAGGATGAGGGGAGGGGGGAGACAGGGAAGAGGAGCGGGGGGAGGGGAAGAGGAGGAGAGGGGGGGTGGAGGGGAAAAGGAGAGGAGGGGAAAAGGAGAGGAGAGGGGAGGAGGGGAAGAGGAGAGGAGGGGAGGAGGGGGAGAGGAGAGGAGGGGGAGAGGGACTTGGGGAAGGTGAACCACATAGGATGAAGATCGATTTCTGTGCAAATGTCTCATGGATATCTATGCATGATTTAGGCTACCTGAAAGTCCAATAGACATGACTGTACTTGTCTAGGATAGAGAGACTGTAACACAACAGCATATCGAAACAGAGCCAGACGTGTATTTAAGTCCCAGTGAACTTGTGATGACAACTGGTGAAGTTCCGGAGGGTTGAACCCAGCACCTCCTGTCAGAGGAGCCCTTTTCACCACAACAACTACCAGGAACCGCTATTCTAATTAAAGAACCTATTATGAATAAAGGCCTTAGTCTACTTCACAGACTAAGTAACCCAACCATATGGACATCTCCCCGTGACCCCGTCATACAGGACTGTAGGTGACTGTTGTAAGTGTTGTTGTCACAACACATATCGCCACAGCAGAGTCACTGTGTTTCTTGAACACATACAGTGGCCTATCTCTTCCAGACAGGCAAGGCTATTTCCAATCCCACTATTCCCACAGGATCAACCACCACTGGGGATCATTCTAAGCTAAGCCCCCCAACATAATCTATCTGTTCCAATTCTCTGTCAATATGCTGAGCAGGGGTTTATTGTGAAATCTATGGGTGTTCAGTCAACGCTCCTACAAATTCATTCTGCTGCATGTAGTCGAACCAGAAGGAAATAGAGAAGGCAACCTTCCCACGTTGATGTGAATATCTGAATATGAATGTACACAGTATGACCAAAAAGGCTACTGCCAATAACGCAAAGAAGCAGCATCTGTTGAAAGACTGCATGCTGTAGTGTGCAAAAAGCAAGTACTGATTAATAAAGTCTACCAACTGTCCTGTGTGGGAAGTCATAGTACAACCAATAAGATACTAGTGCAGCAGCCATACCATGAACGCTGATAACTAAAAAGGTAAGACAGCTACAATCCCTGTGCCTTCACTGATACAGACAGTAAATAACAAACACATTACGACTAGAAGATAAAATGTAAAACATCCAACACCGCTTCCCGGAAAGCGTGGCCAGAGGACGTCTTTTTGCTACCATGGTGTTCACCTCAAGTAAAATGGGTTATCTTTCATAACCCTGAGGTATTAAACATTAAAACAACCGTGTACATATATCAATGTGAATTAATTCCACGGCAGGCAATATTTTACATACTACAGTAGTTGTCTGTATTCGTCTATTGCCTCTCCTCTGTCCCTATCTCCTCCATATATTCACTGTGACAGGCCAATGTAGAAACGTGTTGCCGTCGACAGCAGACTGTCAGCTCAGAACAGCTTCTCTTACATGATCTGCAGTTAAAGGAGACGCCATCAGAGGAAACCGGTAACCACTGCTTTGTTCACATCCTATTCAACCTATTCAAATCGGTAGTGGAATAGCTAATGGGTGTTAAAGTCCGCCCAGTTCATCATCCTCTTTAACTAACGAAGTGTAAATCATTTAGTTTAGGGTCTGGAATTAAGTACATTAACATCATATGAGAGAGTGTGACTGGTGATTGGGAATAGGGAATATGCAGTAGGGGAGGTTTTGGGGTTGAGAATGGGGTGTGGATGACATGTCTTCTATTTGCACATCAAGACCTGGTTTCCTGGACTTATTCCATGTTTTTAGTCCAGGACCAAGCATATTATGTGTCAGCCCCTAAACCTGTTAGATTGGCTAAAACCAGAGTAACAATTCAATTCATAGATAATTGGTATCTTACTAAGTCAGTGTTTCCCAACCCTGGTCCTCCAGTACCCCCAACATTACACATTTTTGTTGTAGCCCAGGACAAAAACACCTACGTTGAGGGCTTGATGATTAGTTGACAAGATGAATCAGGTGAGCGTGTCCAGAGCTACAATACAAACGGTGTACTGTTGAGGGTACTTGAGGATCACGGTTGGGAAACGCCGTACTAAGTTGTAGAAGCAGAGACGAACAGCTGGTGCACATCAGCAGGGAACCTGCAGAGGCAGGTGGTCCACACCCACACTAGATGGGCTGAGCAGGCATATCTGTCTAGGAAACAAGGGGGAATTTAAAGCACCCTCTGGCCTCATCAGTGAAAAGAAGACAAATGACCACAAGTGTGTCTGCGACGCTAATAAGTTACCCTCCTATTGTGGCACACAATCACCAATTGATTAACCATGAATCTCCTCTACAGGGCCAAGAGAGGAGGAGGTAGACTCCTCTGCCGGACACATGCACACACACACGCACGCGCACACACACACACACACACACACATGAAACACCTCCCAAAACTTTTATTAGGCGAGTGCGTGTGTGTTTATTTGTGTGTGTGTGTGCACACGACACTTAGCCCTGCTTACTTATTTTAATTACTTGACCTTAAAACCTCTTAAATGTAACATCCCCATATTTGGGGACCTTATTTGATTTTTTACATTTCAATTCAGTCTGGTATGAGAACGGTAGCCCCTATCTACAGAAGCAGGGTGTGGACGGAAAGCTGAGTATCTGATCTGTGCCTTCTTTGGTGTGACATACTACCATATACGGGCATACAAATGTATACGGTCAGGCCGAGCCGATGACCTCATTTCAAGATGGCTGCTACCTACATTCTGATTAGCGTTGTGAAGCATAAACCAAATAAACACGAAGTACGTCTAGACACACCAACAGCTGGGACTCCACAGATCATGAGGATGTCTTATTTGTCCACCTGTGACCACCAGCCCAGAGAGTCAACATTTTTATTTTACACACCGTTTTCACCAAACAGCAAACATCTTACAAGGTAAGCTTCAATTTGGTCTGTGTTTGAGCTGTAGCTACATGGAGGATATTAAATTCATCCTTAGGTTGGTAAGAACAAATCTAGCCTATTGTCAATGTTATCTGATGATGTATGACTTAATGGCAACATCGAATGGACACCAAGTCACTATATCTTTGCACACTTGTCCCCCGACACCACAATGTTTGAGAGGTTGGTGTTGTAGAAATGTAGCTTTTCTAGTGAACAATAACTTTTAGGCACATCAAGTGTGCAAAAACAGTGCAATTACTACATTTGGACACTTTGGAGAGGTTGAAAGGACACTTGAATGTACCCTGGATACCCCATAACACCACCACAATGTTTGAGTGAGGTTGATATGGTAGAAATTGTGTTTTTATACTGAACAAATAGCATTTAGGGATTGCAAATATGTAATAGCACTGTAATGATCTAATTTACAGTCATATGCCACTTTGGAGGGGTTCACATATATACATCAATCACATTTTATTCCTGATATTGTTCAATATTGTGGAAGCCAAATGATGTGTTTCCAACTCTAGGCATCAATAATTCCCTTCTAGCTTGTCAATGAAATACTATTTAAAAAAATAAATTTAAAAAACAGTTATTTTGTGTGTGCTTGATCTTGTGTATTCTGAACTATGTAACTCCTATCTATCTTCTGATCATTTCCTCATAATCTCCCAGATGTCTTCTTTCCAAATATACCAAGTTTTGACATGAACAGCAGTTACTTTTGGGTATGTATATTTAGGCGGAAATCTACATTTTGCCATTACATCTGTTTTAATGAACCTATTGTGTATCTCGGTGAGCATCTTTGAATTAAAACACTGCTCATGATGCTGACCCAGCCGCCTGGCTGCTGGTTAATGAGTAGATGATTATTAGTTCATTAAAATTCAAAATGACGAGTCCTGCATTTTGCAATAAGTTCACGAGGAAGAAACATTTCCTTTCGGTTCTACTGGATCGCCTTCTGTTTTCCACTTCTTTCAATTTCAGTCAGAATCTTTTATCAAATGCATTTATATTTAGGAGTATTTCTTTAACATTGTACAACACACAAACATTCTATGTTATTTTCACAATTTGTACATTACAAAGTGCCTTCAGAAAGTATTCACACCCCTTGACTTTTTCCACATTTTATTGTGTTATTGGGATTAAAGTGGATTTGTCTTTTTTTTTGTCAACGCAAAATACTCTAATATCAAAGTGGAAGAAAATGGTTTATTTAAATGTTTTATTAATGGTAAATAAAACTAATATATCTTGATTAGATAAGTATTCAACCCCCTGAGTCAATACATGTTAGAATCACCTTTGGTAGCAATTACAGTCTTTTTGGGTAAACACCCTAAGAGCTTTGCACACCTAGATTGCACAATATTTGCCCATTATTCTTTTAAAAATTCTTCAAGCTCTGACAAGGTGATTTTTGATCATTGCTAGACAGACATTTTCAAGTCGTTTTTTTAAGCCGAAACTAACTAGGCCACACAGGAACATTCAATTTTGTCTGATAAGCAACTCCAGTGTATATTTGGCTGTGTTTTAAGTAACTGTATTTCTGAAAGTTGAATGTCTCCTAGTGGAAAGCAGAGTCAAAATCCTAGAGGAAACTTGGTTCACTCTGCTTAGCTCTATTCCTTTTTATCCTAAAAGAAACTCATACCCATAACATGATGCAGCCACCAATATGCTTGAGAATATGAGGAGTAGTATTCAGTGATATGTTGGATTTGCCGTACTTGCAGTATTTCTTTAGTGCCTTATTGCAAAAAGGATGCATGATTTGGAATATTTGTATTCTGCACAGTCTTCCTTCTTTTCACTCTGTCATTTAGGTTAGTATTGTGGAGTAACTACAATGTTGTTGATCCATCCTCAGTTTTCTCCTATGACAATAGTTAAACTCTTACAGTTTATTTTACTCCACCCTTCTCACCTTCTCCCCAATTTCGTGATATCTAATTGGTAGTTACGATCCTGTCTCATCTCTGAAACTCTCCAGCGGGCTCGGGAGAGGTGAAGGTCAAGTAATGCGTCCTCCCAAACATGACCCACCAAGACTTGCTGCTGCTTAACACCTGCTCACTTAACCCGGAAGTCACCCGCACTAATGTGTCGGAGGAAACACTATCCAACTGACTACTGAAGTCAGCTTGCAGGCCCCCGCCCTCCACAAGGAGTTGCTAGAGCACGATGTGACTAGGAAAGCCTCCCTGGCCAAACCCTCCCCTAACCCGGACGACTCTGGGCCAATTGTGTGCCGCCCTATGGGACTCCCGGTCACTGCCAGCTGTGACACATCCTGAGATCGAACCCCAGGCTGTAGTGACCGCTACGCTACTTGGGAGCCAACTCTGTAACTCAATTTAGTCACCATTGGCCTTATGGAAATCCCTGAGCATTTTCCTTGCTCTCCGGTAACTGAGTTAGGAAGGACGCCTGTATCTTTGTAGTGACTGGGTGTATTGATATAACATCCAAAGTGTTATTTTTACCCATCTACCAATTGGTGCCCTTCTTTGCAAGTCATTGGACAATCTCCCTGGTCTTTGTGGTTGAATCTGTGCTTGAAATTCACTGCTTGACTGAAGGACCTTACAGACTTATGTATGGGCTACAAAGATGGGGTAGTCATTTAAAAATAATGTTAACACTTTTCTTGCACTTTTGTGACTTGTTTACACATGTTTACTCCTGAACTTATTTAGGCTTGCCATAACAAAAAAGGGTTGAATACTTATTGACAATACATTTTAGCTTTACATTTTTTAGTATTGTGTGTAGATCAGTGGCACAAAATCTAAATGTCATCCATTTTAAATTCAGACTAACACAACAAAATGTGGAAAAGGTCAAGGGGTGTGAATACTTTCTGAAGACAATGACAACAGGTGCTGTATGACAATAGTTATCTATGGTGTCCCTCAAGGATCAGTTTTAGGCCCACTACTCCTTCATTGTATATGCTACCACTTGTTTTCCAGTTCTTCCTCACAGAGCTTATATACATTATCAGTGGCGCAGGCCAGTCCTTGGCTACCTGGTCTGAGAGTTAGGTGATGCAGTAGCCCCACCATCCTCTTCACATACTGTGTCCATCGTACGTGGTCACTCAACCTCTATCAGCACTGAACACTGCCCTTATAGACCTCCCCACAGCAAGGTCCTTGATGTTATCAAACCAATTTGTCTCCGCTTTAATCATTGGGAAAATGTAGACGCTCGCTCGCTCGTCCCCCCTTCTCCATCTCTCCCTCCTCAACTCTCCTCTGGAAGGAGACAGAATCCAATCACTCAAAAGTGCAGTTATTGATTGATGTAATCTTATTGGGCATGAGGTAGGCGATTGATTGGTTTTGTCTGCTACACATGTTGCTTTCGGCGGACGACTAATATCCCCTTTCATCTGCTGTTTAATCTCTGACAGGAGTTCTTAGTGGCCCTCCTCTCTGCCACATCCTCCCCTGTACCCTCTCTCTCTTTTCCTTTCCCCATTCCCCTCTCTCCGTCTCCCTCTCTCCGTCTCCCTCTCAGTAGGATGACAAGCAGGTGGCTTAGCCGTGGTTTGATCTGCTCTCATCACAGGTCTCACAACTTCACATTACATTTCCCCTCTTCAAAGGGTCTGGAGTGTGTGGCCTCTATAGGGGTCCTCATAGACTTGTTCCCTTGTTCCTCCTCCCCCACAGGCAATCACAGCCGATGCCTCACACACAAACACACACGACTCAATGAAATCAAAGGGAATTTTAGAGATTAGACAGATATGAAACACAGTAAGAAAAAGGATTCACAGGGTTTAAAGTTAAAAGGATGTGTTTAAGCCAGAAGGCAGTACATGGGCTAGCGTGAAGATGTAACCTAGATCAATGTTCATTTCATTTAATCATCACTTTTTTACCATAGATACATTGGGAGGGAGTCAGATCCGAGGTACTTAAGCCAAGTGAGTTATAATTGGATATTAAAAGGAATCAGAGCAATTAGAGTTGTTTAATTTAAAATGAGATCAGCATGAAACTGAAGGCAACTTTTCATCCTTTAAAGCATCCATACTTTAAGCATCTGCAAACCCTAACTCAATTGAGGTAAAACCATTGGATTAGACAACAAGGTTGGAGCTGGGATCCAAAATGTAAGTATTTAATCTACAATATACGTAAATGTACACACATACATGGTCATAAGAAGATTTGAGAAAAAAAGAATCCACTTACAGTATACACATGCCCAGGGTTCTGCTCTGGGGAGAGTGATACTAGTGGTTGTGGTACAGCTGCTGGACAACCAAAGTGTAACATAACGTGCTGTAGCGTAAATCAGATAGATGAAAAACACTTAAATGAGTCAAGTCAAGAAAATATACATTTTCTACATGTTTGTTAGTGGTGAATAAATGTTGTTTACTTGTTTGGGGATTAATCCTCATGCAGTACTTTGATTAGCCTCTTTGTAGATGAACTACATGGAAAACAACGCGGCGTCGGTTGGCCTTGAATAACACACTCCAAGATGATCATCATCAACAACAACATTGTCATCATCACAACCATCACTATTGTCAAACACATTGACAAAGTCATCCTTTGGTTAAAATAATGTCAAACAAGCAACAAATAACCCCATGAACACATCAAATCCGGGCCGAGGATCCTTTGATATGGGATTTCTTTACAGCGTCTTTGTTGCACCACATGCAAAGAGAAAGAGTCGTCCATTTATGGAACAGTCGCAGCTCTCTCTTCTTCCCGGGCCAGCACAGGCCTTGCGGTGTGGTGCCTTGGGAGTGTCCGAAACAACGGCATTGAATTTATCACAAGAGGGCAGTGCAATTACATGGAGGGTGTTCACGTGACGGGAGATCAATACGCCACAAAGCACTCAGCCATTGACTCCCGCATCCCGCCCCGTGACAAAGTAGTTCTGTGAATTTTCTCTATAGAAATGGTGTTAGCGGATTATGGGAATTCTCCTATAGCCTCCCACTTTTTGATTTAGTGTCGGGCGGTAGAACGGTACTGAGATATTATTAAAGAGGCATTGTTTTACAAGGTGGTCAAGAGGAGGTAATGAATGGGGAGAGAGAGAAAGAAAGAGAGAAAGAGAGACCATTGCAAGGCATTTACAAGCTCATTAGAACAACTCACTCACTACAAGCAGACAGGATACCGTAGCATAGTACTAGAACATAGGACACTGTAGCATAGTACTAGAACATAGGACACTGTAGCATAGGACTAGAACATAGGACACTGTAGCATAGGACACTGTAGCATAGTACTAGAGCATAGGACACTGTAGCATAGTACTAGAACATAGGACACTGTAGCATAGTACTAGAACATAGGACACTGTAGCATAGTACTAGAACATAGGACACTGTAGCATAGTACTAGAACATAGGATACCGCAGCATAGTACAAGAACATAGGACACTGTAGCATAGTACTAGAACATAGGATACCGCAGCATAGTACAAGAACATAGGACACCGTAGCATAGAACACTGTAGCATAGTACAAGAACATAGGACACTGTAGCATAGTACTAGAACACAGGACACCGTAGCATAGGACACTGTAGCATAGTACAAGAACATAGGACACTGTAGCATAGTACAAGAACATAGGATACCGCAGCATAGTACTAGAACATAGGACACTGTAGCATAGTACTAGAACATAGGACACTGTAGCATAGTACTAGAACATAGGACACTGTAGCATAGTACTAGAACATAGGACACTGTAGCATAGTACTAGAACATAGGACACTGTAGCATAGTACTAGAACTTAGGATACTGTAGCATAGTACTAGAACACAGGACACCGTAGCATAGGACACTGTAGCATAGTACAATAACATAGGACACTGTAGCATAGTACTAGAACACAGGACACCGTAGCATAGGACACTGTAGCATAGTACAAGAACATAGGACACTGTAGCATAGTACTAGAACACAGGACACCGTAGCATAGGACACTGTAGCATAGTACTAGAACATAGGATACCGCAGCATAGTACAAGAACATAGGACACTGTAGCATAGTACTAGAACACAGGACACCGTAGCATAGGACACTGTAGCATAGTACAAGAACATAGGGCACCGCAGCATAGTACAAGAACATAGGACACTGTAGCATAGTACTAGAACATAGGACACTGTAGCATAGTACTAGAACATAGGACACTGTAGAATAGGACTAGAACATAGGACACTGTAGCATAGTACTAGAACATAGGACACTGTAGCATAGTACTAGAACATAGGACACTGTAGCATAGTACTAGAACTTAGGATACTGTAGCATAGTACTAGAACACAGGACACCGTAGCATAGGACACTGTAGCATAGTACAAGAACATAGGACACTGCAGCATAGTACTAGAACACAGGACACCGTAGCATAGGACACTGTAGCATAGTACAAGAACATAGGACACTGTAGCATAGTACAAGAACATAGGATACCGCAGCATAGTACTAGAACATAGGACACTGTAGCATAGTACTATAACATAGGACACTGTAGCATAGTACTAGAACATAGGACACTGTAGCATAGTACTAGAACATAGGACACTGTAGCATAGTACTAGAACATAGGACACTGTAGCATAGTACTAGAACTTAGGATACTGTAGCATAGTACTAGAACACAGGACACCGTAGCATAGGACACTGTAGCATAGTACAATAGCATAGGACACTGTAGCATAGTACTAGAACACAGGACACCGTAGCATAGGACACTGTAGCATAGTACAAGAACATAGGACACTGTAGCATAGTACTAGAACACAGGACACCGTAGCATAGGACACTGTAGCATAGTACTAGAACATAGGATACCGCAGCATAGTACTAGAACATAGGACACTGTAGCATAGTACTAGAACACAGGACACCGTAGCATAGGACACTGTAGCATAGTACAAGAACATAGGGCACCGCAGCATAGTACAAGAACATAGGACACTGTAGCATAGTACTAGAACATAGGACACTGTAGCATAGTACTAGAACATAGGACACTGTAGCATAGTACTAGAACATAGGACACTGTAGCATAGTACTAGAACATAGGACACTGTAGCATAGTACAAGAACATAGGATACCGCAGCATAGTACAAGAACATAGGACACTGTAGCATAGTACTAGAACATAGGACACTGTAGCATAGTACTAGAACACAGGACACCGTAGCATAGGACACTGTAGCATAGTACTAGAACATAGGATACCGCAGCATAGTACAAGAACACAGGACACTGTAGCATAGTACAAGAGCATAGGATACTGTAGCATAGTACTAGAACATAGGACACTGTAGCATAGTACTAGAACATAGGACACTGTAGCATAGTACTAGAACACAGGACACCGTAGCATAGGACACTGTAGCATAGTACAAGAACATAGGATACCGCAGCATAGTACAAGAACATAGGACACCCTAGCATAGTACTAGAACATAGGACACTGTAGCATAGTACTAGAACACAGGACACCGTAGCATAGGACACTGTAGCATAGTACAAGAACATAGGATACCGCAGCATAGTACAAGAACATAGGACACTGTAGCATAGTACTAGAACATAGGACACTGTAGCATAGTACTAGAACACAGGACACCGTAGCATAGGACACTGTAGCATAGTACTAGAACATAGGATACTATAGCATAGTACTAGAACATAGGACACCCTAGCATAGTACTAGAACATAGGACACTGTAGCATAGTACTAGAACATAGGACACCGTAGCATAGCTGCCTACAACCTTGTTCAAATTAGGGCTGTCCCTGACAAAATAAAATAGTCGTCGACTAAGAGTCGTTGGTTCTTTCAACCAATTGATGTTTAACCAAAATATTATACGGTGTATTTTTCCACATATAGACACATCCTCTGTGTTTTAATCATATCCACTATATGCACTGAGCTTGTCTGATGCTTTAAGCAAACCGTTTGATAAAAAAATTAAGACACACAAATGACTAGCGGGGATCCGACCGCAATTGATTTGATTGTGCCGCCTGGCTCAGACTTGTGTTACTAGCACCCATTGTCTCGCTCTCCTCCCTGCTGTAGTGACCACCACATAACAGTGTATAGCCCTGTCCTCTCTGCTGCAGTGACCACCACATAACAGTGTATAGCCCTGTCCTCTCTGCTGCAGTGACCACCACATAACAGTGTATAGCCCTGTCCTCTCTGCTGCAGTGACCACCACATAACAGTGTATAGCCCTGTCCTCCCTGCTGTAGTGACCACCACATAACAGTGTGTATAACCCTGTCCTCTCTGCTGTAGTGACCACCACATAAGTGTATAGCCCTGTCCTCTCTGCTGTAGTGACCACCACATAAGTGTATAGCCCTGTCCTCTCTGCTGTAGTGACCACCACATAACAGTGTATAGCCCTGTCCTCTCTGCTGTAGTGACCACCACATAAGTGTATAGCCCTGTCCTCTCTGCTGTAGTGACCACCACATAAGTGTATAGCCCTGTCCTCTCTGCTGTAGTGACCACCACATAACAGTGTATAGCCCTGTCCTCCCTGCTGTAGTGACCACCACATAACAGTGTATAGCCCTGTCCTCTCTGCTGTAGTGACCACCACATAACAGTGTATAGCCCTGTCCTCTCTGCTGCAGTGACCACCACATAACAGTGTATAGCCCTGTCCTCTCTGCTGTAGTGACCACCACATAACAGTGTATAGCCCTGTCCTCTCTGCTGCAGCTGCAACATGAATACAGCCATTTTTGACTGAAAAGTTGTTACTGAAATCCCTAATTAGTTTAGGAAAAACATTCCCTCAACCCTTGCTCTCTTTATGTGACACATGTATGCTTCGAATGCACGTGACCATTAGGGCCTGACCTATAGCATATCCTAATCACATCAATAAATTGGTTAGAACAAACTCTGAACACCGTAACACGTGACAAACACCGTAACAAAATGGATGCCAAAGATGGATGACAAAGAATATTTAAAAGAAGGAACGGACAAGCGCTGCGTGAATATTAGGGCTATGCATCCCAAACAGGTGCTGTTAGATTACAATATAATTTTTCTGACCGTTTGGAACAACGTAAACACCACAAACAACACTAAAAATAGTCACATTCATTCGTGAATGCACTTTCCGAAATGGAAGGGTGTAGGCCTATTTATTGTTTAAGCGAACTAAATCAATCTTGGTTGACCAACAGGCTATCAACCCCCCCCCAAAAAAAACGAAACAAAAAACTGTCAACTAAATGGGGTCAGCCCTAGTTCACATACTTTGCCTGGAGCAACAGAACCAATAGAACAGTGTAACCCCCACCCAGTTGTCACTCTAGGCAGACAAGCAAATGCTGAATGTAACTGTGAGACAGGTCTGGAGCTGTTCCCCTAGTTCACCAGTAGGGGGCCTCAGAGGGCTGAGCTCAGACATACAGATACAGAGCCAGGCAGAGAGTGAGTGTGTGTGTGTGTGTGTGTGTGGATTTGAGCAGTAGCACCAGTAGAGCCTGACCCCTCTAGCCCCTGACTGACCTAACTAAGGCCCCAGCCTGCTCACTGAGGGCCTCTCCATGTGCTGTCTCCCCTTGGCCTTATGTTATGTTACAGGAAGGAAAGATATTGTCTATGATACACACACCCCTTAACAGTGTACATCTGTCTGTGTGCTGGGGCAAACCCTACACTAATTAGGATATAAGGCACCTCTGGGGGTTGGGTGATTCATCTTAGTGTGTAGTCACTGAGCCATAGGTGGGGAGGTGGGAGGGGCCACAACTGCACTGCAGAGGAAAAAGGGAATAAAAAAGGAGAGGATAAGAGGAAGAAAGTGCAATCAGGAAGTGAGCGGAGCGGACACACACACTGCGGTGGAATCAGTGGGATAAGAGAAGGGAAGGAAGAAGCTAGCTGGCTGGCTGGCTAGCAGGGGAATAATAGACTGGAGCTGCATGGCTTCTCTACCCACACAGCAGCACAGCTCAGCCCTATGCCTTTTCTCTTCCCTTTTAATGGTAGTAGAGAGAAAAAGTGAAGTCAGCAAAAACAAAATGCCACCATTAAATCATCTCAGTGGATCCTGTGTCAGGACGGTAATGGGAAACACACTCATCATCCCAAAGGTTACTGCTCTTCCAGAACCTCCCTCCTTTCTCTCCATCCTTCCCCTCTCTCCCTCCATCACCCAGTGCCTGTCTCAAATTCACTCATCCCCATGGTCGGAACACAGCTGTAGCAACCCTTCCTCACTCAATCCCTCTGCCAAGGCCTGCTCTCCTTGTGTCTCTGTGGACCCTGGGCTGAGAGAAGGCTGCAGCAATGAGGGATTGGGGCACTTACAGTTCTCCACGCTGTGCTGATTCCATCTCTCTGAGTCTCAACCTCGATGTGAGACAGCTGCCTGTCTGTCTGTCTTTCTACTGGGCCCAACACAGGGTACTTCCCCTCCAGTCCTGGATTCAAATACCATTGGAAATGTTTGAAATACTTCAGCGTTTGCTGTAGCCTTCCTAGAGTGCCAGATGGGCAGGGTTTGCACTTTTGGAACTATTCTATTGGTCCAATAAGCCAGGCAAGCTCAATTAAACCCATCTCTATTGAATCCAGGTCTGGGCCCAGCATGGAGAGTGTCTCTCTGACTATTTTCTGTTGCTGCTGCCTATCCGTCTAGTGCCAGACACATTGGAGGCTTTTGTTAACCAGAGTGTACACAAAAGCCTCTATTCTCCCTCTCTATCTGGCACTGTGTGTGAGGGAGAAAGAGAGAAGAGAGAGCAGTGAATTGGTGCAGGAACAGGAGAGGCCACAGAATCGGGGCTTAGCTGAAATAAACAGATCAACTTTGTCTCGAAGAGAAGGAGAGAAAGAAAGAGAGGGAGAGAAAGACCACCGCCCACTCTCCTCTTCTCACCAACTCTACTGGCCTGTTAACGGTCAGCAGCCGACGAGGGGGCACTTCCCCCGTGATAAATCAGAGATGGCAGAGGGCGTTGACGCACAAACGGACCGCTGCCCGCCATCGACATGGCCGCCGACACACCTTTACAACAATTAATTAGCTGTCTAACTCTCATTTATCACTATGGCAATAAGGTGAAAAAGTCAAGAGTTTATTAAAGCTCCGCTGTAATGCTGAGGGCCACAGGGGCTGGGAGTTCGGGATACTTCACATTCACACATATCATGAGAGCAGCAACATTCTTACTCCATACAGTATATCACAGTTACTGAATGAACTTCTACCAAATGTGGTAATACCACAACATGTTAGAAATAATTACATATAGAAATAAACATATAATACTAATCACATATAGGCATGTGTGTAAACAAATAGTAGCATAAAGGCATGTATTGTAAACAAATATGTAAACAATTAATGTGTCTAGCAAGGAGTCCTTTAAGGTTCCTACACAAAAGTGAGCTTAACTCAATTTCTTCACAATACAGTAATAACAAAAGGCGTATTGCGATATAAAATCAAGAATGAATGCACAAATAAAAGACACAAAAAAGCATGGACTTCAATCAATCAATAAATACTGTACACACCGATCACACAACACAGCTACCAGGTGTTCATTCACACACTCTAAACAGATGGAACACACCACGTATTGCCATGTTAAAAGTACATTTACTGTAGGCTACAGTCAGATACACAGTTGGCCATAGCCTAACCCTTGGTCTGATGGTTATATATATGCAGAGCCAGAGCTAAGGTTAGTAGAGGTAGGGTTAGCTGGTTAGCTGTAGTAGGGTAGGGTTAGCTGGAGTAGGGTTAGCTGGTTAGCTGTAGTAGGGTAGGGTTAGCTGTAGTAGGGTAAGGTTAGCTGTAGTAGGGTAGGGTTATCTGGAGTAGGGTAGGGTTAGCTGTAGTAGGGTAGGGTTAGCTGTAGTAGGGTAGGGTTAGCTGTAGTAGGGTAGGGTCAGCTGTAGTAGGGTAGGGTTAGCTGTAGTAGGGTAGGGTTAGCTGTAGTAGGGTAGGGTCAGCTGTAGTAGGGTAGGGTTAGCTGTAGTAGGGTAGGGTTAGCTGTAGTAGGGTAAGGTTAGCTGGAGTAGGGTTAGCTGGTTAGCTGTAGTAGGGTAGGGTTAGCTGTAGTAGGGTAAGGTTAGCTGGAGTAGGGTTAGCTGGTTAGCTGTAGTAGGGTAGGGTTAGCTGTAGTAGGGTAGGGTTAGCTGGAGTAGGGTAGGGTTAGCTGGAGTAGGGTAGGGTTAGCTGGAGTAGGGTAGGGTTAGCTGGAGTAGGGTAGCTGGTTAGCTGGAGTAGGGGTAGCTGGTTAGCTGGAGTAAGGTAGGGTTAGCTGTAGTAGGGTAGGATTAGCTGGAGTATCTAGTTAGCTGGAGTAGGGGTAGCTGGTTAGCTGTAGTAGGGTAGGGTTAGTTGGAGTAGGGTTAGCTGTAGTAGGGTTTGCTTTAGTAGGGTTAGCTGTAGCAGGGTAGGGTTGGTTAGTTGGAGTAGGGTTAGCTGTAGTAGGGTTTGCTTTAGTAGGGTTAACTGGAATAGGGTTAGCTGGAGTAAGGTTAGCTGGTTAGCTGTAGTAGGGTAGGGTTAGTTGGAGTAGGGTTGGCTGTAGTAGGGTTGGCTTTAGTAGGGTTAACTGGAATATAATTAGCTGAAAGTAGGGTTAACTGCAGTAGGGTTAGTTGCATTAGGGTTAGCTGGAGTAGGGTTATCTGTAGTAGGGTTAGCTGGTTAGCTGTAGTAGGGTTAGCTAGAGGCTGTCCTCTAATTTTTGTTGAGGAGGAGACGGAAGAGGATGAGAAGGATTAGGGATGAGGAGGGCTCGTGGGGGTGACATGACGTGGTGAGTGACCAGGTCATCCTGTACAGGCATCTCTAATCTTCACAGGAAAACTACCAAACCACCATATTTATTTCCTCAGCAGATTTTCCAGTGGACCTAAGCATTATGTGAGGTTTGGCAGCTCCCAGAGCCATGGATATAGGGTCCCCAGACAGATGGGCAGAAGAGAGGAGTAGTGACATAGAGGGTCCTGGGATGGGGGAGATGAGCGGAGGAGTGACATGTGAGGGCAAACTGTGACACTTCTGTCAAGGACCCTGACAGACAGACCACATGGCAGCTGCTCAGTTGACAGCACTCACTATGGGGCACTGGGGAGGCGCGTGCACACACACACTTCCAATAGAACTCAGAGTTAAACTGTCACTTTAAAAATATTAAAGAGAGGAAGGAAGGGATACTAAAAACCTACTGTACACACACATTCACATTAGAAGTTACAATAACCATTACTACGAATGTTGCTATTTTCAATATGTTAAACCTTATCTAAGCAGCTACTTACAGTACTTCTCAAACACCAGAAAGGAAAATCATTCTACTAAAAATCACTACTTTTCCTCTACTCTAGAAAGTTCTACTTGACGACAACACAACACTAGAAGAAGATGATGACAGCTTAAGTTCAAGTGCATCTCCAATTAAAGGCCTTTACTGAGGAAAACACTATGTGATTGGACCACAAATGACTCGAGTCAATACAACTGATTGGATGTGGTGATAAGATGCTTAGGGAGGTCAAAGGAGTGAAGTGCCAACATAGAATGGATGAGAGAGGGAAGGGGGCTGAGGAGAGAGTGAAGAGACAGGGGTAGAGAAACAGAAAAGGGAACAAGGGAGACAAAAAAGGGGAAGAGAAGAAGCACCATTGTTAGAGGAATAGAGAGGAGCAGACAGACAGGTAACCAATGAGATGCTACTAGTAATATTGTTCAGTTTCAGAATCACTCCTTACTCTAGATAGACCTTAGTCCTTAGAGATGGACTCTTAGAGTTGGCAGTGACGATCATAAAGGGCCTGTTGTTTCTTCCAAGAATGACCAGTTCAGTAATACTGAACCTTCCAAAACTTAATTTGCTAATTTCAACAAGTATTTTAGAATTCATCAAAGTTCATTTCCATTTCTGCCTCTCTCCCTCAATTTTAATTGGACGGCCAGTAGAAGGTCCAATTTGGGTCACGAAGAAGACCGTGGTTGGAAGGTCAAAGATGGCCATCTGATCCCACACCGCCGCTGTCATTCTTCCACGTAATTAAGTCCCTCTCTGCCTCTAAGCCAAAGGTCTGCTTCTCTCTCTCATCTGTCCAGCTGTGTCAAGGTGTGGGGAGGTGAGGAGAGGTGTCTGCCCCGGCTCTCACAACCTGTGCAATGCAAAGATAGAAAGAGTCAGGGCAGGCAGCACACCTCACAGCCCCCGACCTCCTTAACCTATAAAACACTGACAGAACCACACATTATTAGCTCAACCTTACATACACTAATAATACCAAATACAGCTCACATAAAGAACCCTACGTTAAGTGGATAAATTAAGTAAATTCTAACAAATTATTAAGTGAATAAAGCATACAGTTTCTGTTGAAATGAGCTAATGACAGTGCCAGTTTGTAAGCCAAATATAACGCAATTAAGGGTGGTCTACCTCATAAATAAATACACTCTGATGAATCAGTCAGTCTACAGTGTGTAAATGCTGACTGCTGTAATTCACACACTACTGAGGGATCTAGTAGAGTTATGGTCCTGTTGAAGCAGCGGGAGACCGCTGAATCTCATAGGAGATCAGGGCAGATCAGACTGTTCACTACATCTTGATGAAGTGTGTAAATGTAGGTGGTTGTTCAATACAGGTGTTCTACAGAGCTGCTGGCCTCAGCCCCCCTCACCAGCCCCCCTGCACGTGGCCTTCTGCCTACGCAAGGCAACCAAGGCCTACTAATGAAGACTGAACATAAAATCATCAGGAGGATATGGTTCCACACACACACGCACACACACACACCCTTCCAACCTCCCATTCCATGGCGACACCCACATTATCCCACACACCACCCTTTTCACATACAGTACCAGTCAAAAGTTGACACACCTACTCATTCAAGAGTTTTTCTTTATTTTTACTATTTTCTACATTGTAGAATAAAAGTCCAGACATCAACACTAGGGAATCATGTAGTAACAAAAAAAGTGTTAAACAAATCCAAATATATTTTAGATTCTTCAAAGTAGCCACCTTGATGACAGCTTTCCACACTCTTGGCATTCTCTCAACCAGCTTCATGAGGAATATTTTCCAACAGTCTTGAAGGAGTTCCCACATATGCTGAGCACTTGTTGGCTGCTTTTTCACTCTGCGGTCCAATTCATCCCAAACCATCTCATTTGGGTTGAGGTCGGGTGATTGAGGAAGCCAGGTCATCTGATGCATGACTCCATTACTCTCCTTCATGGTCAAATAGCCCTTACAGAGCCTGGAGGTGTGTTTTGGGTCACTGTCCTGATGAAAAACAAATGATAGTCCCACAAACCAGATGGGATGGCTTATCGCTGCAGAATGCTGTGGTAGCCATGATGGTTAAGTGTGCCTTGGATTCTAAATAAATCCTAGACAGTGTCACCAGCAAAGCACCCCCACACAGTCACACCTCATCCTCCATGCTTCACAGTGGGAACCACACAGTGGGAACCACACAACCACACATTCACCTACTCTACATCTCACAAAGACACAGCCTCATCAGACCAAAGGACAGATTTCCACTGGTCTACTGTTCTTTGCTCATGTTTCTTGTCCCAAATAAGTCTCCTCTTCTTATTGGTGTCCTTCGGTAGTGGTTTCTTTGTAGCAATTCAACCATGAAGGCCTGATTCACACAGTCTCCTCTGAACAGTTGATGTTGAGATGTGTCTGTTACTTGAACTCTGTGAAGCATTTATTTGGGCTGCAATCTGAGGTGCAGTTAACTCTAATGAACTTATCTTCTGCAGCAGAGGTAACTCTGGGTCTTCCTTTCCTGTGGTGGTCCTCATGAGAGCCAGTTTCATCATAGTACTTGAGATGGTTTTTGCGACTGCACTTGAAGAAACTTTCTTGAAATGTTACGTATTGACTGACCTTCATGATGATGGACTGTCGTTTCTCTTTGCTTATTTGAGCTGTTCTTCCCATAATATGGACTTGGTCTTTTACCAAATAGGGCTATCTTCTGTATACCACACCTACCTTGTCACAACACAACTGATTGACTCAAACGCATTAAGAAGGAAAGACATTCCACAAGTGAACTTTTAACAAGGCACACCTGTTAATTGAAATGCATTCCATGTGACTACCTCATGAAACTGGTTGAGAGAACGCCAAGAGTGTGCAAAGCTGTCATCAAGGCAAAGGGTGGCTACTTTGAAAATCTCAGAAATTAAATATATTTTGATTTATTTAACACTTTTTTTGGTTACTACATGATTCCATATGTGTTATTTCATAGTTTTGATGTCTTCACTATTACACAATGTAGAAAATAGTAAAAATAAAGAAAAAACCTTGAATGAGTAGGTGTGTCCAAACGTTTGACTGGTACACACAAACACACGCAGTGGCCCACCTGACGAGGTTCTCGTTGTCCCCAGGTCCTTTGCAGGATGTACAGTCGGTCCTGGTGTCGTCTGCTTTAGGTGTCTTCTTCTGCATCGCAGACTGGCGCTGATGCCGCTCCCGTAGAGCCGGTTCCTATGGAAACACACAGGCTGATTAGACCCGACACTGTCGTGTGTGTGTGTGTGTGGTAATGGCTGGGAAGAAAGAGTACTATGCAGGCTAATAGAGTGAATAGAGTAGTCCCGTAAGTAACACAGGGGATGTGTATGTATTAGTTCTGAGTATGTTTAGTAACACATTTAGACCAATTACATACCTGCACCTCAAACTTTTCTTCTTCACAGACGGACACCCTTTTCCTCTTCTGCCCTCTGGTTCTCTGTGGAATACAGAACAGCATGTTAGGTTCATTTCGGACCCTTTTAACGAAGCTAGATTTTTGTGCTAATTGATTGATCTGTGTGAATTGATGAGAGATAATTGACCTGAGCTCTGGTCAGTCTCATGATCCTTGTGAAAGGTTATCAGCTAGCCATGCAAGGCACAAGGTCACAACAAGGTCACAATATTTCTCTACTTTGAGTTGTTGAGTGGTCAGGCAAATCTTTAGTTTTTGGTATTTTGTCTGTGAGAATCTGTCAAAATAATAATTTGACTTAATTAGAGATATGCTCCACAAGCTATTAGCAGCATCAGAAAAATCTAACTTTATTTGTAGCTCTCCTGTTCTCGAAAAGATTCTGGAGCCAGTGGAAGTTTGTTTATGACGCCGTCAGCTCCCTCAGCTGATTAATCAGATTGTCAAACAAAGAAAACCCACTGTGGTCTCTGCCTTTTGCTACAATACAACAGAAAGCATAAACTGTTTCCAAATACATGTTTTGTTTGTCCTGTATTTAATCCTCTACTGCCCAGTGAGGCTGGTGTTTTGTTTTACCTCTGGACATACAAGACAAGAGAGCCACACAGTGCTGTCTGTGGACTAGGTTCTATTCAACTGCACCAGAGAGAGTGAGAAAGAGAGGGGTGGGATAGACAGAGCGATAGAAGGGAGAGAAAGAGCTGTGGCGATATGGCTGCTCCCTCCCTCACTCCCTTTCTCCCTCCACCTCTTCATGGAACCCACTTATCTACAGCCACCATACCCTGATCCTCCTCCGATATACCCCCCCATCCCTGCTTCCCCCCCGCCTCCCTATTCTCCCTCCCAGTCTCAGCTCCCCGAAAAAACACAACAGATATTCATCAGAGAAGAGGTGAGAAAAACACTCTCCAGTCCTCTTCCATTTTATTTCCCCCCAGTCTTTTGTTTTTAGACTGTCAATAACCAACCCCCTCCACACCTGGAAGGAGAAAGCCTGAGGAACACTCATTCTCTGTGGCCACTCACTGCCTGGCAAGAGTCAGAGAATAGCCCAGCGTCTGTCTGGTTGGCTGGCTGGCTGTCGCCATCTTAGATAACACCCCAAAACACCCTGCTATTCCTTAATACAAAAAAAAGTATATAAAAAATAAATAACAAACAACCACAGACGTCTTCTACTCCTTCTGGAGGTTTTCGCTCTCTGTATGTTCTGTCAGAGAGGGATGGAGAAAGGCAGGAGGGATAGAGGGGAGTGGGAGGAGGTGGTGAAGGGAGGATGGAGAGAGGAAGGTGGTGTAGAGGGAGGTGGTGTAGAGTGCTGTGGCGGTGAGTCTGGGTTAATGAGTTTTTCTGTTAGCGCGTCTAAAGCAGAGTGCCCAGAAGTACGCTGGCCTGAGGACCCTGCTGCTGGAAGTACTCAGGGATTAAGCCAGCTTTTTCTGATTTCCTCTCGCCGCGTCCGCTCCAGTCGAGGAGCTTCAATGCTGCATTTATCTTCAAATGCGAGGGCAGCTGCTGAAAGGGCCCTGCTTTGCATTTTTAATGCTTTTACCAGGGCACCCTAGCGCTGGCACCGCTCTAAAGCCCTGTTTCAATTTATCAGGGCTGGCTAATCGACCTCCCGCTGGCCCCTGCATGGGGACGAGTGTTGGAGTGTGTGTATGTGTGTGCGGGGCCACAGGGGTAAGATGGCCCACTGCCACTCTGTGGTGCAGCTCAGCCTCCTCTGGCCCATGTTCAGGACCTTCTGACTGAGTACACTGCCTACTGCAGGGTAGTGCCCTCTTCTAACTCAACATGTGCCCTCAAGGTCACAGAGTGTGGAGGATATCTGTTAGACATCCTACACACCGCCTGACAGCTATACTCCATAACGCATCACTACTTTCAACACTCATTGAATGATTACATCTCAGAACCATCAGTTCCCGGACCCAAACTGTAACAAATTTTCAAGGAAGCTTGGCATTTGCTTCTTCTAGTAGAATCTACTGCCAAGATATCTAATTATTATCTCGAAAAAGAATAATTGCAGACCAAAACCATCCTGCATTTTCAAGGAGGCTTGGTTGTCATTGCGTCTTCTTCTAGAATCTTCTGTGTGACAGTGTGTGTAATGGGGTGGTGATTAAACATGGCCCTGCTGCAACACCCCTCCATGATTACACAGGAACATCCTGTATGAACATATGCCATTAGTCTAGTGAAAATGATGATGAGAATGAAGTTACTACATCTAGTTACTGCTGGGTCCTCTGCTCCGTTAACTTCTCTAATCCTGCATGGTGCTGTGACATGATTCATGGCTGTTAAAGATGCAATGATGTACTTAATTAAAAGATTGATTTAGCTCAGTCGTACAAACTGCCCCCAGTTTTAATTTCCTCACCTGAACAGAGACCTTGATTAGGTATGCTGTGTGTGTGTGTTTGCACACTTTACCTTATATCTTATTTATTTTTAACCTTAGTCTGCATTGCACTGAACTCCGCATTGGATGTGTTGATCTTTCCCTGGCCAATCATAGATTACCTTAATGGAGTCAACCACTATAGAAACCAAACAGTTAAATAAACTCATACTCTGGGCCCTTTGTAAGGTGGTGCCACCCGCTCACCCGTCGCAAGAAGGCAGAAGTGGCTTAGAAGGGAGCGAGGAAGGAAGAGAGGGAGGGAGCTAGTGGAAGGAGGGAGGGCTGAAGTGAAGGAGCCAAGTAGCTGTGGTTCTAGCATTTAGCAGTTAGCATTTCTAATGATACGCGCTCCATCTGCCAAGTGGTGGCAGAGGAGCCAAAGGCAACAGATGGAATTGTTTTCACAATCTGTTTAAATATGTTGTTGATTTTTCTTCCTCCTTTAAAAAAAAACATACAACCCGGCTCCATCATTCGTTCGCTCGTATCAGGAACAACAAGGAGATGTTTGATTCCCCCCTTTTTTAATATTCCAACTTCCTCTTACATGATTGTAGATTGGAAATAGTTCCGTCCATTTGGATCAGTTTCAATCTGATGGCGGACCTGAAACAATGAGCCAGCGGGGTGTTTGGGGATGAACACCAGAGGAAGTGTGTTTTTGGATCCACCAGCTCTAGTTTACTGGCATGTCCACTAGCAATCCTGTTTAGTACAGCAGCGTTACCTATGTGTGCTGAATGGCCAGCCAGTAGCCCGTGAGTCTGGCCTGTTATGATCTATATCTGTTGGGCTCTATTAGTCTGGCCTGGGCTATCTGTTGGGCTCTATTAGTCTGGCCTGGGCTATCTGTTGGTCTGTTGGTCTGAACTGGTATATCTATCTGTTAGTCTGGCCTGGCCTATCTATCTGTTGGGCTCTGTTAGTCTGACCTGGGCTATCTATCTGTTTGGCTCTGTTAGTCTGGCCTGGGCTATCTGTTTGGCTCTGTTAGTCTGGCCTGGGCTATCTGTTTGGCTCTGTTAGTCTGGCCTGGGCTATCTATCTGTTTGGCTCTGTTAGTCTGGCCTAGGCTATCTATCGGTTTGGTTCGGTTAGTCTGGCCTGGGCTATCTATCTGTTTGGCTCTGTTAGTCTGGCCTGGGCTATCTATCTGTTTGGCTCTGTTAGTCTGGCCTGGGCTATCTATCTGTTTGGCTCTGTTAGTCTGGCCTGGGCTATCTATCTGTTTGGCTCTGTTAGTCTGGCCTGGGCTATCTATCTGTTTGGCTCTGTTAGTCTGGCCTGGGCTATCTATCAGTTTGGTTCGGTTAGTCTGGCCTGGGCTATCTATCTGTTTGGCTCTGTTAGTCTGGCCTGGGCTATCTATCTGTTTGGCTCTGTTAGTCTGGCCTGGGCTATCTATCTGTTTGGCTCTGTTAGTCTGGCCTGGGCTATCTATCTGTTTGGCTCTGTTAGTCTGGCCTGGGCTATCTATCTGTTTGGCTCTGTTAGTCTGGCCTGGGCTATCTATCTGTTTGGCTATGTTAGTCTGGCCTGGGCTATCTATCTGTTTGGCTATGTTAGTCTGGCCTGGGCTATCTATCTGTTTGGCTATGTTAGTCTGGCCTGGGCTATCTATCTGTTTGGCTCTGTTAGTCTGGCCTGGTATATCTGTTGGGCTCTGTTAATCTGGCCTGATATACACATCCTATGATGGAGTACATTTAACCCCAGGTATAGGTTAACAGATTACTGTCTGTTTCTCCAAATCAGGATTATATAGTAGATGGCTACCCCAGAAATATCAACCCAATCAACCCCTAAACTAGCAAAGTGGAGGCATTTAAAACCCAGGATGAATGCCTTTTATCTACTTCCCGAGTCAGATGACCTTCTGGATACAATGTGTATGTCTCTGTGTCCAGTATGAAGGAAGTTAGAGGTCATTTCACAAACAAATGCTAACTAGCATTAGCACAATGACTGAAAGTCTATGGGTATCTACTAGCATGCTTTTAGCAATTATACGGGCTTGTGTAAACAAAATAATATTTTTCTATAATAATACAGTGCCTTCAGAAAGTATTCACACCCCTTGACTTTGTCCACATTTTGTTGTGTTACAGCCCAATTTTGTGTCACTAATCTACACACAACACCCCATAATGTCAAAGTGGAATTATGTTTTTATAAATTTTTACAAATTCATAAAAAAAAGTAAAGCTGAAATGTCTTAAGTAAATAAATATTCAAACCCTTTGTTATGACAAGCCTAATGAACTTCAGGAGTAAAAATGTGCTTAACAAGTCACATAATAAGTTGCATGGGGTATTTGTGGGCAATAACAGTGTTTAACATGATTACTTAATGACTACCCCATCTCTGTACCACGCAAATACAAATGTAAGGTCCTTCTGTCGAGCAGGGAATTTCAAGCACAGATTCAATGACAAAGACCAGGGAGGTTTTACATGCCTCACAAGGAACATGGGTAAAAAAGAAACTCGAATAAAAAAGCAGACATTGAATACCTGGTTCAGTCTGCTTTCCAATAGACACTGGGAGACAAATCCACCATTCAGCAGGACAATAACCTAAAACGCAAGGCCAAATATACACTGGAGTTACTTACCAAGACGACATTGAATGTTTCCTAGTGGCTTAGTTACAGTTTTGACTTAAATTGGCTTGAAAATCTATGGCAAGACTAGAAAATGTCTAGCAATAAATCAACAACCAACTTGACAGAGCTTGAAGAATTAAAAAAAATATTCTACCATCTAGGTTTGCACAGCTCTTAGAGACACACCCAGAAAGACTCACAGCTGTAATCGCTGCCAAAGATGATTCTAACACGTATTGACTCAGGGGGTTGAATACAAATCTAATCAAACTATATTAGTGTTTTATTTTCCATTAATAAAAAATAAAACAGTATTTGACAGAGTATTTTCTCTCGATAGTTGACAAAAAAATGACAATTAAATCTATTTTAATTACACTTTGTAACAACAAAATGTGTAAAAAGTGAAGGGGTGTGAATACTTCCTGAAGGCACTGTAAATAATAATATATATATTTTTAAAGTGTGTGTTATTACACACCGTGCCCCTCACATCTCGTTTCTTGGGCTCTGGGGACATCTCCTGAGGGATGAATTTGATTGGTCCTTTAATCTGTCTCCGAGACCTTTTGGTGCCGTCGGGCAGGGTCTCCATGGCAATGTCGGCATCATCGCTACTGGCCTGGTCACACTCTGAACATTGCCTGAGGAGATGGAGGGAGGTAGAGAGATAGGAGGGAGGGAGAGATAAAAAGAAAGGGAGAGAGAGAGTAAGAAATAGATGTTTCAGGGCCCAGAAACTGTTCTCTCCTATGCAGGTGTATTGATTTTACTATCTGTGAACATCTTATGCATGGAAAATAGGTTTGGGAAGCCTTTCTCTCTGATTACTATCCATGTCTGAACAACAGGACCTATATGCTGCTAATTATTTGGGGGAGAAAAACAAAACACTGACACTAAGACTTTGTTCTGTAATGTCTGTGTTGAAATTTATAAAAAATAATATGATTTGTTCGAAAAATACAGGTTTCCCAAAGCACTGAAATCTGAGCCTCGAGGTCCGACACTGGATTTGAGGAAAGGGGTTTCTGCTGACCCAGGCAAAGCGTAAGACTGTGACATGGGTTTCTATCAGTATTATAAGTTAGACAAAGTTAATAACAGTCTTAAAAGGTTCATATCAGTATTATAAGTGAAGACAAAGTGAACTTGTGGATCCTGTATGTGTTTCTGATTCTGACTGAGAAACCCTGTCTGCACCTTCCTTTCTGCCTCTGTGAGATTCCTGCCGTGCAGATCCTGATAATAAGGTAGGCTATGACTTGGCCTCAGCTCCACACAATTTCATCCATCCAAATGCTTTCTAATTTCCGCCCGCTGGAGCAGAACGCCACCACCCTCTCTTTTTCATGGTTAAATGAATTACTCCCAATCACAGACACGAGGAACGTGCAGGTTGAGGTGCCACAGAAACAAACAATACACACACGTCTAAGACGTGCGCACGCGCACACACACACACACACACACACACACACACACACGTATATGCAAACGCATGTACACACACTACAATCCCCCATCCTCCTTCACTTCGGAAGTAAAAAGATTAGACTAGCTGCTCTATGGAGATAACTCACTGTGGAAGTATCTCACTAAGCGACAGAGATGGAATACTATTGAAACTATTGAGACAGATACACAAAAGAGCTCCTCTATCTATCTATCCAGATAAGGACATCTAGCTCTGTGTGAAGTGGGACATTTCCACCATCTCTGCATTCTCTATCTGATAAATCTACTGCCACTGAGTAAGCTGAAATGTCACACTAAATATAAATAAATAAATGGTGGACATTAATGCATCTCCTACTACAAGTTATTATAAAACGGGTTGTTTGGATCCTGATTGGTTGATATACGAGAGTTACCATGACGTGTTAATCTCATCAATCCACTGTCCCGCAGTCCAGGCAGGAAATTCATCAACTTCATCTCCCTCCCACATTATTTTCCCATGCTACTAATTGGTTTGCAACAGTTGGGAAAACTAATAATTCACCATGGAAACCGTAAACACACAGAATTCCATTAATTCATTAACCAACGCAGAGCGGCCCGTGTCGGCCTATTTGACATATTGAAGTTCTTGTCTCTCATCATCATTGAATCTCTGCTAGCATGCCTGGAGGCATGGGAAATAATGGCTGTGAGTGGCCATCGATGTGAGAGCTCACTCAAGAGTTATTGGCAGCCTCGAACATGGAGAACAGAAAGTGCTTGAGTGCCATTTTAGCTGGCAAAGACGTGAGTGGGGCGTCCCATTCCCCGCCAAAGAAGAGGCAAGCACTGGCTGTCACCAACCAGCGCCAGATCCACGGACAGTCCTTCCATCGAAGTCACTATTAACATCACCAACTAGCTTGGTTAGTTGGGACTCGCCAACCATGATAGTTGTTGCCTACGTAGGACTATTGGATATTTTTTAAATCATTATTTATTGAAGTTCTTGTGTCATCATCATTGAATCTCTGCTAGCTAGCTACAAGCCAATGATTTGTTTAGCGTAGCCACGTCAAATTAATAGAATGATTAGAACTAATGACTGGGTCAAACATGAGAGAAGCTCTAACGACCAGCCCGCTTCGGTAGAAACTTCAGAATGCAAAAACAAATGTATTCGTTAAAATAATGTTTTTAATGAAAACATTTCATTAATATCTGTATAAATATGTTGACAAGTGTTTTATAAAAGCAATAAGGCCCTCTAACCGGGAGATTAGTGTGTGATAACTCCCTCCTAAGGGCTGTTCACAGCTCTTGGCTTCACCTCGGTCCTAAGAACTGCCCTAAATCGGGAATTATCACACAATAATCCCCGGATTCTCATGCCTTATTGCTTAAATGACATGTTTTTATACAACAATGGTAAAACAATGTCATACCAGATTTACAGTGCAGAATGTCATTGCGATGGGTTGTGTGTTTGTGCTATGGACAGCACTTGATCCAACTTTGGCAACTCTTGTACCACCGAGTCCTCTAGCACCCATTCACATGTTCTCTCTCTCTCTTCCCCATCTACCTCCCACTCTCTTTCTTCCCCATCCACTTCCCCCAGTCCCTCTCTTTCTTCCCCATCTACCTCCCTCAGTCTCTCTCTCTCTCCCTCACCAGTAGCTGTTCTTGGTCTTCTTGGGCATGCGTGTCAGCGGAGGCTCCAGACAGCCCAGATGGTAGTAGAGCTTGCAGGTGTCACACAGGAGCAGGAGATGCTGGTCCTGGTTTTTCTTACAGATCCCACAGCTAAATAGGAACACACACACATACAGTACCAGTCAAAAGTGTTTAAAAAATATTTATATTTTTTATATTTTAGATTCTTCAAAGTAACCATCCTTTGCCTTGATGACAGTTTTGCACACTCTTTGCATTCCCTCAACCAGCTTCATGAGGTAATCACCTGGAATGCATTTCAATTAACAGGTGTGCCTTGTTAAAAGTTAATTTGTGGAATTTCTTTCCTTCTTAATGTGTCAATCAGTTGTGTTGTGACAAGGTAGGGGTGGTATACAGAAGATAGCCCTATTTGGTAAAAGACCAAGTCCATATTATGGGAAGAACAGCTCAAATAAGCAAAGAGAAACGACAGTCCTTCATTACCTTAAGACATGAATGTAAGCCAATCTGGAAAGCGCAGTCGCAAAAACCATCAAGCTCTATGATGAAACTGGCTCTCATGAGGACCGCCACAGGAAAGGAAGACCCAGAGTTACCTCTGCTGCAGAGGATAAGTTCATTAGAGTTAACTGCACCTCAGATTGCAGCCCAAATAAATGCTTCACAGAGTTCAAGTAACAGACACATCTCAACATCAACTGTTCAGAGTCTGCATGAATAAGACCTTCATGGTTGAATTGCTGCAAAGAAACCACTACTAAAGGACACCAATAAGAAGAAGATACTTTCTTGGGGCAGGAAACACGAGCAATGGACAGTAGACCAGTGGAAATCTGTCCTTTGGTCTGATGAGTCGAAATTTGAGATTTTTGGTTCCAACCGCCGTGTCTTTTTGAGACGTAGAGTAGGTGAACGGATGATCTCCGCATGTGTGGTTCCCATCGTGAAGTACAGTATGGAGGACGAGGTGTGATGGTGCTTTTCTGGTGACATTGCCTGAGATTTATTTAGAATTCAAGGCACACTTAACCAGCATGGCTACCACAGCATTCTGCAGCGATACGCCATCCCATCTGGTTTTCGCTTAGTGGGACTATCATTTGTTTTTCAACAGGACAATGACCCAACACACCTCCAGGCTGTGTAAGGGCTATTTGACCAAGAAGGCCTCCACAATCATCCGACCTCAACCCAATTGAGATGGTTTGGGATAAGTTGGGCCACAGAGTGAAGGAAAAGCAGCCAACAAGTGCTCAGCATATGTGGGAACTCCTTCAAGACTGTTGGAAAAGCATTCCTCATGAAGCTGTTTGAGAGAATGCCAAGAGTGTGCAAAGCTGTCATCAAGGGTGGCTACTTTGAAGAATGTAAAATCTCTATTTGATTAACACTTTTTTGGTTACTACATGACTCCATATGTGTTTATGTCTTCACTATTATTCTACAATGTAGAAAATAGTAAAAATAAATAAAACCCTTGAGTGAGTATCTGTGTCCAAACTGTCTAGTACAGTACATACAGGAAATACATCAAAATCAACTAAGTGGATAGTTCTCAGATGAGAAGCTAGATATAAAGAGCATATAAAGAAAACAGGAATGATAATACATACTCCTTAGGAATAGTCAAATCAAATCAAATGTTATTTGTCACATACACATGGTTAGCAGATGTTAATGCGAGGGTACGTTCTTTGCTTCACAGAAACATGGCTCATAGTGATGGTTGTAGAGTGTTGGAGTGCCCCAGGGTTGAATACTGGGACCTCTGATTGCCCAGCCACTCAATATGAGACTTTTACTTGTTTGTAATGCCTGTTGTTTGAATGTTTGTGTGTTTGTTTGTTTACCTGTAGAGGACAGCTGGTAGGTTGGAGGACTTCCCAGGAGCTCCTCCCTCCTTCTTGCTGGGCTTCCTCTCTTTAGGGGCTTTCAGGACCGACGGGGAGTTGAGTTTCTGTCACGGAGAGAGACACGTCACACAATCAACTCATAGGAGTAGTGGAGACATCAGAGAGAAGCAGTGAAGGACAGAGAGGTCAATGGTGTCCACAGAGAGGAGGGAGTGGGACGGAGGGATGGGGGAGAGAGAGCGAGAGCGAGAGAGAGAGAGAGAGAGAGAGAGAGAGAGAGAGAGAGAGAGAGAGAGAGAGGGAACCTATTGTTGGTCAGTAGACAGACAGACAGCACGACATATGTCGGATGTGGGTCTATTTCTCCCCAGCATCTCGTTGGCTGCATGGTGGCTACTGTCTGTCGCAGGTTAATTAGAAAACGGATCTGCTAGGGAGCTACTGGGGAACTGGTGGGCCACTAAACAGACAGGCTTCTCACTTGGGCAGTTCTAATCTGAGCACGCTCAGTACGCCGCTGCCCACGGCTCCCAGGGACCTGTCCTATAGGGGGACCTAAGAGAGAGGGGCCAGGGCCACAGGACCCCAGGGTGTGTGTGTGTTTGTCTGGAGTGTGTTATCTACTAATTGTGGACCACAGTCTCCTGGTGCAATAGCTCAGTGAGTAAAAAATCCCTCCACTACTGATAGAGGGAAGTCCCCTGTCAGTTAGAGTTAATATCAAAGAGATGTGTGTGTATGTGTGTGAAGGTATCTGCTAAAATAAGAATTGGAGACAGGGAGTGAGAACCAGCACAGCCTCAGGCCATCTGTCTGGTTCATACTGGGAGTCAGACAGGCTCTGAGGCAGTGGGGGACTGAGCGGCGAGCACACACACACACTAACACAGCCTAAACACACACAGCACACACACAAACGGCACCCTGGGAAGGGTCAGCTGATTGGCACGCTTCAAGGAAGAGTCTCGGTGTGCGACACACACGTGCACAGCATTTCAAATGGGATGCTTTCCCTCCGTGCCAAACGGAACACTGCCTGGCAATGTTAATGAAGTATCTCAATGGTTAAAAAGCTGTGACCGAGGTGTTTTAAGTTGCACAATGTCTTCACTTTTAGAGAGTACCTCCCTCTCCCTGAGGCGTGCCCCACAACGACAACACTGAGTCAGTGTCTGGGATGAGGGCTGGGGCTGGTAATGTAAGGGATGGGACGGGCGGAAGCAGGGGAAATAGGAAATTAAAAGGGATCAGATAGATGACAAAGCAACTCGGGGACGTGACTGATGTAGCCACTTAAACCTTTCTACGTTTCTAATTATGGGATGTATGGAGGTCGTTGCAGATTCACGTCGTTCGTTCAGTCGTTCTTTCATTCCAGTCTTTCTTCACATCCTAGCTATATCGCCCCATCCATTTATCTGAAGACAGCCCCCATCGCACCCCTATCGCAAGCCACACTTTTAATCAAGCATCATGCATTCAGTTAGCCGCTTACGTAGATTTCTAAAGGGCTGATTACATATGCAGTCTACGGGCAACTGTATGACTGTCTTATCTAGGACTACCCCCTAACCTTAGAGAGACTGGGTGTAACCAGAGGGGTGTCTGTGTACATCTATAGCATCCTGTCAGAACACCAGCTCTCTGCAGGCCTCTCCGCCTCAGTTCTCATTCTCACCTAAACACAGCACAACACACACCTCACACACACGCAAACCTCGCACAGATACACACACACCTCGCACAGACACCTTACACACACACACACACACCTCACACAAACCTTGTCGTTTCCATAGTGTCATGTGAAAGAGGCTGTCTGAGACTGCGTCAGTGTCGGTACATTACCATGCTGTCTCCCCTCTCACAGTACAGAGCCTGTCTGGTTATTAATCTCTTCATCTCTTCAGTGTCAGTACATTACCCTGCTGTCTCCCCTCTCACAGCACAGAGCCTGTCTGGTTATTCATCTCTTCAGTGTCAGTACATTACCATGCTGTCTGCTCTCTCACAGTACAGAGCCTGTCTGGTTATTCATCTCTTCATCTCTTCAGTGTCAGTACATTACCCTGCTGTCTGCTCTCTCACAGTACAGAGCCTGTCTGGTTATTCATCTCTTCATCTCTTCAGTGTCAGTACATTACCCTGCTGTCTGCTCTCTCACAGTACAGAGCCTGTCTGGTTATTCATCTCTTCAGTGTCAGTACATTACCCTGCTGTCTCCTCTCTCACAGTACAGAGCCTGTCTGGTTATTAATCTCTTCAGTGTCAGTACATTACCCTGCTGTCT
Organism: Oncorhynchus clarkii lewisi; assembly: GCF_045791955.1. Lineage (NCBI taxonomy): Eukaryota > Metazoa > Chordata > Actinopteri > Salmoniformes > Salmonidae > Oncorhynchus > Oncorhynchus clarkii. The sequence continues at coordinate 48,793,860 of NC_092164.1, forward strand.
CCCCTCTCACAGCACAGAGCCTGTCTGGTTATTCATCTCTTCAGTGTCAGTACATTACCCTGCTGTCTCCCCTCTCACAGTACAGAGCCTGTCTGGTTATTCATCTCTTCAGTGTCAGTACATTACCCTGCTGTCTCCCCTCTCACAGTACAGAGCCTGTCTGGTTATTCATCTCTTCAGTGTCAGTACATTACCCTGCTGTCTCCCCTCTCACAGTACAGAGCCTGTCTGGTTATTCATCTCTTCAGTGTCAGTACATTACCATGCTGTCTGCTCTCTCACAGTACAGAGTCTGTCTGGTTATTCATCTCTTCAGTGTCAGTACATTACCCTGCTGTCTCCCCTCTCACAGTACAGAGCCTGTCTGGTTAATCATCTCTTCTGTCCCTGTTTATATCTGTTTGTTTAAGTTCCAGTTATCACATAACATTGTTGACTTGGGCACCGTTTGAATTTCGATCATCTTGGATTCAGTCATTCCACACACTACCTGAGTGTGAATAATGTTTCACTGGCTGTTGCTTTGGACAGAATGTCTGAATAAAATATTGTTTAATGGCACTTCCAAACAGGCTCTGTTACTTAAAAAAGTAAAAAGGTCTCACAGAGCAATTTCTGTAGAGCCGCATTTCGCACTCATTAAACGACCCATCACCCGTGGCGACGCACCTTGGCGATTTGGTTGCCATGGCAAGTGGGAACGTGATAGAAAGCAAGCAGACCGTGTCTAACTTCATTTAGAGTGAAGCAGAGCCAGGTCTGGTCTGCCTTTATGGCAAATGACAGGTCAATCACTTAGTGTAAATGAAAGATGTTGTTTTTTACAGGAGCCCATTACGGGCTGCAGAATTACCCCACGGTAACTTTGTGGGTTGCTACGGCGGGTTGCTATGGCCAATCTAGATTCCTCTCAATCCCTCATCATCACCAGCTCCTGGGCATGTAGCAGGGAGACCTGCCCGGTTGCAGTTTAGTCCTCTGACTTTCTAACCAACGTTTCTGTTCTGCGTAGGCATGATGAAACAACCAAGGAAGGACCGGTGCTGGAGCTTGGTTTAGTGGGAGGGTTGCAAACTCACTAATAAACATTCAAAAAGAAAGATAGGAGGAGGAGAATGGATGAGGAGGAAAGGAGGATGAGAAAGTGGACAGAGGAGCAAGAGGGAAGGAGGGGAGGAGAAAGTGGTGTGATATTAACAGACCTGTCCTAGGATTCCTCCCAGCATGGTCCATATGACCTGGCCCTCACTCCTCAGAACACCGTTGACATTCTGCAGGTCCTCCAGAGACTCACACAGCTACAGAAAGGGAGAGACAGACAGGTTATGTTGTGTGTATGTGTGAGTGTGAGAGAGATGCACACACATACCCTTGTACTCCCCCTTACATACTCATACAAAGAGAAACATCAAAGGACACACACACACACACGTAAAAACACCTGTCATGTCTATATTTGAAGACAGACAATAGATAAGACGTGAAGCTCCTCAGAGAGATGAGAGGAGAAGAGTATTATTAACTGGGTGTGAATCTCAAGTACTGTAATTCTCTGTCTGTCTGTCTCCTTCTGTCTCTTCCTCTCCATCTCTCTGTCTGTCTCCTTCTGTCTCTTCCTCTCCATCTCTCTGTCCGTCTCCTTCTGTCTCTTCCTCTCCATCTCTCTGTCCGTCTCCTTCTGTCTCTTCCTCTTCATCTGTCTGTCTCCTTCTGTCTCTTCCTCTCCATCTCTCTGTCTGTATCCTTCTGTCTCTTCCACTCCATCTCTCTATCTGTCTGTCTGTCTCCTTCTGTCTCTTCCTCTCCATCTCTCTGTCTGTCTGTCTGTCTCCTTCTGTCTCTTCCTCTCCATCTCTCTGTCCGTATCCTTCTGTCTCTTCCTCTCCATCTCTCTGTCCCTCCTTCTGTCTCTTCCTCTCCATCTCTCTGTAATTCTCTGTCTGTCTGTCTCCTTCTGTCTCTTCCTCTCCATCTCTCTGTCCGTATCCTTCTGTCTCTTCCTCTCCATCTCTCTGTCCGTCTGTCTCCTTCTGTCTCTTCCTCTCCATCTCTCTGTCCGTCTGTCTCCTTCTGTCTCTTCCTCTCCATCTCTCTGTCCGTATCCTTCTGTCTCTTACTCTCCATCTCTCTCTGTCTGTCTGTCTCCTTCTGTCTCTTCCTCTCCATCTCTCTGTCCGTCTCCTTCTGTCTCTTCCTCTCCATCTCTCTGTCTGTCTCCTTCTGTCTCTTCCTCTCCATCTCTCTGTCCGTCTTCTTCTGTCTCTTCCTCTCCATCTCTCTGTCCGTCTCCTTCTGTCTCTTCCTCTCCATCTCTCTGTAATTCTCTGTCTGTCTGTCTCCTTCTGTCTCTTCCTCTCCATCTCTCTGTCCGTCTCCTTCTGTCTCTTCCTCTCCATCTCTCTGTCCGTATCCTTCTGTCTCTTCCTCTCCATCTCTCTATCTGTCTGTCTGTCTCCTTCTGTCTCTTCCTCTCCATCTCTCTGTCCGTCTCCTTCTGTCTCTTCCTCTCCATCTCTCTGTCTGTCTCCTTCTGTCTCTTCCTCTCCATCTCTCTGTCCGTCTTCTTCTGTCTCTTCCTCTCCATCTCTATGTCCGTCTCCTTCTGTCTCTTCCTCTCCATCTCTCTGTCTGTCTGTCTGTCTCCTTCTGTCTCTTCCTCTCCATCTCTCTGTCCGTCTGTCTCCTTCTGTCTCTTCCTCTCCATCTCTCTTTCTGTCTGTCTGTCTCCTTCTGTCTCTTCCTCTCCATCTCTCGGTCTGTCTGTCTGTCTCCTTCTGTCTCTTCCTCTCCATCTCTCTGTCTGTCTGTCTCCTTCTGTCTCTTCCTCTCCATCTCTCTGTCCGTATCCTTCTGTCTCTTCCTCTCCATCTCTCTGTCCGTCTGTCTCCTTCTGTCTCTTCCTCTCCATCTCTCTGTAATTCTCTGTCTCCTTCTGTCTCTTCCTCTCCATCTCTCTGTCCGTATCATTCTGTCTCTTCCTCTCCATCTCTCTGTCTGTCTCCTTCTGTCTCTTCCTCTCCATCTCTCTGTCCGTATCCTTCTGTCTCTTCCTCTCCATCTCTCTGTGCGTCTCCTTCTGTCTCTTCCTCTCCATCTCTCTGTCTGTCGGTCTCCTATCTCTTCCTCTCCATCTCTCTGTCTGTCTGTCTCTCCCTCTCCATATCTCTGTCTGTCCGTCTGTCTCCTTCTGTCTCTTCCTCTCCATCTCTCTGTCTGTCCGTCTGTCTCCTTCTGTCTCTTCCTCTCCATCTCTCTGTCTGTCTGTCTCCTATCTCTTCCTCTCCATCTCTCTGTCTGTCTGTCTCTCCCTCTCCATATCTCTGTCTGTCCGTCTGTCTCCTTCTGTCTCTTCCTCTCCATCTCTCTGTCTGTCCGTCTGTCTCCTCCTCTCTCTTCCTCCCCCCCATCTCTCTGTAATTCTCTGTCTGTCTCCTCCTGTCTCTTCCTCTCCATCTCTCTGTAATTGTCTGTCTGTCTCCTTCTCCCTCCATCTCTCTGTAATTATCTGTCTGTCTCCTTCTCCCTCCATCTCTCTGTAATTCTCTGTCTGTCTGTCTCCTTCTGTCTCTTCCTCTCCATCTTTCTGTAATTCTGTCTAACTCCTTTCTCTTCCTCCCCCTCTCTTTCACCAACTTCTGTAACTCTGTCTCCTTCTCTCTCTTCCTCCCTCTCTCTTTCTCTATTACTCTGTCTGGCTCCTTCCCTCTCTTCCTCCCCCTCTTTCTCCACCTCTCTCTGGACTTTACTTCATCAGCTCTGCCAGAGGAGGTGAAAGGAAAACATTCACTAACACCTCACATTATCTCCCAGAGATGACTGAGTCTACATCCTTCTCCAAACACCCCCCCTTGTCAGGGACTTTATAGCTGTATCAGTAGCTAGACTTCTAATCTTAATTATCCTTCTCCCTCTTTCCCTCTCTGTGTTTCTCCATCTCTCCCAGGGCCGCTTCTCCCTCTCTGTGTTTCTTAATCTCTCCCAGGGCCACTTCTCCCTCTTTCCCTCTCTGTGTTTCTCCATCTCTCTCAGGGCCACTTCTCCCTCTCTGTGTTTCTCCATCTCTCCCAGGGCCACTTCTCCCTCTTTCCCTCTCTGTGTTTCTCCATCTCTCTCAGGGCCACTTCTCCCTCTCTGTGTTACTCCATCTCTCCCAGGGCCACTTCTCCCTCTTTCCCTCTCTGTGTTTCTCCATCTCTCCCAGGGCCGCTTCTCCCTCTCTGTGTTTCTTCATCTCTCTCAGGGCCACTTCTCCCTCTTTCCCTCTCTCTGTTTCTCCATCTCTCCCAGGGCCACTTCTCCCTCTTTCCCTCTCTGTGTTTCTCCATCTCTCCCAGGGCCACTTCTCCCTCTCTGTGTTACTCCATCTCTCCCAGGGCCACTTCTCCCTCTTTCCCTCTCTGTGTTTCTCCATCTCTCTCAGGGCCACTTCTCCCTCTCTGTGTTTCTCCATCTCTCCCAGGGCCGCTTCTCCCTCTCTGTGTTTCTCCATCTCTCCCAGGGCCACTTCTCCCTCTCTGTGTTTCTCCATCTCTCCCAGGGCCACTTCTCCCTCTTTCCCTCTCTGTGTTTCTCCATCTCTCCCAGGGCCACTTCTCCCTCTTTCCCTCTCTGTGTTTCTCCATCTCTCTCAGGGCCACTTCTCCCTCTTTCCCTCTCTGTGTTTCTCCATCTCTCTCAGGGCCACTTCTCCCTCTCTGTGTTACTCCATCTCTCTCAGGGCCACTTCTCCCTCTCTGTGTTACTCCATCTCTCTCAGGGCCACTTCTCCCTCTCTGTGTTACTCCATCTCTCTCAGGGCCACTTCTCCCTCTCTGTGTTTCTCCATCTCTCCCAGGGCCGCTTCTCCCTCTCTGTGTTTCTCCATCTCTCCCAGGGCCACTTCTCCCTCTCTGTGTTTCTCCATCTCTCCCAGGGCCACTTCTCCCTCTTTCCCTCTCTGTGTTTCTCCATCTCTCCCAGGGCCACTTCTCCCTCTTTCCCTCTCTGTGTTTCTCCATCTCTCTCAGGGCCACTTCTCCCTCTTTCCCTCTCTGTGTTTCTCCATCTCTCTCAGGGCCACTTCTCCCTCTCTGTGTTACTCCATCTCTCTCAGGGCCACTTCTCCCTCTCTGTGTTACTCCATCTCTCTCAGGGCCACTTCTCCCTCTCTGTGTTACTCCATCTCTCTCAGGGCCACTTCTCCCTCTCTGTGTTACTCCATCTCTCCCAGGGCCACTTCTCCCTCTTTCCCTCTCTGTGTTACTCCATCTCTCCCAGGGCCACTTCTCCCTCTTTCCCTCTCTGTGTTACTCCATCTCTCTCAGGGCCACTTCTCCCTCTCTGTGTTACTCCATCTCTCTCAGGGCCACTTCTCCCTCTCTGTGTTTCTCCATCTCTCTCAGGGCCACTTCTCCCTCTTTCCCTCTCTGTGTTACTCCATCTCTCCCAGGGCCACTTCTCCCTCTTTCCCTCTCTGTGTTACTCCATCTCTCTCAGGGCCACTTCTCCCTCTCTGTGTTACTCCATCTCTCTCAGGGCCACTTCTCCCTCTCTGTGTTTCTCCATCTCTCTCAGGGCCACTTCTCCCTCTTTCCCTCTCTGTGTTACTCCATCTCTCCCAGGGCCACTTCTCCCTCTTTCCCTCTCTGTGTTACTCCATCTCTCCCAGGGCCACTTCTCCCTCTCTGTGTTACTCCATCTCTCTCAGGGCCACTTCTCCCTCTTTCCCTCTCTGTGTTACTCCATCTCTCTCAGGGCCACTTCTCCCTCTTTCCCTCTCTGTGTTACTCCATCTCTCCCAGGGCCACTTCTCCCTCTTTCCCTCTCTGTGTTACTCCATCTCTCCCAGGGCCGCTTCTCGCTCCTTCTCTGTTTTTCTCTTTCCATCTCCATGTAAAAGCAAGTCGAGCGGTGCAATTAGCAACACACACTCCATTAATAACGCCTAATACGTGTGGCAGAAAGACTGAACGCAACATTAACTCCTCTGACTTTTACTCCGCTATTTTATTCCCTTCTTCATCGGGCCTGATGGAGCGAAGCTGCCCTGCGCCACTGTACCCAGGTCACATGGGGAGGACAGATGAAAGGAGGTAGATGGAGAGACAGAGAGAGAGAAAAGGCAAGGGACACAAGAGATTGAGGGAGAACGAGATGGATAGAGCGAGAGACAGAGATGAGAGATGGCGAGAGCTAGACGGAGGAGGAACAAGAACGCTCTTAAAATGCAATTTTTCACGGTATGTCGTAAAACAGTGGTTAATGTGTCATTGTCGGTTTATGAATGACGCACTGTCTGTGTTTCTGAAGACCAGAGGCCATGTCGTACAAAGACATAGCACAGCTTCAGTGTGAGGACTCAGAGCAACGCTGCTGGAGAATCACTGGTAAACCCCTAGTGACTGGTTGATAACAGTGTGGATTAACCTTTTGTCCACCATCTCCCTGGCCGTGTCTACTACCACAGAGCAGTCAAGCAAGCATTTTTCCCCGGTAGTTTTTACGGCTTGTACCCCTACTAACCTTGTTGTAGTCGACGTGCAGCTTCTCCTGCTCACTCTCCAGCTTGTCTTTGAGGCTCTTCTGCTCAGAGATATTGTCCTGGATCTGCACCATCTTCATGTTCCTCTCTGCATAGCAATAAGGACACCAATCAATAAACCACCATCCCAATCTATACACACACATCAATAGGACCGATCCCAATCTATCTCCATCTATATACAGGAAAAGGCACATGAGAAACAGGGTGTACTGATCTGATGGGAGATAGCTGGGGGATGTTGTTCAAGGTTACTGGCACGCTGTGTCGTCACACAAACACGTGCGAGCGCACACATTCACGCACACCCGCAAACACACATCTGGCAATGGCATCATCATCATTCATTTTGGGGAAGAAAATGTATTTTTTTCCAGGGCTGCATGCTGAGAGCCTATAGAACTCTGGCACAGACTCTCAAAGACAGTTCACATTTAGTAACAACATGAAGTATAATCGTGTATTAGGTTGGTAATGTAAGTCTATGTAGCCATCCGTCAGATTGTTTCCCTGCTCACCCAGGTAATAGTTGACGAAGTCTGCAGTGAGGGCGGGCTGCTTGTGTTTCCTGCGTCCGTCCACACTGGCGCTGATGTGTGACGTGTCTACGGGGAAGATGTCCGTGCTGAAGAAGAAGAAAACAGGGCAGACCCGGGATTTGAACCGACAACCCTCTGGTTGCCGGTCCACTTCTCTAACCTCTAAGCCCCTCCCTGATGAGGGGAAAAAGGTGCAGCTCTCGCACTTCCAGTTAAAACTAATCTTTGTGAATTCTAGGGGTGTGCCGAATAGTCGGACAAAACGAGTATTGTAACTGATTTGGCCAAGTTATGGATATGATTATGATCTGAGTATTACCCGTGATTGGAAAAACAGTTATTTTCGGGTGCCAGCAAGCATCTTTCTCATGTCATTCAGATACTATATTTGATTCAGTCATGTGTGTAGTCTAAATAACTCAACTGGCTAGTTCGTCTGTCTGTAAAGAGAAGGGGTTGCTGTACGTTGATCCTGCTGCTCTGATTGGATAATTTCACCGGATTACTTTATTTTTTAATTGAACCTTTATTTGAACTTTACCTCACATGTTTTCAGTTTGATGATTTAGATTGCTGCTGCCTGCTACTATGATAAATCACATGGTGAGAACATTTGCTATCAATGTGCATAATATCTCAAAATTGGGGCAAGGGTAGGGAAAAAATATGCTGATAAACTGATGCAATAAACTGATGCACATTCTGACTGAGTGACAGCAAACTTGACGGTCCACTGCACGTTGAGGACACACACACACACACCCCTCCGGGCACTGCTCCTAATTTGCAGCTTTTTTTCAGTGAGAACATGCAGGGAGGTATTTTGCCAATACCTATTTAGGCATAATAAAACAAGTTTTTTCCTATCACGAGTATCATCCGATCCGAATATCAACTGTCAATTTAAGGATACGATTACGAATATGAGTACTGCCATGTTGGCACAACCCTAGTAAATTCTAAATTTGGGCTACACCTCAGCTATTGGTCGATTTGAACACTGTCTTTTCCCGCAGACATAAATCCTCTACAGGAACGATGCCCCCCCCCATCTAAATTGCGCCTGGGCTGGAATAATACATTATGGCCTTTTTCTTGCATTTCAAAGATGATGTTATTATCTTCTACCAGATCTAATGTGTTATAGTCTCCTACATTAATTTCACATTTCCACAAACTTCAAAGTGTTTCCTTACAAATGGTATCAATAATATGCATATCCTTGCTTCAGGTCCTGAGCTACAGGCAGTTAGATTTGGGTATGACATTTTAGGCGAAAATTAAAATAAAAGAGTTGGATCAATTAAGAGGTTTGAACTCCTACCTGATGCCCATGAGCTCAGCCTTCCTCATGAGTTTCCTGATGGCGGAGGCGCTGGAGGTCAGGGGTCGCGGCAGCTTTTCCCGGGGGACCCAGGCCTGGGGCCGGGTGTTACGGGACAGCTCTGCCCTGGACCGGTACTGCTGCAGCCGGGTGGTAATACGGGCCTGCCAGGGGTTCAACACAACACAAAGAAACACACACTTCATTATCTAATGACAGTTTGACTGCGTCCCAAATGGTACTCTATTCCCTATAGGTCCTGGTCAAAAGGAGTGCACTATATAGGGAATAGGATGCCATCTTGGACGCAGAAATTACAACTTAAAACCTCCCCAGGTTGTTGCTGCTGGGTTCTCCTTCAATTCACTCCTGCCTGGCTCAGTTGGTAGAGCATGGAGCTTGCAACGCCAGGGTTATGAGTTCAATTCCCATGAGGGACCAGTATGAAAAAGTACCAAAATGTATGCACTCACTACTGTAAGTCGCTCTGCATAAGAGCGTCTGATAAATGATTAAAATGTCAAATGTAAATGTAAAATAAAAATAAAAAAGTGATACATGGGTAACTTACTGTCGAAGACAGGTCATTGTTCTATGTACAAGAATCAATGACGCAAACACTGACAAGCATTTCTATTTATTTACAGTGTGAGTCTGAGCCAGTCTTGACCTCTCACCTGTGCCTCGGGGGCCAACTGCTTCTCTTTGTCCTGTAGAGACGCCTTGCAGTAGGACTGGAGAGCCAGGTAGTTCTTCCTCTTCCACTTCCTGTCATAGCGGTCCGCATGCTGCTTACAGTACGCAAAGAAGGGATCAGCTATGTCCTGGGGAAACACACACGTGTTCAAAACACGATCGACCACAGGTCAACATTGTTCCTTGTGTACCGTGTATGCCATGCCTTTCAGCACTCTTAAGTCAAGAGATCAATTTCCCTGTGTAAAATACAGTCAATTACATTCAAAATAACATGTTAGATTCTGGGTTAAACATGGAACATTGTTATACTAGAGACATGATACATCAGAAGTAATACTATAGTACCTGAGGAGTGATAGAGACTGTTTTTCTTTTTTACATCAATGGTTATCTGTAGGAGACAGATGGCTTTGGAATGTGCTGGGTGGACGGGAGGCAGTTAACTTCTTAAGGTATAGGGGGCAGCATTTTCACTTTTGGAGAAATTGCGTGCCCAATTTCGACTTCCTGCTACTCATGCCAGGAATATAAGATATGCATATTATTAGTAGATTTGCATAGAAAACACTCTGAAGTTTCTAAAACTGTTTGAATCATGTCTGTGAGTATAACAGAATTATGTAGCAGGCAAAACCCAGAAGACTAATCGTTCAGAATTTGTATTTTTTGGTCTCTGTCTGTTCACTGACTTCTCATTGGCAAATGATATTTCTTAGGAACCTGTTTTCAGTTCCTACCGCTTCCACTGGATGTCACCAGTGTTTGGAATTTGGTTGTGGTTATTAATTTGTGCAATGAAGAAGTAGGCCATCTAGGAACTGGGTAACACTGTTGAGAGTGCGCAAGACGTGAAAAGTAGCATGGTTTGTTATCTTCCTGTATTGAACACAGATAGACCCGTCTACAATTTGATCGACTATTAACGTTTAAAAATACCTAAAGTTGTATTACAAAAGTAGTTTGAAATATTTCGGCAAAGTTTATAGGAAACTTTTGAAATATTTTGTAGTGACGTTGCGTTTTTTGGAAGCTGTTTTTTTCTGGATCAAACGCGTCAAATAAATGGACATTTGGATATATATGGACGGAATTAATCGAACAAAAGGACCATTTGTGATGTTTATGGGACATATTGGAGTGCCAACAAAAGAAGCTTGTCAAAGGTAAGGTGGTTTATATTTTATTTCTGCAGCGCCTGCAGGGTTGAAATATGCTACTCTTTGTTTACTATTGTGCTATCATCAGATAATAGCTTCTTATGCTTTGGCCGAAAAGCCTTTTTAAAATCTGTCATGTTGGCTGGATTCACAACGAGTGTAGCTTTAATTTAGTATAGTACATGTGTGATTTAATGAAAGTTAGATTTTTATATAATTTTTTTGAATTTGCCGCGCTGCATTTTCCCAGTTTTTTTGCCCAAGTGGGACGCAACCATCCCCTATCCTAAAGTTGTTAAGGGAGTGCTATAGGTGAAACAGGTAGAGAGTTTTGGATTAGACATCAAAGGGGTTGAGGTCAGGTCACCTTCAGGGAGAAGGAATGGTTTATTACCCAATCACTTTGTCTTCCTGTCAAACCATAACAGATGTAAGGGTTGGAGAGGAGGAGTGCATCTAAATTGGAGTTGGTGGAAACATGTTTTGTCTAATGCAGCTGTATGGACCCTCTGGGAAGAATAAACTTGGTTAAGCTTTCATAGTGTCTGTAGAGTTTTTACTCTGAGAATTAGAAACTAACAAATACTAATGGTTTCATTGTTATCTGAGATCAAAATAACATCAATGTAGTGCTCCCATAGAGTGATGAACTGTGCTCACTGGTGAAAAAGAGTGCATCTTATTCCTACAACGGAGTATGGCGATGGGGATTTTTTTCTCAGTAATGGTCTTCCAAATTCCAGGTAAGAAAACAGTGAATTACAATAAAAGCCTGTATTTCTTAATTATATTCCCTATCCACAACAACCATACAGCTCACCTTCAAGGTCCTAAAACATTCATCTCGCTCTTTCCTCTTCATCCTCCGTCATAGGGATAAAACACACTACAAAACCCGCCGGCCATTTCCCAGGCAGGCCCCTGGCTCCCCTAGAACCGTTTAGGCTTAAGGTGTTTTCGGTGGATTTTTATCAGAGGCTTCACCTGTTGATAGGGGCCCTTTGCCACAGCTCACTGGATTAAGTGGATAACGGTGAGTAGGCACTTTCTGGGCTGGGTTTATCGGTGCGCCGGCTGGGTTTATCGGTGCGCCAGCCACCTTTATGCCGCCGAAATAAGTGAGGCGATTCGCATATGAGCTGCACTGCAGAAGGATCCTGAATACTAACTATAACCAGACCGTTATAGTGTACAGACTTAGATTTGTTATTACAATTTCCATGTAAGCAGGAGGTTGGTGTAGGAGCCAGGGCCGGTTTAAGAGACTGTTTTAAAGAACTACTCGTTTGGGACCAGAGGAACTTACAGTAAATAAATACCTTACTGTCTCATTGACAAACTGATTCCAAGTAAGGAAGGCAATCAATTGATCAGATGAATTAAGGCTACTGATGGGAGGTCTGGAAACTGGGATCTGATGGATATCCTGCTCTAAGAACATCCTCACCCCCGCTATGTTGTTGAAACGCATAACAGGGTCTTTAAAAACAGACTGAGATTTAATAAAATCCCACTTCTGACACCATATGTGAGGAATTTGACAAAAAAAAAAAAAAACAGGGTCACATGATTCATGTCCTGTTTTCTTATCTTACCTCCTCCGCAGCTGCCTCGGAGAGAAGCCCCTCCCTCTGAGCACAGGTCACATGGAAGTAGGATCGGCACATGCCAGCATCACAACTGATACACACGCCTGTCCGGGCGAACCGGGTGTCCTCGCAGAAACTGCACTCCTGGACACAGAGGAAGCAAAAACATTGGTCAGAAACCCCACTTATGCAATAGAGAGCTCAGAAACTGCACTCAGGGACAAAGGAGACCATAAAAGGTTCAGAAACCTTCGACAATGACTTCCCTCAGTTCAATCAAACAAACAAAGTGACCACATGGAGAAACTTGCAAATGCTTTAATTATTCTCCTCTCAAATATAGTAATACCAGTCTTCTAGCAGCAATTCATTTTCCGTTTGAAAAGGCCCTGAACCACAGCAGGAAGCCTTTTCAAGTGCTTCTAAAAATCATTCTCCTCCACAAAAGTCTTCTATTGGCTTAGTGACCCTCAAAAGGGATCCATCTAGAATGAATGTCAGAGTGACTCCACTGATTGATCACTCCACTGATTGTATAGTTGGATGTAAAGTTTGACAGTAACCAACCACACAAGAGTCATTGTATTACTGTCTTAACTGTGCTGCTCCTCATAAACCAGACTAATTCATCACAGACAACGGAAGTCTATTGTCTGTGTTGTCAAAAACAGGGAGTCCAAAAATCTAAAACCCATTCCTCAGTCTTCCACTGTGAAAAAGCATGTTGGAAGTAATATGGATTGATTTTGTTCCACACGATTTACATCATCTTTATTCTTTGAATCATATAAAAACATGTCATTTGTACTTGCCTTGGCCCCATACTTGGAGTAATTCATCTCTGTGAGAGTCACTGGTCGTAGTTTATCAATGTCCCCAAACGCTACTCCAGGGACGTAGAGCGCACAAACCACATGGACCCATCTAGAAAATACACATGAAAAGAAACAAGGATACATTAGCAAAGGCGCTATTTGAAGCATGTGTCTACTACACCTACTCATTCAAGGGATTTTCTTTGTTTTTACTATTTTCTACATTGTAGAATAATAGTGAAGACATCAAAACTATGAAATAACATGTATGGAATCATGTAGTAACCAAAATTATTCAAAAGTAGCCACCCCTTGCATTGACAACAGCTTTGCATACTCTTGGTATTCTCTCAACCAGCTTCATGAGGTAATCACCTGGAATGCATTTCAATTAACAGGTGTGCCTTGTTAACAGTTAATTTGTGGAATTTCTTTCCTTCTTGCATTTGAGCCAATGCATTTGAGCCAATCAGTTGTGTTGTGACAAGGGCGGGGTGGTAAACAGAAGATAGCCCTATTTGGTAAAAGACCAAGTCCATATTATAGCAAGAACAGTTCGAATAAGCAAAAGAGAAACAACAGTCCATCATTACTTTAAGACATGAAGGTCAGTCAATATGGAACATTTCAAGAACTTTGAAAGTTTCTTCAAGTGCCGTCGCAAAAACAATCAAGAACTATGATGAAACTGTCACTCATGAGGACCGCCACAGGAAAGAAAGACCCAGAGTTACCTCTGCTGCAGAGGATACGTTCATTAGAGTTAACTGCACCTCATATTGCAGCCCAAATAAATGCTTCACAGAGTTCAAGTAACAGACGCATCTCAACATCAACTGTTCAGAGGAGAATCAGGCCTTCATGGTCAAATTGCTGCAAAGAAACCACTACTAAAGGACACTAATAAGAGACTTGCTTGCGCCAAGAAACATGAGCAATGGACATTAGACTGGTGGAAATCTGTCCTTTGGTCTGATTTGCCATGTCTTTGTGAGGTGTTGAGTTGGAGAACAGATGATCTCTGCATGTGTGGTCCCTACCGTGAAGCATGAAGGTGGTGGTGTGATGCTGGTGATACTGTCTGTGATTTATTTAAAATTCAAGGAACAATTAACCATCATGGCTACCACAGCATTCTGCAGTGATAAGCCATCCCATCTGGTTTGCGCTTAGTGAGACTATAATTTGTTTTTCAACAGGACAATGACCCAAAACACACCTCCAGGCTGTGTAAGGGCTATTTGACCATGAATTTGACAATTACCCGACCTCAACCCAACTGAGATGGTTTGGGATGAGTTGGACCACAGAGTGAAGGAAAAGCAGCCAACAAGTGTTCAGCATTTGTGGGAACTCCTTCAAAACTGTTGGAAAAGCATTCCTCGTGAAGCTGGTTGAGATAATGTCAAGGGTGTGCAAAGCTGTCATCAAGACAAAGGGTGGCTACTTTGAAGAACATAAAATCTAAAATCTATTTTGTGTTATGTGTTATTTCATAGTTGTTATGTCTTCACTATTATTCTACAATGTAGAAAATAGTAAAAATAAAGAAAAACCCTTGAATGAGTAGGTGTGTCCAAACTTTTGACTGGTACTCTATATATATATTATTTTTTTGCAGGACGTAACATAATACGTAATATAATATGAAATGTATGACGTTGTACACTACTGGCTGAAATTATACAAAACCTTTATAAAAGCATCTTTAAGTTATACAAGTAAATGTGTGCTGACAAAGCTCTATTAAATTAGGTACTGCAAAATTAGAAAATGTAAACATAGCAAAATATGAAAACTTCACTCAGATAATGAACAGAAATGAATCACTTAAACACTTAAAAAGCTTTTAAAACTTCAGTAGTTGATTTCAGCAGCCCAAGCCACACTCTCTGACTGAGCATCAGTTTGGTGTGACACATTTTCACATGCGGACTTTGGGGACGAGAATCCGAAGTCCAATATAAAGATATCCATCTCCAGCAAGCAAGCGAGCGCTCCACAGTTTAATTTGCTGTGTTTTTCATGCTCTAGTGAAGTAGTAAATTCGGGTGCAGGCTGGCTGAGGAGCCTTATCAGCGACAGCGTGGCTGGAGTCTCCACGCTTCACATAACACACTTTCTCTCTCTCTATCCCTCACTGTCTCTCCTCTCTTTTTCTCCCCCTCCTATCTTTCTCTCCTTCCCTCACTTGCCTTCTTTCCCTCTCTCCATTCCCTACCCTTCTATCTTTTTCTTTTTCTTCCCCTACCCCTCCCTCTCATTCTCTCTCTCCCGGTCTTCCCTCTCTTCTCTTTCCCTCTCTCCACCTGCTATACTTTCTCCAAAGCTGAATGCATGCACAATTTAAATGGAGAGAGGCTTTAGGTCGCCTACAATAAATTACCATTAACGGCCAACTACTTTTGTTGATGTGGTTGAAGGCAATTCCTATAGTGTAGGCAATTCCTATAGTGTAGGCAATTCCTATAGTGTAGGCAATTCCTATAGTGTAGGCAATTCCTAGTGTGTTGATTGCAATTTCAAGAGTGTGCGTGATTGGTCCAATGTAATTCACCCAAATGAGCAAATTAAATCATGTGAAAAATCATAAAATCAGTGTGTAGAATCATGGCCCACCTCCCAGCATCAGTCTCTTTGAAGATCCCGTCCTGATTGGGGCAGAGCTCACAGCTGGGCGTGACTCCGTTCTTGCAGGCATCACAGAACCACGGTTCCGTAGAGTTCTCCGAGGCAGAACTCATGATGGAATCGCTCTCCCCGTCCACTCCATAGCAACCTGGAACACATGTAGAACGTCTGTCAGTCACATCGTCAGAGGTGCTTTCAATAATGCTGATCGGTAGCTGAGAACAGTTAACATATTCCATTAGCTTTTACGTTTGCTGCGAACATTCAATGACTAACTATCATGCAATAGCTCTATCAGAGTAAGGGTTGCAGAATCCATTACATTGTCTAACAACAAGGTGGTGGATCTTCTTAAAAGGTGTGAGTCACACCTAGGACCCAGAACAAGCACACAACGTGTTTACTTGTTTCCCCTAAAACCTCCAGAGAGCTTTCAGTCTACTCTAAAACTTTTTACTCCAGCGTTCTAAGAGGGAATATTTTATCATATTGTCGAGGCCTCAGACTAAGAGAGAGAGAGAAGCCACACGCAAAGCACGCTAATATTTTTTCCAGGGTTCCCAAAACAATTACTTTCGTTGATGCGGTTTCTATGGCTGCTATTACACTGGCCAAACGTGGTCCGCGCTACAAATGAGGGCAGCAATCAGCCTCTCTGCCTTCCATTGGAGAGATAACACACTGGCTCCTAATTCAGTCAACCAGCCTCCAGGCTCTCTGAGCGATGGGAGACTCACAAATCAAACGTCAATGTTGTACATGCTCTGCATGCTTGTCACTCTGGACCACACTCGGGAATCAGTCGAGTCTGACGACCAACCGACTGCAAACATTGAGAAGCCACACTAGACGGCAATGTTTATTCAGTTGTATGTTGTTTTTTCTCTCAGTGCATACATGTCCTCTATATGTGCTCTCTGATTTTGACCATTTGCTTTGCATCACAGTGAACAGATTAGAGTGGCTTGAAAACGATGTTTGTCTGTGTGGAAAATAGGCGGGTTATATAGGGTACTGCTGTATCCAGGTCGTCATTGTAAATAAGAATTTGTTCTTAATTAACTGACTTGCCTAGTTAAATAAAGGTTCAATTTACAGCAGGTTTATTTATGTCCAGGTCAGGAAGTCCAAGTCAGGATGACATCAATCAAGTCAGGATGACATCAATCAAGCACTGATTATTTCAATAGGGCAATGAGTACAGCTGGAGCTTCATCCTGACCTCCAAACCACGATCTCTGCCTCACATTTAACTACAACAAACTACAATAAATGTCCTTTCTCAATGATTCCCCCCACAGTATGTAGGCAAGGGCAAGAGGCTAAGTCCCCAGGTGCTCCAATATAGCTCAAGGTTTATTTTCAACAAAAAAAAAGATATTACTGAAAATACTGCTGGCAACAGTTGGGTGCTTAATAGTGATTGGTGCTTTGAACCAAGGGAACCGGGAGCTGTGAACGATAACCACGCTGGTTTTACCGACTTACGGCTGAACCGTCGCCGTAAATCTCCGATGTTCCTTTTGAACCGAGATACAAAGCTGGAAGCACTAAGCCATGGGGTGCTGGCTAATGTGAGCTAAGCTGACCAAAAGTGATGACTACAGGGTAGCTTCATAATCCTCCAAGTGAAGATTATCCTTGTCACAAATGACGAGCTTGGCAGTTAAAGAGGTTATAGGGGGTAGGGTATAGTGTTGACTAAATCAAGAGAAGAAGAAGTCATTTGAACTGTATTACGATTTTAAAGGGAATGAAAGGTCTCACTGGGTATATGGTGCTGCTGAGGAAGGAAGGATGCAGTAGTGCTTACAAGACATTAGGTGTTAACATATAAGTGTGAATATGAGTGTGTGTGTGGTTCTGAATCTCCATCTGTTCTAATATGAAGATGAGTGTTTTTCTTTTTCCCCAGGATCAAACTAATAGGCACACATCATTTTGGTGAGAGAGCAATCAGTTATTTTGACAGTGCAGAGATGGGTTCCTATTTTCATGTTGGCAGCGATGTCACACTAATCATCTCTGTACGGTTCTCAACACACCCAACATAATGTCCATCTCTGCCTCCTCCTGAGAGTGAGGTGGAGAGAAAACACCTACACACCTGTCAGAGCAGCGCCATTAAAGGGGAATTCAGTTCAGTGTTATCGATGCTGCTTCAGTGTTACCGGTTCCATCAGTACATCTCATTTAGATTTCAGACACAAATTATTTCAGATGGAAGTCAAACAAATCAATATTGTTTGAATATTGTGAGAA
This sequence comes from Oncorhynchus clarkii lewisi, assembly GCF_045791955.1. NCBI lineage: Eukaryota > Metazoa > Chordata > Actinopteri > Salmoniformes > Salmonidae > Oncorhynchus > Oncorhynchus clarkii. The sequence goes on from NC_092164.1 coordinate 48,811,396, forward strand.
ATGTACATAACAGCTGTCTCTTCATACATATGCAGTTAAATAATTGTTTAATCAATTCAATAAACTAATATCCTATGTAAAAACAACTCAATAAACTAATATCCTATGTAAAAACAACTCAATAAACTAATATCCTATGTAAAAACAACTCAATAAACTAATATCCTATGTAAAAACAACTCAATAAACTAATATCCTATGTAAAAACAACTCAATAAACGAATATCCTATGTAAAAACAACTCAATAAACGAATATCCTATGTAAAAACAACTCAATAAACTAATATCCTATGTAAAAACAACTCAATAAACTAATATCCTATGTAAAAACAACTCAATAAACTAATATCCTATGTAAAAACAACTCAATAAACTAATATCCTATGTAAAAACAACTCAATAAACTAATATCCTATGTAAAAACAACTCAATAAACTAATATCCTATGTAAAAACAACTCAATAAACTAATATCCTATGTAAAAACAACTCAATAAACTAATATCCTATGTAAAAACAACTCAATAAACTAATATCCTATGTAAAAACAACTCAATAAACTAATATCCCATTTAAAAACAACTCAATAAACTAATATCCCATTTAAAAACAACTCAATAAACTAATATCCTAGGTAAAAACAACTCAATAAACTAATATCCTATGTAAAAACAACTCAATAAACTAATATCATATTTAAAAACAACTCAATAAACTAATATCCTATGTAAAAACAACTCAATAAACTAATATCCTATGTAAAAACAACTCAATAAACTAATATCCTATGTAAAAACAACTCAATAAACTAATATCCTATGTAAAAACAACTCAATAAACTAATATCCTAGGTAAAAACAACTCAATAAACGAATATCCTATGTAAAAACAACTCAATAAACGAATATCCTATGTAAAAACAACTCAATAAACGAATATCCTATGTAAAAACAACTCAATAAACTAATATCCTATGTAAAAACAACTCAATAAACTAATATCCTATGTAAAAACAACTCAATAAACTAATATCCTATGTAAAAACAACTCAATAAACTAATATCCTATGTAAAAACAACTCAATAAACTAATATCATATTTAAAAACAACTCAATAAACTAATATCCTATGTAAAAACAACTCAATAAACTAATATCCTATGTAAAAACAACTCAATAAACTAATATCCTATGTAAAAACAACTCAATAAACTAATATCCTATGTAAAAACAACTCAATAAACTAATATCCTATGTAAAAACAACTCAATAAACTAATATCATATTTAAAAACAACTCAATAAACTAATATCCCATTTAAAAACAACTCAATAAACTAATACCCTAGGTAAAAACAACTCAATAAACTAATATCCTATGTAAAAACAACTCAATAAACGAATATCCTATGTAAAAACAACTCAATAAACGAATATCCTATGTAAAAACAACTCAATAAACTAATATCCTATGTAAAAACAACTCAATAAACTAATATCCTATGTAAAAAACAACTCAATAAACTAATATCCTATGTAAAAACAACTCAATAAACTAATATCCTATGTAAAAACAACTCAATAAACTAATACCCTAGGTAAAAACAACTCAATAAACTAATATCCTATGTAAAAACAACTCAATAAACGAATATCCCATTTAAAAACAACTCAATAAACTAATATCCTATGTAAAAACAACTCAATAAACTAATATCCCATTTAAAAACAACTCAATAAACTAATATCCCATTTAAAAACAACTCAATAAACTAATATCCTATGTAAAAACAACAATAAACTAATATCCCATTTAAAAACAACTCAATAAACGAATATCCCATTTAAAAACAACTCAATAAACTAATATCCTAGGTAAAAACAACTCAAACTAATATCCTATGTAAAACCAGGTCTGTAAAGAGAATCTTTTTGGCATTTAACTCATGAGGTTTAAGTCAAATGTCCTCTATTCTAATCTCCATCTCATCTATTCACTCTGTGGCTACCTGTCAAAATATTTCCTTTTCTCCCCCCCAGAAATAAAAACTCCAGCATCCAGCGTTTTCAAGGTGGATGCTCTTAGATTAGTTCAATTCAATTTCTCCCTCAATGGTTACACTTTCGATTCCAAGATTAAGTGGACCTATTCAAAAGCACTCATATAAGCAGAGCATATGTGCAAAATGAAGCATCACAGTGACAACACCCACACACACAGAGCCCAGATCTCACTAAATAACACCAATTACATATGATGTAATTGACGGTTTTCATGACAGATGTGTGTGTGTGTTTTCAGATGGAATGAGCAGAAAACAACTGCCAGCTGTCTTCCTCTAAATCACCGGCACTGAATTAAAACTCCATAATAAGATGGAGACCGATCTCTCAAAACATGACTTTATTCTGCTCCTTTTAAAAAACAATGCAATCATTCTCATGGCCAGTAAACCATAGAATAAATCATTTCCTCGTTGTAAGGGGGAGAAAAACCAAAAGGCTGCTACGGCTTGATATCGTTTTCATTTCAATTCGACTTTCTAAACCTGTTTTGAAAGGAAGACAGAGAGAGGGAGAGCGAAAGACAGAGAGGGAGAGAGAAAGAGTGGAGTAATTCAATAATAAGTATAATTCAATGTTCTCGTCTGACAAAGGCCTGATAATGGATTACAACGCTTTTTCTAAAATGAAAATGAACTGTCAATAAGCAGCTTCACAATGCATTGTTTTCTTCTATGGGTCCCATTCATTCCTTCATCATCTGCACTTCTCCTCTAGGATGGAATTCATCTGAAAACACTGGATATAAACACAAAACCAGCTTAATATGTTGTGGATCACTTAAAGGCTCACTCTGTGATATTTACTATGAATTTCAGAGTGGTTAGGCCACATTTCTCCAGCCTCATTATAGAAAATCAAGTAGCAGGGCTGGCATCTTGTCATTATTTTATTAAGGTGTGGGCCTTTAAATGCATTTCAGGGGCTTCGGGAGCTGCCCTTGAGGCACTAAGGTCTCTGCAGTTAGTTGAAACAGCATGAGGGAAAACATGGTTTTTAACCTTGAGCTGAGCTCTTAACCCACATGAATGTGATAATTACCCTGGTGTATAACAGGAGATACGGAGGATGTACAGAAGGCATCTCACTGCCATGGATAACGCCATATGTCTGCTAAGCACTAAGAACTTCATGAACCTCGTCTAAGGCAAGGCTGCCTTCAAATGGCACTACTAAGAGGACTGCGTGACGGAGGAACAACAAGCGCGGGTATTGACGATGCTAACGCTACCAGGCCTATACTTCAAACAGTACGAAGGGTAGGCTCTTTACAGTTCTGTAACAGACTAAACGATGCAATACATAGGAAATGAGGTGCCATTTCACACGCAGCCATACACTAGCACCCTTACAGTGAAGGGGGATAGAAGGAAACAGTGTATGATTTGTGCCTTGAATTGGATCTGTTTTACAGTAGTAGGCCCCAAGGACACTGTCAGAGTGTCAGAGAGAGAGGACCTGTGTCATCTGCTGGTACTACAGTATGACACACGCCAGACCAGTTAGTCACACATTGGCGCTGTCCATTGCAGAGACAACAAAAAACAGCGCTCCTAAAGATAGATAATATGCATTTAAACAAATGAGCCCAAACAGTAGCGCCTAAATGAATTAAGCACATTTGAGAAAATAATTAACTTTACGGTCCAGAACTCGTTAGGTAGCCGAGTGAAATCAATAGCACAGGGATTTAATTGGTGGTAGAATGATGTATGTCCCAAATGGCACCCTATTGCTTATTAGTGCACTACTTTTGACCAGAGCCCTATGTAGGGAATATGGTGCCATTTGGGATGCAAGCAAGGCCTATTAATGACAATGTCATGTTCTTATATTGGGGAGAGCATTTTAACAGCCACGCTGCTTTAAAATTACACTGGATACCAGCACACTGCTGAAACAGGAAAACTGAAAAACAAGAGAGACTAGAAATTGTAAAGGGACATAAAAACAATCAAGAAGTGAGTGTCTTCTCTACTGAAAAGCTAAAAGGAGCATTTAGGCTTGAGAGAGAGAAACACAGAGATAGAGAGAGAGAGAGCGAGAGACAGAGAGAGAGCGAGAGACACAGAGAGAGAGAGAGCGAGAGACACAGAGAGAGAGAGAGCGAGAGACAGAGAGAGCAAGAGACACAGAGAGAGAAAAAGAAAGAGAGAGAGAGAGACACAGAGAGAGAGACACAGAGAGAGAGAGACACAGAGAGAGAGAAAGAATCAGAGCTTTTTTAATGGCGGTGCAGTTAATGTCGTCTGATCATTCAACACACACTAGCCCATGCTAATCAAAAGCAGCTAGTCTGCAGGTTGCAGGGCTGTGACAGATACAGGCTGTGTCTGTACAGACAACTGGCTATCTGAGCCTCTGCTGTGCTCACCAAGGCTTTTGATCTCTCTCTCCCCCTCTACCCCTCCCTTCCTCCCCCCCTCCCTCCCTCCCTCCCTGCACTGGACTTCCTGCATCTTCTCCTTTCATCCATCGTTCCTTCCCTCTGGTCCGAGGAGGAGAGTGTCTGTCTGAACGAGGGAATGTGTAGTGCTCCTGAAAGGAGAACAAAGAGTTCTGGAGTCAAGCAGAGACGAGGTGGTCGGACGACTCAACCAAACTGCAGATAATGACAGCTCATCTCTCATCTCTTCCTCACAGTCACTCCCTAGTTCTCTCTCTCTTTCCTGTTACAATCCATTGTTCTCCCTCCACCCTCACTCTCTTATTTTCTCAGAATAGTGAGTCAGGAACATCACAAAGAGCACTGTGCCTCTAAAGCCCAGAGGAGGATGGAGGATAACCCAGCACCTTTTGACCACAAAACGATGAGCTAAACATGAGCTAGTTGGAGCCAAAAAGGCTAACAGAACAATCCATGCATAGCTTTAGCATCCAGCATCCTCTCTTCCTCCCACTACAGTTGAAACTCCTGAGTTGGCAAAACACCAGCTCACCCTCCTCCTCTCATCAGGGTGGGTAGGGCACTGGGCACAGAATCTGTAGAAAGGCCCTGGCTATTCCTCTGTTTCCCATTTCATGCCAGCATCATCCCATGCATATGACAGGTTCTGCCTTGACGTGTGTGTGTGTGTGTGTGTGTGTCAACTTTCTGAGCTGCTGCGCAGAGCTGCAGGTGAGACATGGAGGCAACCGTGTGGGCCAACCCTCTCCTGAATCAACCAACCTCCCTCTCCCTCAGGGCGTCTGGCACTGTGGTGCTGCTGGCTCAAGAGGGGGGGGGGGCCCGTGTGTGTCTAAGAAATGGCTTGCGAGGGAGGGGCAGTGCTCAGTATGGAACAGCTGTCTGTTCAGTCAGGGGGCGGACACAACACTCCTACCTGCCAGCCTCTCTCCACCACGGGAGGAGAAAATGCCTGTGAGGCTAATGAAGGAGAAAGAGTTCCTACTTGTCACTTTCTTGCTCTTCTACAGTCCTCCAACCTCTATGCATGTCTTACTATGCCTTTTCTACAGTCCTCCAACCTCTATGCATGTCTTACTGTGCCTTTTCTACAGTCCTCCAACCTCTATGCATGTCTTACTGTGCCTTTTCTACAGTCCTCCCACCTCTATGCATGTCTTACTGTGCCTTTTCTACAGTCCTCCCACCTCTATGCATGTCTTACTGTGCCTTTTCTACAGTCCTCCAACCTCTATGCGTGTCTTACTGTGCCTTTTCTACAGTCCTCCCACCTCTATGCATGTCTTACTGTGCCTTTTCTACAGTCCTCCAACCTCTATGCATGTCTTACTGTGCCTTTTCTACAGTCCTCCAACCTCTATGCGTGTCTTACTGTGCCTTTTCTACAGTCCTCCAACCTCTATGCATGTCTTACTGTGCCTTTTCTACAGTCCTCCAACCTCTATGCGTGTCTTACTGTGCCTTTTCTACAGTCCTCCCACCTCTATGCATGTCTTACTGTGCCTTTTCTACAGTCCTCCCACCTCTATGCGTGTCTTACTGTGCCTTTTCTACAGTCCTCCCACCTCTATGCATGTCTTACTGTGCCTTTTCTACAGTCCTCCAACCTCTATGCATGTCTTACTGTGCCTTTTCTACAGTCCTCCAACCTCTATGCATGTCTTACTGTGCCTTTTCTACAGTCCTCCCACCTCTATGCATGTCTTACTGTGCCTTTTCTACAGTCCTCCCACCTCTATGCGTGTCTTACTGTGCCTTTTCTACAGTCCTCCCACCTCTATGCATGTCTTACTGTGCCTTTTCTACAGTCCTCCAACCTCTATGCGTGTCTTACTGTGCCTTTTCTACAGTCCTCCCACCTCTATGCATGTCTTACTGTGCCTTTTCTACAGTCCTCCAACCTCTATGCATGTCTTACTGTGCCTTTTCTACAGTCCTCCAACCTCTATGCGTGTCTTACTGTGCCTTTTCTACAGTCCTCCAACCTCTATGCATGTCTTACTGTGCCTTTTCTACAGTCCTCCAACCTCTATGCGTGTCTTACTGTGCCTTTTCTACAGTCCTCCCACCTCTATGCATGTCTTACTGTGCCTTTTCTACAGTCCTCCAACCTCTATGCGTGTCTTACTGTGCCTTTTCTACAGTCCTCCAACCTCTATGCATGTCTTACTGTGCCTTTTCTACAGTCCTCCAACCTCTATGCATGTCTTACTGTGCCTTTTCTACAGTCCTCCCACCTCTATGCATGTCTTACTGTGCCTTTTCTACAGTCCTCCAACCTCTATGCGTGTCTTACTGTGCCTTTTCTACAGTCCTCCAACCTCTATGCGTGTCTTACTGTGCCTTTTCTACAGTCCTCCCACCTCTATGCATGTCTTACTGTGCCTTTTCTACAGTCCTCCAACCTCTATGCGTGTCTTACTGTGCCTTTTCTACAGTCCTCCAACCTCTATGCATGTCTTACTGTGCCTTTTCTACAGTCCTCCAACCTCTATGCGTGTCTTACTGTGCCTTTTCTACAGTCCTCCAACCTCTATGCATGTCTTACTGTGCCTTTTCTACAGTCCTCCAACCTCTATGCGTGTCTTACTGTGCCTTTTCTACAGTCCTCCAATCTCTATGCATGTCTTACTGTGCCTTTTCTACAGTCCTCCAACCTCTATGCATGTCTTACTGTGCCTTTTCTACAGTCCTCCAACCTCTATGCATGTCTTACTGTGCCTTTTCTACAGTCCTCCCACTCCCTTTATCTCTCTCTCTCTCAAAACTTGCATCCTCTCCATCTCTCATTGCAATAGAAAGAAAAGGAAATCTTGTAATACAAGCCGTTTGCCTGATGCGTGCAATTCTGATGAAATACATGTCATAATACCTGGAGAAAGTCTGCTTGGTGGTTGGCATCAACTGTAATTGAGCAAGATATTAGGAATAAATGGACCCAAATAATTAGATGCTGCATGTTAGTAAAAGCAAAAACATTTGTAGTCTTGCATTTTCTTATGGAGCACAACTTGTTCTGTGGCACTGTAGAATATTAGAACAAGAATATGCAGTGTTTGACCAGGCACTTATTAACACAGGGAGGGAGAGATAAGTGTGTGTGTATGTGTGAGGTGTGTGTTGTGTTGGGGTGAGAATGAGAACTGAGGCGGAGAGAGAGAGTGGGGGTGCACTTGAAAGACCCTCTGATTTAGTGCTGCCAATGGCCATGGCGTGTGTGTGCCAGCATGTGTGCCTGCATGCATTCCATTTATAGGTGCTTTAAAATCAGTAAAACATCTAAATAAATAAATAAAGTGATTGTAATTGAAAATTAGCGCTGTCACATTGATTCAGGGGTGTGCATGGGCAACGTTACCACACCTGTCCAGAGGAGAAGGCCACATCTGAGAACGATTTAAGAAGCCATTGATTTTGTTTCCAACCAGTCAGAGGGAGACACAATGAGCTAATAATGCTAGATGAAGAGGAATAGGGTTAGTCTGTTAGTTCCCCAGCCAGAGCTGTATGGGGAGAATGCACTTCTGGTTTGCTGGTTTCCCTGCTATGTTAAGGTGTGGGGTGGACAATGAAGTGGTGATAATTTAGAGTTTGTTTCTGGTTGTGGGTATATGGAACATGCTACCAAAACCCAACCTGGCACCCAAAACACCAGCTCATCCTTAAATCTCTGCCTTACAGAAAAAACACAAACCTTCTGACCCAAACCTGAACAGCTACCAAGGTAGTTCTATAGCCCTTCTGAACAGCTGTGTTTCTGACCTGTGCTTACCGTAGAAGTAAAATAGGAAAAAGCTACATATATCTCTTACCTTCGTGTACAGTCACACCACAGTTGTCACACTGGATGATCTCGTCAGCGTCCTCGCTGTTGTCTCCCAGACACACGCAGCAGATCAGGATGTGTTCCATCCTCTGGGCCACCGCGCTCCACGCCTGGGCACGCTCCAGCAGGGCATCCTGGGTAGACAGGAAGTGGGAGACACAGTAAAGTTTCAGTAAAACCATTATCAATGCACCCTTATACACTATATTGCGGCTGTTGTACACATGTTCTGTTTTTAACTAGGTGGAATGTATAGGTCTCGAATGTCTTCATCTCCGTGTCTGAATGTAATACACTATTACATGTGATTCTAATATGCTTGTATACAACAGACCGCAAAAAATAAAGTTTCCAGACTCTGCAAACAAAGTTCCTCCAAGTCCTAAATCTAAAGCCTCTCACAATCTCCCCTCTCATCTGACCACAGATCGTTATTGATAGACAGCAGTAGGCTAAATCTCATTCACACGGATGGACTCTTAAGCTAAGTCGATTAGCCTAACACAAAGCTGTATCTCTCTAGCAGTCTCTGTGGTTCTCTCACTCTGATACCATGCAATCTCCTCATTGGATTATATGATAACTCTGTGGCACATAGCAACACAGTGCTGGGCTGGCTAACACACTGGATCCAATGAAGGGATCAGAGAGTTATATAAACTTCTCTAACAACTTTCACGACTACATGCTAAATGCTGAGGGCGAGAGGCAGTTTGCGAACAATAAAGTGTGATACAGAGGACATAAAGTTGTGTTTACCTTGTTGCTCTTTCCCTGTGACATGCTGTCAATGGTCAGCTCCTTGTCAAACACACTGCTGCTTATCACTTTCTTATTGGGTTTCTTCACCTCTTTATCACTGTCGCTACTGCTCCCTTCTTCGTTCTCATCTTCATCATCACCACCATCGTTGTCATCATCCTCACTACCGCTCCCTCCGTCGTCATCTTCCTCCTCCGCCTCCTCCTCTCCCTCGCTTCCTCCTCTCTGAGTGGCCGCTGTCTTGGCTTTCTTCTTGCCGGAGGTGGGCCTCCAGTCATTGTCGTCTTCGCTGTCGTAGTCGTCCATCTCGTTGAGCTCTTCCATGGTGGTGAAGTCCAGCATAGGGCGTTTACAACGCAGGTTCCACTTCTTGGGCTCCTGTGTCGCGGCCGTCCTCCGCATTACCACTACCGCATTACCACTACCCACATTACCACGACCTGGATCAAGGTTCAAGGGTTTTTATTTTTCACGTTTATAAAAATATTATTATTTCAAAACATGAATGTAACAAAAACATTTTAAAACATAGCCTACCTGTGCCACTCCCGCTTCCTCCACTCCCAGCCTCTGTGTTCGAGGCTTTCTCCTCTCTCCTCCGTCGGCCCCTGGGCACCCCTGATTGAGCAGGGTCTTTAGTGGTGGTGGTGCTAGTGTCAGAGGACGACTGCTCTTCCTTGGTCCTCTCCTCTTCCTCTGTGGGGGTGTCGTCACCTGTCAGCTCCTTGGTCTGTTCCTCACCGTCCATTGCAGAGCCGATGTTGTCAGAGTCGCTGTCGTTGTCAGAGTCCTCAGCAGCGCTCTCCTCCTTGGATCCCTCCCCCTCCTCATCACTCCCAATGGCACTACCCTCTGACCCTAGAACAGAGGAGAGAAGGACAGAGGGAATGTTCAACATGGAGTATGAATGAGGGCATGTTCAACATGGAGTATGAATGAGGGCATGTTCAACATGGAGTATGAATGAGGGCATGTTCAACATGGAGTATGAATGAGGGCATGCTCAACATGGAGTATGAATGAGGGCATGCTCAACATGGAGTATAAATGAGGGCATGTTCAACATGGAGTATGAATGAGGGCATGTTCAACATGGAGTATGAATGAGGGCATGTTCAACATGGAGTATGAATGAGGGCATGTTCAACATGGAGTATGAATGAGGGCATGTTCAACATGGAGTATGAATGAGGGAATGTTCAACATGGAGTATGAATGAGGGCATGTTCAACATGGAGTATGAATGAGGGCATGTTCAACATGGAGTATGAATGAGGGCATGTTCAACATGGAGTATGAATGAGGGCATGTCTGCTGTCTTAATCTCGTTTGTATTGACACTTTAAATAAAGATGAACATGATCAAATCATGTTGCTAAGTGATAAAAACAAAGTTGAATTCAGCTCTCTAACATTATATCATGTAGTCTAATCTGCCATGCAGATTAACATGAGCTGTTGGATTTCAAGGTGTCAGGTGACAGGTCCAGAGTCCAACACTCCAACACCACAGAGCCCAGGAGGTTCACGGTACTGTAGAATCTCATTATCAGCTTCTGGCTTCAGTGTGTGTGTTTCAGATAGGGTGGATGAAGACCTCAGGGCCAACAGAGTGATAAATCCAGCCCAGGCAGAGTGGCAGGCCCGAGATCGCCTCAGCGGCCACAGCCTCTCTAGATCATGCCGAGTCAGTGAGAAACACCGCTCTACAAGGTCACTACAAGACACAGACAAGCAGGGTGATGAGGATTTCATCTAAACCTTGGAATGCCTGCATCTGAGAGTGGGGCGGCACTGACAGACGGACCGGGCAGAAAGTAATGGTGGAGATAGTCTTCTGAAAGCTGTGTTGACATGGAGAATATCACAGCTAGGAAAATCTCAAAGATGGACATTGAAGTGTCATTTAAAGCTATTCAAGCCACAGCTAAATAGAGCCTTCATGACTATGAGTAGTCCATGATGGCCAACTTCTAAAAGGGATACACAACCAAATAGCAACAAACAACAATATGAAATCCATGCCTTGCTTTTGGGTATATTTCAAGTTGATTTGAATAATTAATTCTGAGCTCCATCTTTCTCCTCTCCAGTTCTATCTGAACTGACAGAAGAACATAACAGGAATGAACTGAGTGTGTGGGGGAAGAAAAGGTGTCATTTACAGGGGGAGTGGATGGAAGAGGACCCCCACTGCGGTTGGTTACCTGAGGCATCTGCGTCTCCCACTTCGAAATCACTGTCGTCTGAGCTGTCATAATCTAAGGCGTCCAGCAGAGAGGCAGCCAGAGGCTTCACCTGCCTGTGCTTCGACCCACGGTCCACTGGGAAGAGGAGGAGAACAAAGGAGATTCAGTGCCATGGTAGAGAAGTACCACCACCTTCCCCTACGCTCAACAAACCAAATCAACAATGAATTGGATTTTGGTGCAAATTTTCAGCTGCCATTGCCTTCCTTTGCTATTTTATTCTCATCAAAAGCCATATTGCAGTAATTGCCATGATCTCGGTATCAGACATATAATATGAATATAGGCTAGCCTATGCAAGCAGGTGTCGTGGTGTTGATAATCATAGCAATGCACATAACTAACTAGTCACAATGCTAGTAGCTGTGGTGGTTGAGACAAGAGTAAAGTACATGTTGCTATGCAGGCATCACAGCTTGACCTGCAGGGATATGGCTAGCTAAACTAGCTAGCTAGCTGGCTAGCATTATCCATTCAATTGTTATGGGAACAATGCTAACGCTAGCTGCTTTCGGGAACACGTTTTGACAGATAATGGAAATGCATAGCTATTAGTTACAACTGTAACATTAGCGGAATTGCTCGTCCAGTAAAAATGTAGCTAACATTAGCTAGCTCAGTAGATAACCATATTGTTTATAAATTGGCTAGTTAGCTAAACAGCATTCAACTGTCAGACTAACTAAACGGCTAGACAGCTAGCTAGCAATGACTCGACCCGCTAGTAGTATTTATTATCTTCAGAAAATAAAACAAATTGTGGGCTTCTCTGCATAAAAGCATACTACTTTTTTGTCAATTATTCCTTATATTGAAAATATCACTCACTTTATCCGTTTTCTCGTTTTTACTTGATTGAACAATGTCACAAAGAACGCCTCCTCAACATGTTATGTGCACAACGTTAGCCACAAGAAGTGGTGACGTTCAGCACAAAGTGATGTTGTAACCATGGTAGCCGTCGAACGGTGTCTCAGATGATGAAGAAAACTTGTGTAAATTATCGAGGGTGGAGTATGATGAGATAACACAAATACGTTTTTTTTAAATGGCATTTGACACAGATGACATAAGCCCATAACCCTCAATAGTCATGAAAAAATATGTTCAACATTGTAGGCAGTGTTTTCTTTGAGAGGATCAAATACACCTCAGTGATGTTACTGTAAGCCAAAGTCCTGCCAATATGTCACATTGGCACCAAAATTGTGTCTGTCAAAACCAGATCTGATAGAACAAAACCAACATATCTTTATCTGGGTTAAGCAGAATGTTGTGGGGAAACAAATACTACAACTCTCATGTACCCTCTTCTTCGTTAACCTTATTCTCTGACATTCATATTAACTTCTGAATGATTATTTCTGAGTTGATGGTGAGTAGGTAGAGAAACTACTCTCTGAGCAAGTCTTCCTGAAGGTACCAGATGATTTTCTTTTTATGTTGATGGACCATACATGACTGTGTTGGTGCTGGTTAGTTAGATGCATATTATACTGAACAAAAAATATAAACACAACATGGAACGATTTCAAAGATTTTACTGAGTTACAGTTCATATAAGGAAATTAAAATAAATAAATTAGGCCCTAATCTATGGATTTCACATAACTGAGAATACAGATATGCATCTGCTGGTCAAAGATACCTTTAAAAAAAGTAGGGGCGTGGATCAGAAAACCAGTCAGTATCTGGTGTGACCACCATTTTCCACATGCAGCACGACACACCTCCTTCGCATAGAGTTGATCAGGCTGTTGATTGTGGCCTGTGGAATGTTGTCCCACTCCTCTTCAATGGCTGTGAGAAGTTGCTGGATAATGTCAGTAACTGAAACACGCTGTCGACACGTCGATCCAGAGCAACCCAAATATGCTCAATGGGTGACATGTCTGGTGAGTACACAGGCCATGGATGAACTGGTATATTTTCAGCTTGCAGGAATTGTGTACAGAACCTTGCGACATGGTATAACGATACAGACCCAGATGCAGACACGGGAGGCAGATGGTTCGAGTCTCTGATGTTTATTATAATCCAAAGAGCAGGCTAGAGACGGGTCATGGACAGGCAAAATATCTTAAACAGGTCAGAGTCCAGGAGATACAGAATGGCAGGCAGGCTCGAGGTCAGGGCCGGCAGAATGGTCAGGCAGGCGGGCTCAGAGTCAGGGAAGGCAAGGGTCAAAACCGGGAGGACTAGAAAAATGGCGATAAGGAAAAAGCAATAGCAAAGAAAACCACACTTGTTGACTTGACAAGACAAGACCAACTGGCAACAGACAAACAGAGAACACAGGAATAAATAACCAGGGACTAATGGGGAAAACAGGTGACACCTGGAGATGGGTGGAGACAATCACAAAGACAGGTTAAAAAGATCAGGGTGTGACACATGCGGCCGTGCATTATCATATCATGCTGAAAAATGACGTGATGGCGACGGATGAATGGAACGACAATGTGCCTCAGGATCTCGTCATGGTATCTCATCTTATCGTCATGGTGTGCATTCAAATGGCCATTGATAAAGTACAATTGTGTTCATTGTCCGTAGCTTATGCCTGCCTATACCATGACCCCACCGCCACCATGGGACACTCTGTTCACAACGTTGACATCAGCAAACCGCCTGCCCACACAACGACATACACGTGGTCTACAGTTATGATGGCGGTTGGACGTACTGCCAAATTCTCTAAAACAACGTTAAAGGCAGCATACGGTAGAGAAAATAGCATTCAATTCTCTGACATTCCTGCAGTCAGCATGCCAATTGCACGCTCCCTCAAATGTATTTTTCATGTATTTTTCCTTTTTTTGCGTGGTAGAACAGCTTTAATATTGCAGATATATTGTGACTTCCATCAATGTAATTGTCTGCATCATTTCTAATCCACCATACATTTTTTTGTAAATCTATACAGTATATTCATACAAATATATACATATTTTAGATTTTCTTTATTATTTTCCCCTAACCCTAATATCCCTCCCCTAAATGGAGTAAACTAATGCACAACAACTCTTATGGTTCTACTTCCAGTTTGTACACACTATGTACATGTTACAGACACAATATAGTTTACAATAATTCTCTTTTGTTTGTTTTTAGTCCCATCCTTCACTCAACCCGTGTGGTTTACCACACTGAGCCCTGCTGATCTGTCTGCCAACGTAACAGCACGAGGGTGCCACAACAGACTTTCTTCCGTTGCAACGTCCCTCAAAGGCCCTTCTGCTAGCTTGCTAGCCCCGGCCCGCTAGCTGCCTGAAGCCACTCACTGGACTCCTGTGATCACTCGGCTACGCATGCCTTTCCCTAACGTCAATATGCCTGGTCCATTGCTGTATTGGTTAGTAATTATTGCCTTATTTCACTGTAGAGCCTCTAGCCCTGCTCAATAAGCAGTTCCACCTCCCACACATGCAGTGACATCACCTGGTTTAAATGACATTTCTAGAGACAATATCTCTTTCATCGTCACTCTATGCACAGGTTTACCTCCAGGTTTACCTCCACTGTATTCACATCCTACCATACCCTTATCTGTATATTATGCCTTGAATCTATTCTACCGTGCCCATATATCTACTCATTTTAATCTCTGTTCTGAACGTACTAGACGACCAGTTCTTTTAGCCTTTAGCCGTACCCTTATCCTACTCCTCTGTTCCTCTGGTGATGTGGAGGTTAATCCAGGCCCTGCAGTGCCTAGCTCCACTCCCATCCCCAGGCGCTCTCATTCGTTGACTTCTGTAACCGTAAAAACCTTGGTTTCATGCATGTTAACATTAGAAGCCTCCTCCCTAAGTTTGTTTTATTCACTGCCAACTCTTACACTCTGCCAACCCGGATGTCCTAGCCGTGTCTGAATCCTGGCTTAGGAATACCACCAAAAACACTGAAATTCCCATCCCTAACTATAACATTTTCCGACAAGATAGAACTGCCAAAGAGAGCGGAGTTGCAATCTACTGTAGGAATAGCCTGCAGAGTTCTATCTTACTATCCAGGTCTGTGCCCAAACAATTTGACCTTCTCCTTTTAAAAGTCCCCTCTCCAGAAACAAGTCTCTTACCGTTGTCGCTTGCTATAGACCACCTTCTGCCCCCAGCTGTGCCCTGGACACCATATGCGAATTGATTGCTCCCCATCTATCTTCAGAGCTTGTGCTGCTAGGTGACCTAAACTGGGGCATGCTTAACACCCCGGCCATCCTGCAATTTAAGCTTGATGCTTTCAATCTCACGCAAATGATCAATGAACCCACCAGGTACAACCCCAAATCCGTAAACACGGGCACCGTCATAGATATCATCCTAACCAACCTGCCCTCCAAATACACCTCTGCTGTCTTCAACCAGGATCTCAACGATCACTGCCTCATTGCCTGCATCCGTCTGTGGTCAAGCGACCACCTCTTATCACTGTCAAACTCTCCCTAAAACACTTCAGCGAGCAGGCCTTTCTAATCGACCTGGCCCGGATTTCCTGGAAGGATATTGACCTCATTCCTTCAGTTGAGGACGCTGGTTGTTCTTTAAAAGTGCTTTCCTCACCATCTTAAATAAGCATGCCCCATTTAAAAAATTTAGAACCATGTATTTTTTGCTAAGAGTATTATGATATTATTAATCGATTGACTATGACTTTTTAAATCACCAAGCAGTGCTATTTGCAGAGTTACTTCCAGGTAAATGTGGCATTGTGTGCCAAAATGGAACAGGTTATTAGAGTGGCATTTTATTGTCCCCAGCACAAGGTGCACCTGTGTAATGATCATGATCAATGATCATTATTTATATTTATTTATTTTTACCCCATTTTCATGGTATCCAATTGGTCAGTCTTGTCTCATCACTGCAACTCCCATACGGACTAGGTCGAGAGCCGTGCATCCTCCGAAACACAACCCAACCAAGCCGCACTGTAATATTTGTGTTGTGGAGAAATGACCAGACCAGTTAGTTTTTGTTTAGTCAAAACCCCTCGTGCTCTACAGTTCCCGGCACCCCAGTGCGCATGTGCATTTCCTATTAGGTGTATTATTAGGTTAGTGCTAACACTGCCGTAATGCATTACTGCTTAGTAACAGCACAGTAACTAATATAACTAATATAAACAGACAGACACAATGCCCACTTAACCCGGAAGCCAGCAGCACCAATGTGTCAGAGGAAACACCATGCACTTGACGACTGTGTCAGTATGCACGGACCGCTACAAGAGTCACTAGCGCGCAATGGGACAAGGACATCCCTGACGGTCAAGTCCTCCCCTAACCCGAACAATGCTGGGCCAATTGTGCGCCGCCCCATGGGTCTCCCGGAGCCTGGACTCGAACCCAGAATCTGTAGTGGCACAGCTAGCACTGTGATGCAGTGCCTTAGACCACTGTACCACTCGGGAGGCCCATGATCATGCTGTTTAATCAGCTTCTTGATATGCCACACCTGTCAGGTGGATGGATTATCTTGACAAAGAAGAAATGCTCACTGACAGGGATGTAAACAAATTTGTGCACAAGATTTGAGAGAAATAAGCTTTTTTATGATTTCTGGGATCTTTTATTTCAGCTCATGAAACATGGGACCAACACTTTACATGTTGCCTTTATATTTTTGTTGAGTGTACTTTGGATTTGATCTTCACTTTAATTGCTTTTGGCAATCAACTTAAAGAGCAGGTCCTGAGAGTTCTGACGTATCATGATTACTGGCCTCCCGTGTTTGCACAACCTGTCGCCACCACAATAAGATGTGGGAGTCAATAGGGTTCGCTGGTGATTGCCTTATCTCTCACTCTCTCATTCTCTCCACATGAGTGTCTCTCTTACTGTCAACTGATGAGGGATATTGAAGGATAAATGACTTGAGATTTAGGCCTGTCACATAATTTCACAGACTTCCAGTAGGCTAGGTCTGCTTTCCAAAATGACACCCTATTTCCTATATACTGCACTATTTTTGACCAAAACACTGTGGGCCCTGGTCAAAGGTAATGCGGTACATAGGGAATAGGGTGCCATTTGGGGAAAGCATGTTGTGTGTTGAGTGATTAATATCAAATATGCATTACATTTAAAAGGTTTTTCCTGCCTGCGGGTGGCGAGCTGTTTAATTTAAAAAAACAACATTGGTTATATCATTTCTATTTAAACATGACATTTTTGACAAGTTATCACAACCACAGACACTGTAATAGCTACATTAATTTAAAATATCATTTAACTCTATGTCAGAAATGCCAATAGCAACAACATTAGATTATTTCATGTCTTAGTTCAACCTAAGCCATATTCTCGAAAAAGTTGTCGTCTGAATAGCGGGCTCCCGAGGGGCACAGCAGTCTAAAGCACTGCATCTCAGTGCTAGAGGCGTCACTACCGACACCCATGCTCAATTCCAGGCTGTATCGCAACCGGCCGTGATTGGGAGTCCCATAGGGCGGTGCACAATTGGCCCAGCGTTTTCCAGGTTTGGCCGGTGTAGGCCGTCATTGTAAGTAAGAATTTGTTCTTAACTAAGTTGCCTAGTTACATAAAGGTTACAATTAAAATGTAAAAATAGCAAACACAGGCTAATAAAACCCTGTTTTGGCTTGTTTGCAGACAGGTTTGTTTCTATTGTCCTCCTTTGACTTTGGCAGTTTAGCAAACAGGAGATGATTAAAATAAATGAGCCTAGATTGATCCTGATATACGGCGAGGGGAAGACTGATGGGGGAGGTGAGCGGAAAGGATGATTATGACTGTCCTTGCCCGCCGATGACAAATGGCACTGTATCGTGTCTCTAAAGCCCTAGATTTGTATCTATTGCCTGGCATCAAAACACTTCTGGGATATCATCATAACCACCAGCGTCATCATCAATGACATCAACATTGTCACCTTTCTCCCTATTTCCACACTGTTTTGTTTCACTCATACATCCTATGTGCATTTGTTGACTGAGGAAGAAGTGAAAAGAATTCACACTAAACTAGTCAAGGTCAATACAGTATGATAATACGAATATGCCCAGAACAATCCTTTATTCTGCATTGCTATAGTTGGTAAAACAACAAGGGAGCCATTTTGGCCTGATTCTGTAGTTATTGTGTAAGTTTAGTTTGTATTATTCCATAAACATTTTTTTATTTTCAATATTAATGTTTATATTTGTCAATATTGAACAATTATTGTAAGAAATCAAAAATCAAAATACTTTTCCTATTACGGAGCAATCGGTATGACAGATGAAACATTATGCATGGAGTCTTAAAGGAGGCCTGAGGAAGGCCAATAGTTCCCAAATGCTCCAACTACATACACATTATTTCTCAATTATGCTTTAATATACAAACGTCAAATATATGTGAGCAATCCTTCCTTCAAAGGACCTTCTATGGATTAAATGTCATATAATTCCCCCCAAAATCTTTCCATGACATGAATTGACCAGATGAATCCAGGTGAAAGCTATGATCCCTTATTGATGTCACTTGTTAAATCCACTTCAATCAGTGTAGATAAAAGGGGAGGAGACAGGTTAAAGAAGGATTTTTAAGCCTTGAGACAATTGAAACATGGATTGTGTATGTGTGTCTGTCATAGGGTGAATGGGCAAGACAAAAGATTTAAGTACCTTTGAAAGGGCTATGGTAGTAGGTGCCAAGCGCACCGTTTTGTGTCAAGAACTGCAACACTGCTGGGTTTTTCAAGCTCAACTTTTTCCCGTGTGTACCAAGAATGGTCCACGACCCAAAGAACATCCAACCAACTTGACACAACTGTGGGAAACATTGGAGTCAACATGAGCCAGCATCCCTGTGGAACTCTTTCAACACCTTGTAGAGTCCATGCCCCGACGAATTGAGGCTGTTTTGAAGGCAACTCAATATTAGGAAGGTGTTCAGTATATGTAGGCCTAGAGAAGGAATCATATGGAATCCTATACTTTCTGGAAGCTTTGTTTTTACGGATTGGGTAAGATGAATTGTAGGCTCTATATTCAGTCCTAGGAAGGAATCATATGGAATCCTATACTTTCTGGATGATGAGAGGTAACTGGAATCGTAGGCACCATAGGCAAGCCTAGAGAATGTACAAAGGCCTGAGCCATATAGAGATATATGGCCCTGACAAAGGCAGTCATGTCACATTTGAACATATATTTACGGCTATGGAGAGGAGTTGTAAAGCATGTCTTATTGAATCCTGACTGTGACCCCATGCTGGAAACCTTTCCACAGTACCCCTCTCATAAGTCAGTCAAAGTATAATAAAATACTATACCATTACAAAGATTCTCACCAAGTCAGCACTCTGTAGGCTATATCTCCCTCTCTCTCTTAGACAGGACAAACTGCATAAACATCAGAAAGCAGAAATGGTGGAGGCTAGAGGTGGTTGATGTTGATAAACCAGGTTAGGAGATGAGGTGTGGGGAGTGTAGAGGGTGATTTAGGAGTGGAGGAGGTAGAGGGGTTCACTGGCCTCTGGAAGGAAACACACACACAGATACACACACACACACACACAGGCCCCTTACGTCTGAGTGTGTTCCTGCTGGGATCTTGAGAAATTGTCCCGCTGCAGATATCTGTCAACTCGATGAGCCAGAGGACAGAATCAATTACATTAAGAACAAGAACAACACAGGGTTTAGGAAATAAAAACATTACTGTAAAGAACACTGCATGCCACAGAAGGCTTAAAACCTCATTTGAATAGGAATAATTACAGTGAATGATTATTTATGAATCCTCCAGTAGCATGTAACTGAAATGCAGCAGTTGATATAACCCCCCACTACCACCTCAGCGTTTTGCATTTAAATTGAAATATTTATCCATTCTTACTTTGCAAATCATGTGACAACATAGTCTGTAGCATTTATCTTTACCTCCCTGAGACTCTTTGCCTTTCTGCTTCTCCCTCTCTCTCTTTCTCCCCACCTCCGTAGCTTAGATCTGCAAAGAAATGTGGGGAAATGTGATTACCAACACAGTGACTCGTTGTGAGAGGCGACAGGAGATGTTATCAAGTGTTATCTTAATGTTCCTCTCCTCACTACGGACAGATTAATTGTCATTTCAAGTATTATTACAGGTTATTTTCACCTTGGGCAGGAGCAAATCTAAGCTACAAATGCGACTGATGCACACTGGCTCAATTATATGGGTTTTTTTTCTGGCTTTTTGCAATTATTGTACGTTTGTAAGTAGAAAAGTGGCACAGTTCCAACTCTATCATCAAGTTCGCTGACGACACGACAGTAGTAGACCTGATTATCAATAACGACGAGACGGCCTACAGGGAGGAGGCGCTCTCCCTCAACGTCAGCAAAACAAAGGAACTGATTGTGGACTTCAGAAAAAAACAGGCTGGGCATGCAACCATCCTCATCAATGGTCCACCCCGGAGATGGTCAACAAATTTAAAGTTCCTCAGCGTGCACATCTCCAAGGAGCTGAAATGGTTCAACAGCACGGACAACGTGGTGAGGAAAGCACGACAGCGACTCTAACTTCAGGAGGCTGAAGAAATCTGTACTGTCCCCGAGGGCCCCTTACAGTGTTCTACAGGAGCACCATCGAGAGCATACTGTTGGGCTGCATCACAGCCTGGTATGGCAACTCCACCACCACTGACCGCAAGGCACTAGTCAGCTACCTGATCCCCCTGTCTTCCTGCTGCTTCACCCCCTGTCTTCCTGCTGCTTCACCCCCTGTCTTCCTGCTGCTTCACCCCCTGTCTTCCTGCTGCTTCACCCCCTGTCTTCCTGCTGCTTCACCCCCTGTCTTCCTGCTGCTTCACCCCCTGTCTTCCTGCTGCTTCACCCCGTCTTCCTGCTGCTGCTCCCACTGTCTTCCTGCTGCTCCCACTGTCTTCCTGCTGCTCCCACTGTCTTCCTGCTGCTGCTCCCCCTGTCTTCCTGCTGCTGCTCCCCCTGTCTTCCTGCTGCTGCTCCCCCTGTCTTCCTGCTGCTCCCCCTGTCTTCCTGCTGCTTCCCCTGTCTTCCTGCTGCTCCCCCTGTCTTCCTGCTGCTCCCCCTGTCTTCCTGCTTCACCCGTCTTCCTGCTACTCCCCCTGTCTTCCTGCTGCTCTTACTGTCTTCCAGCTGCTTCACCCCTGTCTTCCAGCTGCTTCACCCCTGTCTTCCAGCTGCTTCACCCCTGTCTTCCAGCTGCTTCACCCCTGTCTTCCAGCTGCTTCACCCCTGTCTTCCAGCTGCTTCACCCCTGTCTTCCAGCTGCTTCACCCCTGTCTTCCGGCTGCTTCCCCACTGTCTTCCTGCTGCTTCCCCACTGTCTTCCTGCTGCTACCACTGTCTTCCTGCTGCTACCACTGTCTTCCTGCTGCTCCCACTGTCTTCCTGCTGCTTTGGACATCATTGTTTCATTCACCCCTGCAGTGTTGGAGCTTGAACATTAAGTATTTCACTATACAATGCAACTACATCTGTGACCCTGTGCATGTGATCAACAAAAAAAGGAAAGTATAATGATAATGGTGATGTCATCACACAGATGATTCAGTGCCATTTACATTCATAGTATGATTTACAATGATTTATTTGTGTTTTTTTGTGTGTGTCAGATGCCCAGTCCACATGGCGTAATGAGACACTGAATACCCAGAGAGTGTACAACAGGTTGTTTTACTATGATTCTGAGTGTAATGGACTCTCTCTCTAGGGTGTTCCTTGTCTCTATGTCTGTGGCTTGTTCCACTACACGAGAGATGAAAGGGGAGGAAGACTACAAATCCATACAGGACATTCTGTCTGAGCCCTCTGGCTATACCTCCTCTCATCTCTCTCAGCATGAAGGCCACTCATACAGACCACCTGCCATTTCCATGTGCAGCGAAAGCAAACTTTAATCAACCACTCCGACCGACATTATCATCTGAATTAGACACAGTGCACTGCCTCTTTGAAGTTCAACATTGGGAGTCCTTCCCGAATTTACCTTCACAATGACCATTGGTTTTCAGTAACCTAAAGGCATGATGGAATTCAGAATCCATGCTGAAACTATCTCTGGTGAGAGTATTTAGACTGATTATTCACTGCATGTAGTTGTAGCACATTGTGATTGACATGTGTACAGTTGAAGTCGGAAGTTTACATACACTTAGGTTGGAGTCATTAAAACCCGTTTTTCAACCACTCCACAAATTTCTTGTTAACAAACTATTGTTTTGACAAGTCTGTTAGGACATGTACTTTGTGCATGACACAAGTAATTTTTCCAACAATTGTTTACAGACAGATTATTTCACTTATCATTCACTGTATCACAATTCCGGTGGGTCAGAAGTTTACATACATATGTTGACTGAGCCTTTAAACAGCTTGGAAAATTCCAGAAATTATGTCATGGCTTTAGAAGCTTCTGATAGGCTAATTGACATCATTTGAGTCAATTGGAGGTGTACCTGTGGATGTATTTCAAGGCCTACCTTCAAACTTAGTGCCTCTTTGCTTGACATCATGGGAAAATCAAAATAAATCAGCTAAGACCTCAGAAAAATAATTGTAGACCTCCACAAGTCTGGTTCATCCTTGGGAGCAATTTCCAAATGGCTGAAGGTACCACGTTCATCTGTACAAACAATTGTATGCAAGTTTAAACACCATGGGACCATGCAGACGTCATACCGCTCAGGAAGGAGACGCGTTCTGTCTCCTAGAGATGAATATTGTTACGCTCGTCGAAATGATCGGACCAAGGTGCAGCGTGGTAGGCGTACATTTTATCTTTATTAAAAATGAACACCTAAAAACAACAAAAGGAAAACGAACGTAACGTTCGGTAGGCTACACAGAGCTGTACAAAAAACAACATCCCACAAAACAGGCTGCCCAAGTATGATTCCCAATCAGAGACAACGATAGACAGCTGTCCCTGATTGAGAGCCATACCCGGCCAAAACATAGAAACAAAGAACATAGAGTTTCCTACCCGAGTCACACCCTGACCAACCAAATAGAGAATAAAAAGATCTCTACTGTCAGGGCGTGACAAACGTACTTTGGTGCGAAAAGTGCAAATCAATCCCAGAATAACAACAAAGGACCTTGTGAAGATGCTGGAGGAAACAGGTACAAAAGTCTCTATGTCCACGGTAAAACGAGTCCTATAGGGACGCTCAGCAAGGGAGAAGCCACTGCTCCAAAACTTCCATAAAAAAAGCCAGGCTACGGTTTTCAACTGCACATGGGGACAAAGATCATACTTTTTGAAGAAATGTCCTCTGATCTGATGAAATAATATATAATAATAATAATATAATAATAATATAACTTTGCTGCAGGAGGGGCTGGTGCACTTCACAAAATACAGTAGATGGCATCATGAGGTAAGAAAATTATGTGGATATATTGAAGCAACATCTCAAGACATCAGTCAGGAATTTTTAAGCTTTTCCACAGTTGTGGCACAATGGCTTAAGGACAACAAAGTCAAGGTATTGGAGTGGTCATCACAAAGCCCTGACCTCAATCCAATAGAAGATTTTTGGGCAGATCTGAAAAAGCATGTGCGAGCAAGGAGGCCTACAAACCTGACTCAGTTACACCAGCTCTGTCAGGAGGAATAGGCCAAAATTCACCCAACTTATTGTGGGAAGCTTGTGTAAGGCTACCCAAAACGTGTGACCCAAGTTAAACAATTTAAAGGCAATGCTACCAAATACTAATTGAGTGTATGTAAACATCTGGCCCACTGGGAATGTGATGAAAGAAATAAAAGCTGAAATAAATCATTCTCTCTGCTATTATTCTGACATTTCACATTCTTAAAATTAAGTGGTGATCCTAACTGACCTAAGACAGGGAATTTTTACTAGGACTAAATGTCAGAAATTGTGGAAAAACAGAGTTTAAATGTATTTGGCTAAGGTGTACGTAAACTTCCAACTTCAACTGTACTTAGCAGGATCTCTCTCACACACACACACACACACACACACACACACACACACACACACACACACACACACACACACACACACACACACCACCATAATGCAACGAAGATGAAGTTCTGAAAAGGGAGACACTACAATGCAGTAAACTCTATTTTCCAGCCCGACTAGAGTGCCACTCCTTGACATGGTGGCATTTGACCAGGAATACACTCATCTTCCTGCTCCAAGGAAATTCAGCACCTTGCAGGTTAGCCTTTCAAACCCCTGCTACTTGGTATTCTGGGATGTTTCAATCATGTTCCCCCGAGCCGCACGTCAACAAGTCTAGAAGGAGAGATCCTAAAAAAAAAATCTAAGCGGATGGCATATGTCTGACAACTTCCAATTTCCTTTAAAAATGCGCAACTATTTCTAAAGCTTGGGGGCCTCTCTCCTTGGTGCCAGAGACAGAGGCTCCATTTCCCCTGATGGATTGGCTGTCATATCCCCACAGAAAGGTGCTTCTTTTACTTTATAGACGCACGTCTCTGCTGTGCTCTTGTCTGCACTGTGGAGTGGATCCCAGCCCAGCTCACCGCTGAGCCACCATCGTTTTTCTCCCCTTATCGCTACCCTGCCGTTTCCTTCCCCAGTCTCCCAGACATAAACACCAACACACAGCAACTAGAAGGGAGAGAATATCATCATTTTTTTCTGTTTTCAACTTTCGCTTTGATGTCGTTCACATGCAATATTATAATCATCATTAATCAGTTAGTTATAGAGGGTAATTACAGTACATGGGTATTTGTATTATCATGTGTGGATGTAGTGTGTGAGGCTGGAGTCTGTGTGTGTGTGTGTGTTGGGTAGAGCCGTGAGCCGTGAGTGTTTGTGTGTGTAGTGCTATGCAGTTCCTATGTTGCCTGGCTACCCAGACTCCATGCTCCAGCCAAACGCTATGCCACGCACACAGACGTTAGTTCATTCTCCTCAATGAGTCTGGATCTGACTACCCCTTCGACCCTTCACCGAATGCAAACACGGAAACCGATGGGTTGGGCCAGAGCCAGAACACACGCGGGTAAATCTGCCGTTTGAAATTGTGTCATTGGCTTTGATATGCTGATTGGTTAGAGACCCTCGTCACCACAAACGACTTCAACGATAGCAGTCTCAGACTAAAGAATGTAGTGAACAACAGAGCAGCGGGACAATTTAGTGTGAGTTGTCAGGCTAGGGCCTATGTGACGTGTGTATGTGTCTGAACAATTTGGTGTGTGTGTGTGTGTGTGTTTGCTCGCGCTCACACTCGCCTGTATGTGTGTGTTTGACCTAGTGGACATTGTCTTCCTGGAAAATCTGGTCCCTCCAGCAGGCCTTCTTGTGAGCAGCGGCTTATCAGCTCCGACCAGAGTCCCCCTCTCCCTCTCCCTCTCCCAACCACCTCCATCGCCTTAGAGGACAGTAAATTGTACCCAAGCAGTTAATAAGAATACAAAATATTGTGAGTGAAGTTTGCTCATGCAACCATAAAAATACTGCATGGAAACATCTGCAGGGAAAAGTTTGGTATTAAAGAAACTCCATCTTCTCGGCGGTGGCTCTCTACAAGAGCCAACATCACATGTTCCCGCACCAACCAGCCAGCCGCGCAGTCTTGCGTTTGGCTAGCGTTCGACGGACGACCCACATCTCATGATTAACAATGCAGGTGGCTTTCTCCCTCCTCCACACACACAGTAGCAAAACAAACATTTATTTCCATGGCATTACACTAGGAAGTGTCATGGGTGCATATTGAATTCTCTACAACAGCGTGACTGGCTGCTGTGTGTATGGAGAGAAGGAAGGTAATTACATATTGAATGTTCTTTTTGTTCAGTCAGCTCCTGGAGGGGAAAATCCATCTGTTGCACACACTGCAGAGATTGTGTGGAATGTGTGTGTGTGTGTGTGAGGTGTGTGTGCATAAAAGGCATGTTTCCTCCAGCCACCTCAAACACACACAACACCAACCATTTACAGCAATATCAAAACAGGTATCACTTCTGCCAGATGTCTGTACCACGGCAAATTAGGTCCTTGGCACGCCACACATCATACATTTCTGTTCTACATGTTCTGTGAAATAAGAGAGAGGGATGATATGAGACACACGTTTGAAAGAAGAAAATCTGCATGCTTGGGCTTTAGTCTGAACATCACATTTCTATACTCCGTGAATACAGGTATCCATCGACAATCTGCAAAAGAGCCCGTAGCTAGTTCGTCTTGCTAAAACTAATCTTGGCACCCAGAACAAAATCTCACATACTTCCTGGCCAGCTACTAGGTTTTGCTAAGCATGTTACAATAGACTATGCCAACACAGATAAAAACATGATCAAGCATAAGTCCACTCCACACTTTGTCTGGCTTACATGTCCAGTCATTTCATTAGGTTGTTCAAGCACTCAGTTGGAGTATGTCTCATGTATTCAGGTGTTCTAATAGTGCTATATGATTAGTCAACTGGCCCTTTTCTTTTGACTAGACAAAGAACCTCTTCCTTTGTAATAACATAGAGATAGATATCTGTTACTATAGTTGGTCAGTTGTTCACTGTGGATTATCCCAACTCTCGTAGCACTGTTTGTGTCTATTAGTAGCTAGCTCGTTCTCCCTCACCTCCATCCATCACCCCTCCATTCCTCCCCATGAACCCTCCCTCCCTGCCAACCCTAATGCTGTCTCCACAAATCTGTGTCTGCTGTGCCTGTGCCTCTGTCAGATTTGGGAAGGAGAGCCATTGTTCTCAGATGTAAGATCCCCTGCTTCAGCTTGTGGGATTAGGGCTGGTAATGCGCTGGCTTGGCAGGGCTCTGGCAGGACTCTAGCTGTATATGGACTAGCCTAGCTAGCGCTCTACGCTACTCAGAATGTCAGGGGTTTTAGCTGTGGACTAGCCTGGCGCTCTACGCAAAGTGTCTGTCTGGTGCTCTGCACCACCCACTGCAGAACCAGGGACCAGGGTGGAGGGGCTATAGCAGAGGGAGACAAGACTCAAAGAGGTGAGCCTACTGTGGGGAGGCTGGCCAAGCTTCACCCTACCATGACCTCAACCACCCCCTCCACTTTTCTTATGATAGCTCTGCTGTTTGACTCTATTGCATTTGGTCTTTGTGGGTCATTATCTTATTATATATTTGCTATTCATAGACTATTCATTTAAAGACATTGACGTTCCTCACTTTAGATTTGTCCACAACATCAAGGAACTAGACTGATTTGCAGGTGTGCTATTCAGACAGTCAGGGAGTGTACTGTACCGTCAAAAGAAAACATTTACCTTATCACACCATCCGCAGCCAGACCAATCACTCTCTGAATATCAACTTTGCTTTGCTTTGTTCGATGTCCCTCATATTCATATTCATATGAATTTCCTCTTCATTATGTCTTACCCATGTCAGTGATTACCCTCAGACAGACAGCACACTGCGGCCGCTCACTACAGAATACATCATCAACAATTTACACGTCATTAGCTTTGTTTCGATCATATTTGTTTGATGAAATGTCTCCCTGCATCGTGGAGAGAGCGAAGACCGGGTTATTTACCATGTTTAGAGAGAAGGGGAAGGCAAACCGTGGTGTGTTGGGTTGATTAATTGCCTTGCCTCGAAGGAGGGAGAGTTTCAAAGAAGGGAGTGTGCGTGCGCGTGTGTGTGTGTGTGTCTGTGTGAACATCCATCCCTGTGTGTGTAGTCAGGTGGGTCGGTTGAGTTCAGTGTGTGTTGATTGGTTTATTAATCTCTGCCAGGCCAGTCAGCTGATAGGATAGTAATGCAGGTGATTTAATTAGTGTATATGAGCTGCTGTCCACTCATCCAAATGCAAACACCCTGTAGAGGACATGCATCTAACTCTGTCAGCTAGAAGGGTAAATGTGTGTTTGTGTGTGCTTCCGCCTGATGCATGTGCATGTGCATGTGTGTTTGTGTGTGCGTGCATACGCGTGTCATGAGATCGATGGAGGGGAAGGCACCACTCCCTGCTTTCCTGCAGAGGGCAATGATGAGACAACACCAACAGCAGAGGAGCTCACATCTGTGTGCAATAGCAGAGCAAACCAACTCCTAACAGACAGATCTCACAAGAACACACAACTGGAACACTTACTACTCTCAGTTCATTTCAAAGCATTTAATGTGTTTCTATGGGCACATATCATGGGAAATAAATGTCAGTATTTACTCATCTCTCACCAAATAGTTTTCTGAAGGACCTTTGAAATGCAATGCGACTGCAATTATATGAATACAACTCAACATTAGCAAGAAACACTTTTTAATAGTCAAATCAATTATTATCTAGGCCAGTGGATCCCAAACTTTGTATAGTCCCGTACCCCTTCAAACATTCAACCTCCAGCTGCATACCCTCTCTAGCACCAGGGTCAGCGCACTCTCAAATGTTGTGTCTTGCCATCATTGTAAGCCTGCTGCACACACACTATACGATACATTTATTAAACATAAGAATGAGTGTGAGTTTTTGTCACAGCCCGGCTCGTGGGAAGTGACAAAGAGCTCTTATAGGACCAGGGCACAAAAAATAATACAATAATAATGTCACGTTCTGACGTTATTTCCTTTGTTTTGTCGTTATTTAGTATGGTCAGGGCGTGAGTTGGGGTGGGCAGTCTATGTTTGTTTTTCCATGATTTGGGGATTTCTATGTTTCGGCCTAGTATGGTTCTCAATCAGAGGCAGGTGTCATTAGTTGTCTCTGATTGAGAATCATACTTAGGTAGCCTGGGTTTCACTGTGTGTTTGTGGGTGTTTGTTTCCGTGTCTGTGTTTTTCACCACACGGTACTGTTTTGGGTTTCGTTCATTCCACGTTTATTGTTTTTTGTATTCAGTTGTTCATGTGTACTATTTCTTATTAAAAGAACCATGGACACTTACCATGCCGCATATTGGTCCTCCGATCCTTTTCGCCTCTCCTCTTCGGAAGAAGAGGAGGAAATCCCTTACAAATAATAAATCATTTTACTCTTTATTTAGCCATCTTACAAATAAAACCTTATTTGTTACTCAAAAATGGTGAATAACTCACCACAGGTTAATGAGAAAGTTGTGCTTGAAAGGATGACATCTCAGTCATTAAATAATTTTCCACACACATTCTGTGCCTGTATTTAGTTGTCATGCTAGTGAGGGCCGAGAATCCACAGAGGGCCAAGAATCTCACATAGGTACGTGGTTGCAAAGGGCATCAGTGTCTTAACCGCACGATTTACCAAGACAGGATACTCTGAGCGCAGCCCAATCCACAAATCTGGCAGTGGATTCTGATTGAATAAAATTTTCACTGAACAGCTTGTTGCAATTTCGATAAGGCTCTCTTTTTCAGATATCGATAAGTGGGCTGGAGGCAGGGCATGAAAGGGATAACGAATCCAGCTGTTTGTGTTGTCCATTTCGGGAAAGTACCTGCGTAATTGCGCACCCAACTCACTCAGGTGCTTTGCTATATCACATTTGACATTATCCGTAAGCTTGAGTTTGTTTACACACAAAAAAATCATACAATTATGGAAAGACCTGTGTGTTGTCCTTGTTAATGCAAACAGAGAAGAGCTCCAACTTTTTGATCATAGCCTCAATCTTGTCCTGGACATTGAATATAGTTGTGAAGAGTCCCTGTAATTCTAGACTCAGAACATTCAGGCTAGTACAAAACATCACCCAGATAGGCCAGTCGTATGAGAAACTCCTCATCATGCAAGCGGTCAGACAAGTGAAAATTATGGTCAGTAAAGAAAACTTGAAGCTCGTCTCAATAAAAAAAAACATGTCCATATGTTGCCCCTTGATAACCAGAGTACTTCTGTATGTTGTAAAAGCGTTACATGGTCGCTGCCCATATCATTGCATAATGCCGAAAATAGTTCTGGGGCCTTGCTTTAACAAAGTCAACCATTTTCACTGTGGTGTCCAAAACGTCTTTCAAGCTGTCAGACATTCTTTTGGCAGCAAGAGCCTCTCGGTGGATGCTGCAGTGTACCCAAGTGGTGTGGGGAGCACCTGCTTGCATGCGAGTTACCACTCCACTATGTCTCCCTGTCATGGCTTTTGCGCCATCAGTACAGATACCAACACATCTGGACCACCAAAGTCCATTTGATGTCACAAAGCTGTCCAGCAGGGCGCCAGAAGAAATGGCAGCAGTTTTACGGGCGCCTAACCAATTGTGCTATTATGTTGTTTTTTTTTTTGCGTTATTTGTAACTTATTTTGTACATGTTTCTGCAACCGTATCTTATGGCAAAAAAGAGCTTCTGAATATCAGGACAGTGATCACTCACCTCGAATTAGATTAAGATTCTTTCTTAAACAAGCAGGAAGCACAATAAGGACGGCATCCCCGTTATTGGCAAGAGAAAGAGATGCAGGTACAGAGTACACAGAGCGGGGTGCTTCATAAGGATCCGGAGAAGGCGAGTGGGAAAG
This sequence comes from Oncorhynchus clarkii lewisi, assembly GCF_045791955.1. Lineage (NCBI taxonomy): Eukaryota > Metazoa > Chordata > Actinopteri > Salmoniformes > Salmonidae > Oncorhynchus > Oncorhynchus clarkii. Next base: position 48,842,106 of record NC_092164.1, read on the forward strand.
CTGCCGTTACCGTCAATATTACTCGCCAACGTACAATCATTGGACAATAAATTAGACGAGGTACGATCACGAATATCCCACCAACAGGACATCAAAAACTGTAACATCTTATGTTTCACGGATTCGTGGCTGAATGATGACATGGATATTCCGCTAACAGGATATACCCTGAACCGGCTAGATAGAACAGCACAGGGGCGAGGGGGGACGGTCTGTGCATATTTGTAAACAACAGCTGGTGCACGAAATCTAAGGAAGTCTCTAGATTTTGCTCGCCTGAAGTAGAGTATCTTATGATAAACTGTAGACCACACTATTTGCTAAGAAAGTTTTCATCTATATTTTTCGTGGCTGTTTATTTACCACCACAGATGGACGCTGACACTAAGACCGCACTCAGTCAGCTGTATAAGGAAATAGGCAAACAGGAAACCGTTCATCCGGAGGCGGCATTCCTAGTGGCCGGAGACTTTAATGCAGGGAAACTTAAACTCCACACACAGAAACACGTACAAAGCTCTCCCTCGCCCTCCATTTGGTAAATCTGACCACAAGTCTATCCTCCTGATTCCTGCTGACATGCAAAAGTTAAAGCAGGAATCACATGTGACTCGGCCTATAAAAACAGTGGTCAGATGAAGCAGATGATAAACTACAGGACTGTTTTGCTATTACAGACTGGAACATGTTCTGGGATTTTTCCGATTGCATTGAGGAGTACACCACATCATTCACTGGCTTTATCAATAAGTGCATTGTGGATGTTGTCCCCACAGTAACTGTACGTACATACCCCAACCAGAAGCCATGGATAACATGCAACATTCGCACTGAGCTAAAGGGTAGAGCTGCCTCTTTCAGTGTGTGTGGGACACTAACCTGGAAGCTTATAAGAAATCCTGCTATGCCCTCAGCCACGAGCTGCCCAGCAACACAATCCTACCAGACGAGCTAAATCACTTCTATGCTTGCTTCGAGGCAAGCAACACTGAGGCATGCATGACAGCATCAGCTGTTCCGGATGACTTCAGTAAGACCTTTCAACAGGTCAACATTCACAAGGCCGCGGGACCGGACGGATTACCAGGACATGTGCTCCGGCATGTGCGGACCAACTGGCAGGTGTCTTCACTGACATTTTCAACATGTCCCTGATTGAGTCTGTAGTATCAACATGTTTCTATCAGACCACCATAGTCCCTGTGCCCAAGAAAACTAAGGCAACCTGCATAAATGACTACAGACCCACAGCACTCACGTCCGTAGCCATTAAGTGCTTTGAAAGGCTGGTAACGGCTCATATCAACACATTTATCCCAGAAACCCTAGACCCACTCCAATTTGCATACCACCCAAACAGATCCTGAGATGATGTAATCTCTATTCCATTCCACAATGTCCTTTCCCACCTGGACAAAAGGAACACCTACGTGAGAATGATATTCATTGACTACAGCTCAGAGTTCAATACCATAGTACCCTCAAAGCTTAGCGCTAAGCTAAGGATCCTGGGACTAACCACCTCCCTCTGCAACTGGATCCTGGACTTCCTGACGGGCCACCCCCAGGTGGTGAGGGTAGGTAGCAACACATCTGCCATACTGATCCTCAACACTTGAGCCCTTCAGGGGTGCGTGCTCAGTCCCCTCCTGTACTTCTTGTTCACCCATGACTGAGTGACCAGATACGACTCCAGCACCATCATTAAGTTTGCAGACGACACAACAGTGGTAGGCCTGATCACCGACAACTACAAGACAGCCTATATGGAGGAGGTCAGAGTCCTGGTCATGTGGTGCCAGAATAACAACCTATCCCTCAACGTAACCAAGACTAAGGAGATGGTTGTGGACTACAGGAAAAGGAGGACTGGGCACACCCCCATTCTCATCGACGGGGCTGTAGAGGAGCAGGTTGAGAGCTTCAAGTTCCTTGGTGTCCACATCAACAACAAACTAGAATGGTCCAAACACACCAAGACAGTCGTGAAGACGGCACGACAAAACCTATTCACCCTCAGGAAACTAAAAAGATTTGGCATGGGTCCTGAGATCCTCAAAAGGTTATACAGCTGCAACATCCTGAGCATCCTGACTGGTTGCATCACTGCCTGGTACGGCAACTGCTGGGGCTAAGCTGCCTGCCATCCAGGACCTCCACACCAGGCAGTGTCAGAGGAAGGCCCTAAAAATTTTAAAATACCCAAACCACCCCAGTCATAGACTGTTCTCTCTACTACCGCATGGCAAGTGGTACCGGAGCACCAAGTCAAGGACCAAAAGGCTTCTCAACAGTTCTTTACCCCCAAGCCATAAGACTCCTGAACAGGTAATCAAATGGCTACATGGACAATTTGCATTGTGTGTCCCCCACAACCCCTCTTTTACGCTGCTGCTACTCTCTGTTTATCATATAAGCATAGTCACTTTAACCATACCTACATGTACATACTTCCTCAATTAGCCCGACTAACTGGTGCCTGTATATAACCTCCCTACTGTATATAGCCTCGCTACTGTTATTATTCATTGTCTTTTTACTGTTGTTTTTTATTTCCATACTTATCTATTGCTCCCCTAATACCTATTTTTTACTTTAAAATTGCACTGTTGGTTAGGGCCTGTAAGTAAGCATTTCACTGTAAGGTGTTCACCTGTTGTATTCTGCGCACGTGACAAATAAACTTTGATTTGAGTACTTTAAAAATATCCTCTCCTGTTGTCCTGGTTTCCAGTGGTTTTCAGAAGACGATGTATTCCTTAATTGACCCCCCATAAACATACCAGGAGCTGTGCCAGGCCCGCCACATCTGTTGACTCATCCATGTGTACGCATAGAATTCACTGGCTTGCATGCAAAGCTGTAATTGTTTCAAAACATGCCATGTCACTTACGCGTTGCGAAACAGTGTTGTTTGATGAAGGCATTGTCTTTATAGTTTTTCTTGTCCTTTTCCCTCAGCATTGTCCCAGCCATATTCGCGGCAGCAGGTAGAATTAAGTCCTTAACAATAGTATGGGGCTTGCCTGTCACTCGGTAGTTCACCATATAAGACGCTTCTAGCCCCTTCTTATTAATGGTATCTGTTGCTTTTATACATGTCTTACTACTCTAAAGTCGTCTTACTTCTCACTCAAAAAACTCATGTGGCTTATTTTTCAAATTGGCATGTTTCGTCTCTAAATGTCTGCACAAGAGTGAAGGTTTCACCCACGAGAGAGTAACAGTTAATGTGATTGGATGTTAATTATTTGACTAGGCTACCTGTATTTGACATTTGTGTTGTTATTTCGCTGAACACTAGATGGTTTCATTTCATCTTTGGCAGTGAAACGAGGCTACTCAGGTGAGACAAAAACCTCACCCAAACGTATAGCCCTGTTGGAAAATATAAATGGACTGGTTGAAAATGTGAAGACATTTTTTTTCACATTGTTATTTGGCGTACCCCCGACGGCGTTGCGCGTACCTTTGGGGGGTACCTGATCTAGGCTATTGGCAATCCCTGTTTCAGTTTAAGGCATTTTCTCCTATAAAACAACAAGACCAAAGTCTCTGTTCTGGTCAGTTCCCTCTAGCTTCCCGCCCGGCAATCAGTTCATTGGCAGTGTCCAAAAAGCTACACACTAACAAAGGGGAAGGACGTGGTGATTTTTCCTGTTGACTGATCTGTTCCCAGACCCTGATTCCATTATTCCTCAGGCTTGCAGTGGTGTGTGTGTGTGTGATTCCTAAGGCTTGCAGTGGTGTGTGTGTGTGATTCCTAAGGCTTGCAGTGGTGTGTGTGTGTGATTCCTCAGGCTTACAGTGGTGTGTGTGTGTGATTCCTCAGGATTACAGTGGTGTGTGTGTGTGATTCCTCAGGATTACAGTGGTGTGTGTGTGTGATTCCTAAGGCTTGCAGTGGTGTGTGTGTGTGATTCCTCAGGCTTGCAGTGGTGTGTGTGTGTGATTCCTCAGGCTTACAGTGGTGTGTGTGTGTGATTCCTCAGGCTTGCAGTAGTGTGTGTGTGTGATTCCTCAGGCTTGCAGTGGTGTGTGTGTGTGATTCCTCAGGCTTACAGTGGTGTGTGTGTGTGATTCCTCAGGCTTGCAGTGGTGTGTGTGTGTGTGATTCCTCAGGCTTACAGTAGTGTGTGTGTGTGATTCCTCAAGATTGCAGTTGTGTGTGTGTGTGTGTGATTCCTCAGGTTAGCAGTGGTGTGTGTGTGTGATTCCTCAGGTTAGCAGTGGTGTGTGTGTGTGATTCCTCAGGTTAGCAAAGGGCACAAAGTCATCCTGGGATGAAAGCCCTGCGAGCCATGCTGCACCCTGATATCTCCAGCAGCACTGCCCAATCTATTTGCTGACTACCACAGTCACTCAAACAGAACCACCATTCCACCCATCGCTCCCAGCCTAGTCCAGATTACTGACACCAGGTTCAGGTACTTTTGGTGAGATTAAATGAGGGAAGGACTGACATGGTATTGTGTGTGTTTTGTATGTATGTGTGTGTGTGTGTGTGTGTGTGTGTGTGCTGGTGTGTGTGGATGTGCTTCTTAAGGCTAACATTATCCCATCATTATATATTTGTTTCATCTTAATACCTTGTTTTAAGAATTTCATTATGTTTTTTAATGCTTCTACTAAACAGAAAAGAGAGATATTCCTCCTCCTTCCTCCTCCTTCCTCTTCCTTCCTCCTCCTTCCTCCTCCTTTCTCCTCCTTCCTCTTCCTTCCTCCTCCTTCCTCCTCCTTCCTCCTCCTTCCTCTTCCTTTCTTCCTCCTCCTTCCTCCTCCTTCCTCTTCCTTCCTTCCTCCTCCTTCCTCCTCCTTCCTCCTCCTTCCTCTTCCTGGCTCACAGAAAGGCGTATTACCTGCATGTTTAGCAGCCCTTCTCGTCTGCTCAGCTCTTATCTCAGATGACATAGCTAGTTCCTCTGTACCGGTTGAGTTATGATCCTGCTAGAAATGAAATGCAAACCACACCGCCTATCTGGGGGATATCAGCTATTACTCAGACCAGACCGAGGAGGGCTTGAGGTTTGGGTGGCCGCAGGTCTAAGCTCTAGTGCTCCGATTTAGGAGATCAGCGAACATCGTACGCCCCAGAGTAAATTACCGAGCTGGGTTAGAGAGGATGTCACCTCAAGCGGCTAAGTTGTCCACTGGTGGAAGAGTAGAAGCAGGGAAAACGGACTAAATATCAGGGGAGGGGGAGAGAAACAAGGACAGGTAGAGAGAATCCTTGGAGGCTATTTCAACATTTTCGTTCAATTTATCTCCCTTCCTCCTCCCTCTCCCCAACCTGCCTGCAGGTGGAGAACAGACTGTCACTGAGCAGTTTGGATTTGAATAATTCCTCCCTTCCTCTAGAAAGTAAAAAAATAAATATTAAACCAAAATCAGTGGAGATCAGAGAAAAGGGATTATGGCAGAGTGGAAGCTGGGGAATCAGAGCTTCTCTGCATGCTGCCATTTCTCCCCCTGGTTGTGCCCGCCAGCATGAAAGGAATCAGTCAGTACCGTGCTGTGTGTGGCACAGTGTGTATGTGTGTGTGTGTGTGCCATGCTGTGGAAAGGAAGACTTCTCCCTGTGGGGGCTGCATGGGCTCAAATAGCTTATTCTACAGAGAAGTGACCCCTAAGGAGATAAGCCGGACAAACTACAGGAACCCCTGTGATGTCACCTTGACCAGGCCACTCCAGGGTCGTTGTAGCAGTAACATTGTCTCCAGTGATTTTGTTGTATGTTAGAACCAAATGGGCAACGTAATGGGACAATAAAGTTGTCAGGAAGACAATCGTTCTATTGCATGTTATGCATTATAAACTGGGTGGTTCGAGCCCTAAATGCTGATTGGCTGAATGCCATGGTATATCACGGGTATGACAAAACATGTATTTTTACTCTTCTAAATACATTGCTAAACAGTTTATAATAGCAATAAGGCAGCTCAGGGGTTTGTGGTATATGACCAATATACTATGGCTAAGGGCTATGTCCAGGCACTCCGTGTTGTGTCGTGCATAAGAACAGCCCTTAGCCTTGGCATATTGGCCATATAACACACCCCCTTCAAGCCTTATTGCTTAAATATAGCAATTATTGAGACAGAAAAACTGGAATTAATATTATGATTGAACAAATCTATACAAATCTATTATGTGACTCATGTGACTTATAAACCATATATATGCAGTTTAATATTTCAGGCTCTGGATTGAGTAAATCTTTGTTTACTGTCAGTCACCATGTATAGTACTCCAGACTGGCTGAGTGTGAGCCGGCCGGACCACTACTCCTCTCCTGTTGGAGATTATAAAGGCCCAGATGTATCTAGGATGACCAGATTGATCTATTAGAAGCCCCGGGTTGGCATCACATTTACCATGCTGCCCTGTGCTTATGCTGCTAGACACACACACACACACAATTATCCACCATGCCCTGTGCTCATTCAGTTAAACTTCCCCCACAAAGCTTTCTGCTGAAATAAGCATTGTACATGCTTCTTGGGGTGGGAGCACCTTCGCTGCATCGTACACGGATCATCCATAACGGTCTGTGTGTGTGATGTATAAATGCATGCAGTGCTGATAAACAACAGCAACACTTCCCCAGATGCAGGGGTAAAAGAGGAGGTCCCGCTTTGGGCAAACAATGTATGTTTCTTTTACCAACTAGTAATTGATTCAATGAATCACTGTCTTGTCAAAAGCAACGATAATTCCCAAATATTTGTTGGGTTTGATTTTCCAAACTGGCCTTTGATTTGATTGCAGAAGGGAATGGCGCCTGGGTTGTGACCAAGGGAGCTAAAAAACCTTCCAAAATGACTTTCCGCAATTAATCCGTTTTGATTCACTTGGTATTTCCAGAGCCTCCTACCTCGTTAGTAGTGATTAATTAGGGGAGTCTTTGTGTCTTGGGGGTTCAGCTTCATTTTGGAATTAATCTGACCACATGCACACACACACTAACACACGCACGCGCGCACACACGCGCACCCACACACTCAGATACTGCATAGTATGGGACTTGCATTCAAAATTGTAATTCAAACCATGGCCTTTGAGCGCTAATGTCATCATATTGTTGATTAGAATTAATGTGTTGTCTGTTGTATGTGGAGGTGGGGAGGTGTGACATATTTAAATGTACCTGTGGTTTCGGGGTCATGAGTCATAGCAAGGGTTGATTATCAGACTTTATCTCACTTTGAAGTTCACCCATATAGAAAATCGATAAGCCTGATTGAATTCAATGTATTGACAAATTGGTCAGGTGAGAAAACAGATAGTCAATTCTGGTTTCAGCTTCTGTGATGGTAAAATGGTATTGATCTTTGTTGTTTAGAATCTGAATACATGTAGAGCTATCAGGTAAGGCCTTTTTATTTTGGGAGGGAGGATTAAGGTCAATAATTTGGAGGACATTTAAACACTTGCTCAGTATTCCTGTTGATTAAAATGGACATATTTCCAGCAAATGCTTCTCGATGGTCACTAGTTAACACAGACAAAGTCAAAATTGGCTATCATATTGTAAAAATGTCTGAAAACAAAAAATGTTGGTCTTAATTTAAGGTCAGAGTTAGGTATAAGGTTAGCAGTGTTGTTAAGGTTAGTGTTAAGGTTAGGGTTAGATACATTTTAGAAATAGGCAGGGGTTTAGCCATAATTACGACTGTGTTAACTAGTAAGGACCATGCTTCTCACCCTCTCCACCCCTTCCTAATTCTTTCTCTCTTCCTACTTCTCCCTCTCTCTTCCTACTTCTCCCTCTCTTCACATTCTGCCCTCTATCTTCCTACTTCTCCCTCTCTCTTTCTACTTCTCCCTCTTCACATTCTGCCCTCTCTCTTCCTACTTCTCCCTCTCTTCACATTCTGCCCTCTCTCTTCCTACTTCTCCCTCTCTCTTCCTACTTCTCCATCTCTCTTCCTACTTCTCCCTTTCTTTTCCTACTTCTCCCTCTTTCTTCCTACTTCTCCCTCTCTCTTCCTACTTCTCCCTCTCTCTTCCTACTACTCCCTCTCTCTTCCTACTTCTCCCTCTCTCTTCCTACTTCTCCCTCTCTCTTCCTACTTCTCCCTCTCTCTTCCTACTTCTCCATCTCTCTTCCTACTTCTCCCTTTCTTTTCCTACTTCTCCATCTCTCTTCCTACTTCTCCCTTTCTTTTCCTACTTCTCCCTCTTTCTTCCTACTTCTCCATCTCTCTTCCTACTTCTCCCTCTCTTCACATTCTGCCCTCTCTCTTCCTACTTCTCCCTCTCTCTTCCTACTTCTCCCTCTCTCTTCCTACTTCTCCCTTTCTTTTCCTACTTCTCCCGCTTTCTTCCTACTTCTCCCTCTCTCTTCCTACTTCTCCCTCTCTCTTCCTACTTCTCCCTCTCTCTTCCTACTTCTCCCTCTCTCTTCCTACTTCTCCCTCTCTCTTCCTACTACTCCCTCTCTCTTCCTACTTCTCCCTCTCTCTTCCTACTACTCCCTCTCTCTTCCTACTTCTCCCTCTCTCTTCCTACTTCTCCCTCTCTCTTCATACTTCTCCCTCTCTCTTCCTACTTCTCCCTCTCTCTTCCTACTTCTCCCTTTCTTTTCCTACTTCTCCCTCTCTCTTCCTACTTCTCCATCTCTCTTCCTACTTCTCCCTCTCTTCACATTCTCCCCTCTCTCTTCCTACTTCTCCCTCTCTCTTCCTACTTCTCCCTCTCTCTTCCTACTTCTCCCTCTCTCTTCCTACTTCTCCCTCTCTCTTCCTACTTCTCCCTCTCTCTTCCTACTTCTCCCTTTCTTTTCATACTTCTCCCTCTCTCTTCCTACTTCTCCCTCTCTCTTCCTACTTCTCCCTCTTTCTTCCTACTTCTCCCTCTCTCTTCCTACTTCTCCCTCTCTCTTCCTACTTCTCCCTCTCTCTTCCTACTTCTCCCTTTCTTTTCCTACTTCTCCCTCTCTCTTCCTACTTCTCCCTCTTTCTTCCTACTTCTCCCTCTCTCTTCCTACTTCTCCCTCTCTCTTCCTACTTCTCCATCTCTCTTCCTACTTCTCCCTCTCTCTTCCTACTTCTCCCTTTCTTTTCCTACTTCTCCCTCTCTCTTCCTACTTCTCCCTCTCTCTTCCTACTTCTCCCTCTTTCTTCCTACTTCTCCCTCTCTCTTCCTACTTCTCCCTCTCTCTTCCTACGTCTCCCTCTTTCTTCCTACTTCTCCCTCTCTCTTCCTACTTCTCCCTCTCTCTTCCTACTTCTCCCTCTTTCTTCCTACTTCTCCCTCTCTCTTCCTACTTCTCCCTCTCTACTTTACTGGGCTCTACTGAAGGGAAGGCATGGAGGCAAGAGAATAATAAGTTATCACCTAATTACAATATCTACAAAGCTCTCTCTGCTTGCCACATACTTCCACTCTTTTAATCTGAGACACATACAGCCTTTCGCCTGGAAAAGTCCTGCCGAGCTCTGTGAAGCCCAGCTTCCAGGGATGACAGCACACCATGGCAGAGAGGAGGGAACGAGGAGGGGACGAGGAGGGAGAGATAGGAAAAAGAGCGGGGGGGGGGGGGGAGAAAAAGAGAGACAGGAAGACAGAGAGAGGCAGACCATTTGTTCTTTGGAGTAAACATGCACACAGTGGCTTTATGAAGGGAGTTAAATCGTTGGAGGTTAATTGAAAAATTTGATAAACAAAGCTTGTGAACGAATGGCAGGCGGAGGGAGGAAGAGATGGAGGGAGGGAGGGAGGAAGAGATGGAGGGAGGAGGGAAGGATGGAGGGAGGAGGGAGAGATTTGCCTGGTAGTGCAGGCATCTGTTCCAGCTCCCGTTGGTTTGCTACTGAGCCTGCCTACCTCTTCCAGACTCCACCAAGCCTGACCAGGACTGAGCCTCCCTACCAGGACTGAGCTTCCCTACCAGGACTGAGCCTCCCTACCTCTTCTAGACTTCACCAGGCCTGACCAGGACTGAGCCTCCCTACCAGGACTGAGCCTCCCTACCAGGACTGATTCTCCCTACCTATTCCAGACAGCACCAGGCCTGATAAAAACACACCAGTTAATTGTCTTGCAGTTCCCTTCCACCTCATTTCAGTCCAATTAGAAAAAAAAGCAAGGAACTGTCGCCTACCTTCCTGTCACGCTGTCATGTTGTTAGTATGCACGCACCTCTGTAGAAATAGATCGAAAAAAGATAGATGCGATCGTTAGCTTTCTTGTGTCACAAGGCGATTTGTCATAACGCCTGAGACAGAAGTCGTTTTTGTACATTTTCCTTCTGCCTTTGCATTATATAGCGAAATATAACTGAAATTGTTGTATAGTCTATTGTCTTATCAGAGACATCACATACGGTACATTAACTACTGCTTTAATTGCTAAGTCTGTTGCACTTTTAGGCATGACATTCAGCGGCTTCAAACTGTCCATATGAACCGCAGCTCATTGGGTGGTTAATAACACAATGCTTGAAGCTAATGACATGTTCTCCGTTGATGTCCATTGACTTCACTAAAGGAACCATTCAGTGGTCTCAGCTCCAGTGTTGGGTTGGTTGGGTGGTATTTCTGTGTAATAGTGTTGGGGTGATTGGGTGGTATTTCAGTGTAATAGTTTTGGGGTGGTTCGGTGGTATTTCTGTGTAATAATTTTGGGGTGGTTTCGTAGTATTTCTGTGTAATAGTTTTGGTGTGGTTGGGTGGTATTTCTGTGTAATAGTTTTGGGATGGTTGGGTGGTATTTCTGTGTAATAGTTTTGGGTTGGTTGGGTGGTATTTATGTGTACCAGTGTAGTTAGTGGTGGTTGGGTGGTATTTCTGTGTACCAGTGTAGTTAGTGGTGGTTGAGTGGTATTTCTGTGTTATAGTTTTGGCGTGGTTGGGTGGTATTTCTGTGTATTAGTGTTGGGGTGGTTGAGTGGTATTTCTGTGTTATAGTTTTGGGGTGGTTGGGTGGTACTTCTGTGTAATAGTGCTGGGGTGGTTGAGTGGTATTTCTGTGTATTAGTGTTGGGGTGGTTGAGTGGTATTTCTGTGTTATAGTTTTGGGGTGGTTGGGTGGTACTTCTGTGTAATAGTGCTGGGGTGGTTGAGTGGTATTTCTGTGTAATAGTGCTGGGGTGGTTGAGTGGTATTTCTGTGTATTAGTGTTGGGGTGGTTGGGTGGTATAAATATACACACATACACACACACACACACACACACACACACACACACACACACACACACACGACTAAGAGGACTTGAGAGGAAAGTTTAGGTTTAAGATCATGAGCCGCTTTAGAAGCTCCAATGCCTCAATCCCTCCTCTTAAAATCAAATAAAAAAGAGGAAGAAAAATAACATGTTAGTTTTAGATTTGGGGGGACTAGCGAGTAGCGACTTTGAAGACTCATGACTCACGGACAGGGAAATGATTAGCATATGTTTCCAGCCATCCTGAATTCATCGGCGAGGGATATACATTCATTATAAACATACATTATGGGATGGGTCCCATTAGCGGCCTGGCAGAAGGTTCTGATTAATGGCCGCCATCCCGTCACCTGACAGGAATATCAGAGGAGGATGGAGGTGTGTGTGTGTGTGTGTGTGTGTGTGTGTGTGTGTGTGTGTGTGCGTGTGTGTGTGTGTGTGTGTGTGTGTGTGTGTGTGTGTGTGTGTGTGTGTGTGTGTGTGTGTGTGTGTGTGTGTGTGTGTGAATGATGTTGGAACTGGGGGGGACGAGGTTAGAAATGAGCTTCTCTTGCTCAGTGACTTGTGACTTGCTCCCAGATCATCTGGAGTGGTATTCTCTTGTTAAGTGTCACAGGGGACATCCATGTATAGTGACAGAAATTAATCATGACAGTTAATCATACAAACTGTAAATGAATGGTAAATGAACTAGCAGTATGTTCCCACTGGCAGACCACCTAATTTCAAAGTGGAAATGTGGGTAATTTTTGGTTGAGACGTTGATCTCAACCAAAGATTTCAACCTTTATTCACCCACTTAAAATGACAACCAGAAGTTTGTTAAATTCCCAATGTTATCACTAGGCTTTTAACCATTTAAAAGCACAACCAAATTCCACTGGAAATACAATGTAATATATTTTGTATTTCTACAACAACTTAATGTGTTATCACTGTGCTTCATCTAATAGCACAACCAAATGACCTGGATTGCAGGGGAGATTACATTAAAAGTACAAGTGATCAATGTTGTTCCAAGATTCTGCACAGATATTTATGTTGTGAAGATCTCCACAGACCTGCGACCTTTGCATGCATGTACACTTTCTATGATTACATAGTAAGACTTTTACAGATACTGTAACCTGAAAATGTGGCCATGGATGAGATACTCATTTTAAGGTGGAATAAAAACTATTACATTAGTTTGTAAGCTATCTTTAACTTTAGGCTATTTACTGTATTATAAAAGTAATATCGAATTGTGTTTGGTTGTCAACACAACCAAATATCAACATTTAAACGAAATGTATCTAATGCTTTGATAGTTTCATCTTAGCCACTGGCTTGATCCTATTTTTGGTTGGAAATGTGAATCCAACATAGAATTTGTAAACTTGTCGACAACTTAATAGGCTATTTATTGTATTGCAAAAGTGATACTGGATTGTGTTTGGTTGTCAACGCAAGCAAATAACAACCTTTGAAGGAGATGGATATTTTGTGCCACTGACTTAGTCTGACTTTAATTCCAGTTTGTCTACAAATTAGTAATTGATATGTTGGATTCTCCTCTCCAAAGTTAAAGAATAGGACTAAATAAAATCAAACTGTAAATGCACTTTAAATAAAGTTTGATTTGATTTAGTCCAATTTTCTAACTTAGATTTTTGGTTGAAATGGAGACATGAATCCAACATACTCATTATTAACTTAAAGATTCAATTTGACATCAACCAAAGATTTAACCCCTAGGTGTATATGTGTTTTTTTTATTTTTAGTTGAACCCAGGGTTGAATTGAAGCAATAGCTGTTGATGACTTCGTACATGTGCTAATATTATAGGCCTAAATAGTCTCACTGATGATAAATGACTTATAGAGTTTAGTTCCATTTCATTTGCTCTGTTAAACCTACCCTATGGAATGACTTTGATTGCAACAGTGAATCTATTTAGTTATTAAGAGATCTCTCACTAATCGTTCTCATGATAGCACATTGGTAGTAGTCAGTGACAAATATAAAACCTAAGCAGGGCTTGGATAAAACACTGGATGGGAGACCAAATGAATAGCTGTAGATAGATTAACTCTCCAGTAGGAGGTTTTTGTCTTATAGTGGATATAACGTTGAAGATATGACGTATTTTCAAAGGTACCTCCCGATTGGAACAATGGTCTAAAGCCCTGCATCGCAGCGCCACTGGAGATTCTGGGTTTGAGTTCAGGCTCTGTCGCAGCCGGCCGCGACCGGGAGACCCATGGGGCGGCGCACAATTGCCCCAGCGTTGTCCGGGTTAGGAAAGGGTTTGGCCGGCAGGGATGTCCTTGTCCCAATGCGCACTAGCGACTCCTGTGGTGGGCCGGGCGCAGTGCATGCTGATACGGTCGCCAGGTGTACAGTGTTTCCTCCGACACATTGGTGCGGTTGGCTTCTGGGTTAAGTGGGCGTTGTGTCAAGAAGCAGTGCGGCATGGTTGGGTTGTGTTTCGGGGGACGCGCGGCTCTCGACCTTCGCCTCTCCCGAGTCCGTACGGGAGTTTTTTTTTCTTACAGTGGATTTAACTTTTACGTATTTTCAAAGGTACAAATTCAATATAATTTACACAAGGATTTTTTCTATGTTGAAAATTGATTACCATGATGACATAAATCTGTTGTTGAAATGTTACCCTCAAATCGCCAATGTACGTATTTCCCACACAGATTCCACATCACAATACATTGACAAATGACATTGAAAGAATGTTGATTCAACCAATTTGTGCCCAGTGGGTTTCTCTCTTACATTTCATGAACGGCAGAGTCACACAAACATTGTTCCTCTTGTAACATCCTTCTGTAAATGCTGTGTAAATTGGTTTATTATGATTTATTGAAGACATGATCCAAATCTGTGAACAATTAATCTTTGCACTGAACAGATACCATAGATATGTTGCAGTTTTTCATGATTGCGGAAACACTTTTAATTAAACTGGGGTCCACCTGATCTCCATCATGACCTAATGAGCACAACAGTATTAATTTGTTAAACTGAGTCATTGCTTTCACACACAATGCAGACGCTAAGCACAGTCAACACAACTCTCTACATAAGACACAACATTCATTTGAGTAAATCATGACAAACAAAATTCAAACATTTGGTCACAGCTGATACAAATGACTCCCATGAATGTGAACCTCTTCTGCACTCTTCTGCAAACTTCTTTGCACAATTGTTCAATCAGCAATCAGTCCTTATTCATTCATAAAAGAGGTCACCTCTGAGTTGCTGTTTGCAAGAATGGACTAAGAGGTCAAGAAAGGGCAAGGACAAATGAGAGGTAGGGGGGCCCATAGAGGAAGTTAGTTCAGCTTTCAGGTAAAGGAAAAAGATCAAATAAAGCGTTTTGTTTTTGGATATCAAATCAAATTAAATCAAATTGTATTTGTCACATGCACCGAATACAACAGGTAGACCTTACAGTGAAATGCTTACTTTACAAGCCCTTAAAACCAACAATGCAGTTTTAAGAAAAATACCTGAAAAATAAGAAATAAAATATACAAATAGTTAAAGAGCAGCAGTAAAATAACAATAGCAGGGCTATATACAGAGTAAATGTGGAGGCTATACACAGAGTAAATGTGGAGGCTATATACAGAGTAAATGTGGAGGCTATATACAGAGTCAATGTGGAGGCTATATACAGAGTCAATGTGGAGGCTATATACAGAGTCAATGTGGAGGCTATATACAGAGTCAATGTGGAGGCTATATACAGAGTCAATGTGGAGGCTATATACAGAGTCAATGTGGAGGCTATATACAGAGTCAATGTGGAGGCTATACACAGAGTCAATGTGGAGGCTATATACAGAGTCAATGTGGAGGCTATATACAGAGTCAATGTGGAGGCTATATACAGAGTCAATGTGGAGGCTATATACAGAGTCAATGTGGAGGCTATATACAGAGACAATGTGGAGGCTATATACAGAGTCAATGTGGAGGCTATATACAGAGTCAATGTGGAGGCTATATACAGAGTCAATGTGGAGGCTATATACAGAGTCAATGTGGAGGCTATATACAGAGTCAATGTGGAGGCTATATACAGAGTCAATGTGGAGGCTATATACAGAGTCAATGTGGAGGCTATATACAGAGTCAATGTGGAGGCTATATACAGAGTCAATGTGGAGGTTATATACAGAGTCAATGTGGAGGCTATATACAGAGTCAATGTGGAGGCTATATACAGAGTCAATGTGGAGGCTATATACAGAGTCAATGTGGAGGCTATATACAGAGTCAATGTGGAGGCTATATACAGAGTCAATGTGGAGGCTATATACAGAGTCAATGTGGAGGCTATATACAGAGTCAATGTGGAGGTTATATACAGAGTCAATGTGGAGGCTATATACAGAGTCAATGTGGAGGCTATATACAGAGTCAATGTGGAGGCTATATACAGAGTCAATGTGGAGGCTGTATACAGAGTCAATGTGGAGGCTGTATACAGAGTCAATGTGGAGGCTATATACAGAGTCAATGTGGAGGCTATATACAGAGTCAATGTGGAGGCTATATACAGAGTCAATGTGGAGGCTATATACAGAGTCAATGTGGAGGCTATATACAGAGTCAATGTGGAGGCTATATACAGAGTCAATGTGGAGGCTATATACAGAGTCAATGTGGAGGCTATATACAGAGTCAATGTGGAGGTTATATACAGAGTCAATGTGGAGGCTATATACAGAGTCAATGTGGAGGCTATATACAGAGTCAATGTGGAGGCTATATACAGAGTCAATGTGGAGGCTATATACAGAGTCAATGTGGAGGCTATATACAGAGTCAATGTGGAGGCTATATACAGAGTCAATGTGGAGGCTATATACAGAGTCAATGTGGAGGCTATATACAGAGACAATGTGGAGGCTATATACAGAGTCAATGTGGAGGCTATATACAGAGTCAATGTGGAGGCTATATACAGAGTCAATGTGGAGGCTATATACAGAGTCAATGTGGAGGCTATATACAGAGTCAATGTGGAGGCTATATACAGAGTCAATGTGGAGGCTATATACAGAGTCAATGTGGAGGCTATATACAGAGTCAATGTGGAGGTTATATACAGAGTCAATGTGGAGGCTATATACAGAGTCAATGTGGAGGCTATATACAGAGTCAATGTGGAGGCTATATACAGAGTCAATGTGGAGGCTATATACAGAGTCAATGTGGAGGCTATATACAGAGTCAATGTGGAGGCTATATACAGAGTCAATGTGGAGGCTATATACAGAGTCAATGTGGAGGTTATATACAGAGTCAATGTGGAGGCTATATACAGAGTCAATGTGGAGGCTATATACAGAGTCAATGTGGAGGCTATATACAGAGTCAATGTGGAGGCTATATACAGAGTCAATGTGGAGGCTGTATACAGAGTCAATGTGGAGGCTATATACAGAGTCAATGTGGAGGCTATATACAGAGTCAATGTGGAGGCTATATACAGAGTCAATGTGGAGGCTATATACAGAGTCAATGTGGAGGCTATATACAGAGTCAATGTGGAGGCTATATACAGAGTCAATGTGAAGGCTATATACAGAGTCAATGTGGAGGCTATATACAGAGTCAATGTGGAGGTTATATACAGAGTCAATGTGGAGGCTATATACAGAGTCAATGTGGAGGCTATATACAGAGTCAATGTGGAGGCTATATACAGAGTCAATGTGGAGGCTATATACAGAGTCAATGTGGAGGCTATATACAGAGTCAATGTGGAGGCTATATACAGAGTCAATGTGGAGGCTATATACAGAGTCAATGTGGAGGCTATATACAGAGTCAATGTGGAGGCTATATACAGAGTCAATGTGGAGGCTATATACAGAGTCAATGTGGAGGCTATATACAGAGTCAATGTGGAGGCTATATACAGAGTCAATGTGGAGGCTATATACAGAGTCAATGTGGAGGCTATATACAGAGTCAATGTGGAGGCTATATACAGAGTCAATGTGGAGGCTATATACAGAGTCAATGTGGAGGCTATATACAGAGTCAATGTGGAGGCTATATACAGAGTCAATGTGGAGGCTATATACAGAGTCAATGTGGAGGCTATACACAGAGTCAATGTGGAGGCTATATACAGAGTCAATGTGGAGGCTATATACAGAGTCAATGTGGAGGCTATATACAGAGTCAATGTGGAGGCTATATACAGAGTCAATGTGGAGGCTATATACAGAGTCAATGTGGAGGCTAGACACAGAGCCAATGTGGAGGCTATACACAGAGTCAATGTGGAGGCTATACACAGAGTCAATGTGGAGGCTATATACAGAGTCAATGTGGAGGCTATATACAGAGTCAATGTGGAGGCTATATACAGAGTCAATGTGGAGGCTATATACAGAGTCAATGTGGAGGCTATATACAGAGTCAATGTGGAGGCTATATACAAAGTCAATGTGGAGGCTATATACAGAGTCAATGTGGAGGCTATATATAGGGGGTACCGGTACAGAGTCAATGTGCGGGGGCACCGGTTAGTTGAGGTAATTGACGTAATATGTACAGTTGAAGTTGGAAGTTTACATATACCTTAGCCAAATACATTTCAACTCAATTTTTCACAATTCCTGACATTTAGTCATAGTAAGAATTTCCTGTCTTAGGTCAGTTAGGATCACCACTAAATTTTAAGAATGTGCAATGTCAGAATAATAGTAGAGATAATGATTTTTTTATTTCATTCATCACATTCCCAGTGGGTCAGATGTTTACATACACTCAATTAGTATTTAGTAGCATTGCCTTTAAATTGTCTAACTTGGGTCAAACGTTTCGGGTAGCCTTCCACCAGCTTCCCACAATAAGTTGGGTGAATTTTGGCCCATTCCTCCTGACAGAGCTGGTGTAACTGAGTCATGTCTGTAGGACTCGTTGCTCGCACACACTTTTAGTTCTGCCCACAAATGCTCTATAGGATTGAGGTCAGGGCTTTGTGATGGCCACTCCAATACCTTGACATTGTTGTCCTTAAGCCATTTTGCCACAACTGTGGAAGTATGCTTGGGGTCATTGTCCATTTGGAAGACCATTTGCGACCAAGATTGAACTTCATGACTGATGTCTTGAGATGTTGCATCAATATTATCCACATAATTGTCCTGCCTCATGATGCCATCCAATTTGTGAAGTGCACCCGTCCCTCCTGCAGCAAAGCAGCCCTACAACATGATGCTACCACCCCCGTGCTTCACGGTTGGGATGGTGTTCTTCGGCTTGCAAGCCTCCCCTTTTTCCTCCAAACATAATGATGGTCATTATGGCCAAATAGTTATATTTTTGTTTCATCAGGCCAGAGGACATTTCTCCAAAAAGTACAATCTTTGTCCTCATGTGCAGTTGCAAATCGTAGTCTGGCTTTTTTATGGTGGTTTTGGAGCAGTGGCTTCTTCCTTGCTGAGCGGCCTTTCAGGTGATGTCAATATAGGACTCCTTTTACTGTGGATATAGATACTTTGTACTAGTTTCCTCCAGAATCTTCACAAGGTCCTTTGCTGTTGTTCTGGGATTGATTTGCATTCATCTCTAGGAGAGAATGCGCCTCGGATGATGGCTGCGTGGTCCCATGGTGTTTATACTTGCGTTCTATTGTTTGTACAGATGAACGTGGTACCTTCAGGCCTTTGAATATTGCTCCCAAAGATGAACCAGATTTGTTGAGGTCTACAATTTTTTTTCTGAGGTCTTGGCTGATTTCTTTTGATTTTCCCATGATGTCAAGCAAAGAGGAACTTAGTTTGATGATATGCCTTGAAATACATCCACGGGTACACCTCCAATTGACTCAAATGATGTCAATTAGCCTATCAGAAACTTCTAAAGCCATGACATCATTTTCTGAAATTTTCCAAGCTGTTTAAAGGCACTGTCAACTTAGTGAATGTAAATGTCTGACCCACTGGAATTGTGATGTCTGTAAACAATTGTTTGAAAAATGACTTGTGTCATGCACAAAGTAGATGTCCTAAACAACTTGACCAAACTATAGTTTGTTAACAAGAAATGTGTGGAGTGGTTGAAAAACGAGTTTTAATGACTCCAACCTAAGTGTATGTTAACTTCCGACTTCAACTGTACATGTAGGTAGAGTTATTAAAGTGACATAGAGACTACGTATAGAGACTAAACAGAGAGTAGCAGCAGCATAAAAGAGGGGGGCCAATTCAAATAGTCTGGGTAGCCATTTGATTAGATGTTCAGGAGTCTCATGGCTTGGGGGTAGAAGCTGTTTAGAAGCCTCTTGGACCTAGACTTGGCACTCCGGTACCACTTTGACAATTTTTAGGGCCTTCCTCTGACACCGCCTTGTATAGAGGTCCTGGATGGCAGGAAGCTTGGCCCCAGTGATGTACTGGGCCGTATGCACTACCCTCTGTAGTGCCTTGAGGTCGGAGGCCAAGCAGTTACCATAGGCGGTGATGCAACCAGTCAGGATGCTCTCGATGGTGCAACTGTAGAACTTTTTGAGGATCTGGGGACCGATGCCAAATCTTTTCAGTCTCCTGAGGCGGAATAGGTTTTGCTGTGCCCTCTTCACGACTGTCTTGGGCCATGTTAGTCTGTTGGTGATGTGGACACCAAGGAACTTGAAGCTCTCAACCTGAATAGTAATGCTCTTCAGTGACATTCTTTCTGCATTGGTCATCTTTGGTAAAGATTATTTTTAGGGAAGAATAATTCAGCTCACGCTGTGATAATATGTTTACTTACCTTTGATGGTGCATACTATAATTATAGTATCAACAAATGGCACAGACATAGAAAAGAGGGTTAACCATGTTAGGGTATATTGATTGTTATAGTTAGTATTTTTTGGGCCGTTGTGCAACGATTGATTTAAATACATTTTCATTCGATAACAAGTTGTATGTTTTGATGGAGGTAGTTAATTTTGTGTCATGCATTTAATGTTTTGCAACTTATTTCAGTTTGGGGCTGAGTGATAATTGTTTTGAAAAAGTTAATTCTGTTTGGATGAATGTGCCCAAGTAATCAAGAAAAACTGTAATGATGTAATGGCACATGGACAGATCAAGGTTTAAAAAGTGATATACGTCAAAGGTCACTTGCTCCTGTCTTCCCCTTCAGTAGCCTATCAACAGGACAGACATAATAGAGCATCCTAAGGATAGCTGATTGGCCGATGGAGGATTCTTAGGGTAGCTGATTGGCAGATGGAGGATTCTTAGGGTAGCTGATTAGCAGATGCAGTTCTGAAGAGGTTGCCATATTTTAAGTTAACATTCTACCATGGAATTGACTGATAAACATCAGTTCAGAAAGTTTTGGCACAGTATTCACATACTACAGGAACTTGTAGACATACAGAGATCCATCAAAATATCTTCAAGACTTTCCCCACAAGAATCCTCCAAGTGGACCGCAAATTGAACCCATATTTGGTCCATATAGGAATGCATGTTCTGTCTGTCCTTCCTAGTATAGAAATAAAGCGGTGTGAATTGGCTCTGTCGTTTAATGTTGGTGCCAAAGCAGCAGAGTTCTCAAGATTAGTGTTGCCTTCAGCACAAGAAAACAACATGAGATGCCACACAGACAGTAAACAGATTAAACCTAATGAACAGCAAGACAATGGGCCCGTTCCCCTGCCTAACTGTTCCTTGGGAGGAACATAGAGACTAGTTCTGACACACATACATGTTTAAAGAAGATCTGTGCTTTTGCTTGTTTATTTATTTAGTCGAACATTGCAGTGACATTGTGTCCTGCTTTATTCACTGTGTAATACATTGAGCCTCGGAGAAAGAGACACACATAGAGAGTAAGAGCACGGGCGAGAGAGAGAGAGAGAGAGAGAGAGAGAGAGAGAGAGAGAGAGAGACATAGAGAGAAAGAGCATGGGAGAGAGAGAGAGAGAGAGAGAGAGAGAGAGAGAGAGAGAGAGAGAGAGAGAAAGAGCATGGGAGAGAGAGAGAGAGAGAGAGAGAGAGAGAGAGCGAGAGAGCAAGGGCGAGAGAGAGCAAGTGCCCAAGCACACACACGCGTGCGAGAGAGAGCAAGTGAGAGAGAGGGAGAGCAAGCGAGAGAGAGAATCAAACGCTGGCTGAATTGGGCCCAAATATCCAAGGTTAATTTTGTGAGAAAGCTGCAGTGCTCAGATAAGCCTGTCCCTGCAAATGAGTTCTGCCAGCCTGGATTACAGCTAAATTTATGCAGCTTTCCTTATCCTTTCACAAGCTTTCTCTGAAGTGGCATAATTAACTTGCACACATAAAATGTGCACATTTTCTGCATGGTGGTAACCATTCCTCATTTTACTGCTTTGATTTGACTTTATTGAAAAAAATTTACTTTTTTAAATGTTTTCGCTTTTTACTCAAGAGATACTGTAGAGATTTGGCATTGTATTGACAGGATGAGATGTAAAAACCTTCAGTATTATTATCTTCGATTCATCTAAATCTGAGTCGTCATCAATGTCTGTATATGGTAAATAAACCAACATAGCCAGCATAAATATGGCTACAATGTTCAGTAAATGTTTTTTGCAGGTGTCACCGGCAGAGGGAACCATTGAACATGTCTTTTCTGCTGAAGTATTTTATTGTGGTATTGTATTGTACATGTGTTGTGTTTCCAGGGGAAGTTAAAACAAATGGACACCATAGATGATGGTGATGCATTGCTCAGGATACACAAACATGTCAAAAATGGTTTGCATGGAGACGTGTACACATTCACCAACAGACACACATTAAACCTCACATGCACGCATGCACACACCTACACTCACTCATTATAAAACACAATATGGGGACTTATTCCATACTATAGTGTACAGACTCTCTCTGAGAGAGCAACAGCAACGGCCCCAAAATGTCCAGAGCAGGCTATGCAAAGAGAGGAGAGGGAGAGGAACCTTTGAATCTTCAAAGCGAATTTGACTAAGATGCAAATACATGGTAAGCCCCACTTGAGGACAGGAAGAGATGTTCCACTATAACAACTCTCGCTTTCCCTCTTTATTTCTGTATACAGTACCTCTCACTCGTTTTTTTCTCTCCCCCCCCTCTCTCTCTCTCTCCCCCTCTCTCTCTCTCCACCTCTCTCTCTCTCTATATAAATATATATATATATGTATTTCTTTCTAATGCCTGTCTCTCCAGCTCTTTACTCCTTCCCTCTCTCCCTCTCCCCATCCCTTTATCCCTTTATCTCTCCCCCTCTCTCCCCTCTTCTGTCCCCTCTTCTCTCTCCTTACCAAACCTCCACTCACTACTCAAATCAACATGTTTAGTTTCAGGGCAGAACTGCTTGATTAATGTTTATCCTGCTGAGAACCTATCGCAGAGCGATCTCTCTCCATCTCTCTCTCTCTCTCTCTTCTCCTTCTCTCATGTCCCTCTCTATCTCTCTCCTCGCCTCCTTCTCTTTTGCTTTAGTTGTTGACTTGAGGTTAGATAAATTAGTTCAGCTTTAAGAAAAGTCCCTTTAGATTTTTCATAAAGCATTTTGAGGCTAAATGAGCTTTGGAATTTACAAAAGGGGAAACGTGCCAGGCACTCTGCGTTGATTCATTCTGTGTAGTGTTTCCTGTTTTGCGTGTCTGTTATCTTGGACCTCCTTCTGACATCACCTCGGAGAGAGAGATGAACTATTGCCAGATATCATAGCACCACACCACACAGGGGCTGCGTTCCAAATGGTACCCTATTCTCTTTCAGTGCACTAACGCACATAGGGCTCTGGTAAAACAACAGCGTGCTATATAGGTAATAGGGCTCAGAGTCTCTGCATGGATCAGAACAAAAACAAGGAAAAAAGAAAGCAAAATGATCAAATAGCTGGTAGAAGAAATGAAAAAATATGCACTTTTGGTCTTAGGATTGTAGGCGTATTAAACTGAAGGGAGCTTGCTGTTATTCTTATCATTACACCTTTGATGGACCCATGCTGTGTTAAATTATGCAAACTTTTTAACGACCTTCTTCGGCTTTAATTGGGACACATGTAGCTCCTTGGCTAGCTCTTAAAATATAAGGTTGCCCAAACCTAACATTTACCTGGACATAAATACAAATATATATTAATACTTTAATACTAATCAATTGTGCTGATAAGGATGTAAAATATACATTTGACAATCATGCTTTCCTTCCAAATTGAATCTATCATGATTCTAATTTGTTTGTAAGGTTTGGTACCTCCAATCTATCGCAGGAGGATTGTTTGATCCAGTCACATAGGGAAACGAGAAAACAATCAGGAATTCACATGGAACGCAAACATTTCCTGGAACACTGTTGATGCAATCTGATTATCTGTTTGGGCCGAAGGACCATGAGATGCTGTTTTTTTCAAAGACATGATGGATTGACAGAGTTAACAATCAAATAGTTTGGGCTGTTCTGATTTGACGAGCTAGAAGAGATGCCATGTGGGCTTTCTTTGAGAATGAGCACCACAGGCCTGAAGCACCAAGCATAAAACATTTCAGCAGCATGCAGATGTTTCCGGTGATAGGGTTTTTCCTCTGGCCTTATACATATAGATGGAACAGTGGTATTGCTGATTCTTCCACAGTTCAGGTATGAATGGCAGTGGCATGTGAATCAGATTTCCTTAGGTGTCCAGTCCACCAGAGAATCATTTCATAGTTTTTTCAGCATGCATTCTGAACAACGAGTCTGGATAAACAACTTTAGTGGAATAGGCAGAACTGTACGGTAAGTATTAGTAAGTATATTTGAGGCAGAACTGTACAGAAAGTATAACTGAGTATATTTGAGGCATGTTTTGCATCTCTCTACCTCAGAGAGAATCAACATTACTGCGGTTGTGTATAGTGGTCATGGACCCCAGGGAGTTTATAGTACATTAATACTTCGGGTCTCGATGGACCCCCTACGTGCCAATGACATATCTTTTCGAAGTCAACATTCTAACAGGCTAATAAATAGATTGAATATATGTCATTGGAAAAATGATCATTTGGTTGTGTTTATGATGGTCTTAGGTAACATTAGAATACGGAGATAAGAAATATTAGAAAAAACATTTGTATTAGTTTATGCTACTAAAGGCTAGATGTAAAAATGCAAAACTAAAAACTCAAACTTTGTCACATCTATGAAACACAAGAATGTGTGTTGGAACACAGTAAAAGCTTATTTTTCTTATTTAGGAAAAGTTAAGGACGGGGGGACATGACCTTGAAAATGGTAGCATAATTGGACATTTAAAATACTTTTGAGTCACTATGATGCTATCAGCCATTCTAGTGTTAAAGAACGATCAACTATTCCTGATATCACACAGGCATTTTGCTGTAATATTCAGAAACATGCTGCTGTGTATAATGCACCTCAAGATTTTTACTATTGCAACACATGATGAAAATGAATCACATCTTAAAATAAATACTCATTCTTAAATTGTTCAGGATAGACCTGCTGTGTCGTGTTCCTTTGCTGTAAAGTCACCATGGAAACATTGATTCCCTGAATATGCAATAATAATACAGGAATGACAGTAAGATTGAACTGAAATGATATAATTTCCACTCCAGTGGTTTAACTCTAACATACAGTATGTTGTATTGAAGAGAAGATGAAATAGAGAGGATATGATCAGGGCTTGGACCGACAAAAGGACCCCCCCACTGAGTGGACATTCAATCTGGTCGACCCTATTCCTCTGTTTTAGCTCAAGGGGACATTCAATCTGGTCGACCCTATTCCTCTGTTTTAGCTCAAGGGGACATCCAGTCTGGTAGACCCTATTCCTCTATTTTAGCTCAAGGGGACATTCAGTCTGGTAGACCCTATTCCTCTGTTTTAGCTCAAGGGGACATTCAATCTGGTAGACCCTACTCCTCTGTTTTAGCTCAAGGGGACATTCAATCTGGTTGACCCTATTCCTCTGTTTTAGCTCAAGGGGACATTCAATCCGGTCGACCCTATTCCTCTGTTTTAGCTCAATGGGACATTCAATCTGGTAGACCCTATTCCTCTATTTTAGCTCAAGGGGACATTCCGTCTGGTAGACCCTATTCCTCTGTTTTAGCTCAAGGGGACATTCAATCTGGTTGACCCTATTCCTCTGTTTTAGCTCAAGGGGACATTCAATCTGGTAGACCCTATTCCTCTGTTTTAGCTCAAGGGGACATTCAATCTGGTAGACCCTATTCCCCTGTTTTAGCTCAAGGGGACATTCAATCTGGTTGACCCTATTCCTCTGTTTTAGCTCAAGGGGACATTCGGCCAAAGAAGGATTCTGTTGAAGCTTTTTCTAATTATAAGATTCCAGTGAAGAGATTATAATCCGATGTGTTCATCATGCGGTGAGATTAATCTGCGTTTTTTGAGCAAAATGTATTTGGATGATTCTGGAACTTGATGGCAAATGTTAGAAATACTCATCAAAGGAGAATCAACACCCTAAGATGTCTTTGTAATATGATTGAGCTTTTGTAGCGTTTTTATTTTCATCCTGTGTTCTAAAATGTGTCCAAGAATAGTAATGGATAGAGGAATAGGGTCGACCAGGTAAATTGACTGAGAACACATTCTCATTTACAGCAACAACTTGGGGAATAGTTACCGGGGCGAGGAGGGGGGATGAATGAGCCAATTGTAAACTGGGGATGATTAGGTGACTGTGATGGTATGAGGGACAGATTGGGAATTTAGCCAGGACACCAGGGTTAACACCCCTACTCTTACGATAAGTGCCATGGGATCTTTAGTGACCACAGAGAATCAGGACACGTTTAATGTCCCATCCGAAAGACGGCACCCTACACAGGGCAATGTCCCCAATCACTGCATTGGGATATTTGTTACATTATTTTAAATGATTTGTTCATATTTTATTTTCCCTTTTTATTTATATTTTTATTTGTTTTATACCAGAAGAAAGAGTGCCTCCTATTGGCCCTCCAACACCACTTCCAGCAGAATCTGGTCTCCCATCCAGGGACCGACAGTCCAGTAGAGCGTTGAGGTAAGCGTTAAAACTGAATTCTAACGATGGAGTGTTACAGTAGAGTTCATTATCTGGCTACACTCACAATCACAGGATCATCGTTGACATCAGCTTTATACGGTAGCTACATTACAACAGACCTGCCTTACTTGTCTGAGAAGTTTTAATCTCGTCCAACGTGATGATTACTTCTGTAATCCATAGATTTTTGTGATCCGGATTATTGTATCATCTCTGTTTTGATAAACAGACCCAGAATAAAGTCAGATTTCATTTACACTATTCAGGGCAGAATTGATCAAGTGTTACCCTGTAATACTTCATGTCCCATGTTGTGTATGAACTCACGCCCTGGATTGGGTTTAATCTGATTTCTATCATGGTTTCTGGCCTCTAAATCAAACTAAAGGAGCTTTTCCTGGTCAAATGTGCCTTCCCACTCAGCACAGATGTCAACTCAACATCTATTCCACGTCATTTCAAAACGTCATTTCAAAGCAAACGCACTAGGCACCCACTGGTTGAATCAACGTTGTTCAACGTCTATTCCACGTTGGTTCCACATCATGACACGGAACCAACGTCGAATAGACGTCGAAAAAACGTTGATTCAACCAGTGTGTGCCCAGTTGGTTTGCTTTTAAGGTTGGTTTGCTATGCTTCTGATAAATCCCCAAACTCTTCTTCTTCTTCTTCTTTTAATCCCTCTAAAAAAACGAAAGTATTCTTTGCTAGCTAGGTTTCCACGCAATTGGCAACAGATTTTCATGCGAAAATTCAAACATTGCATAAAGTAAATACGCGCATTTTCCCACAAGTGGTTTCCACCAAACAGACTAGTTGCAGATAAAACATGAGTGTGCGATGACCAACTGCATACAGCATTTTATTTAAAGTTTTCATGTACCGAATAAAAATCTAAAGTTTAATGTGTTTCCATCGCATTTCCAACTCTATGTCACAAAAACTGTTGCGTTGAATGTGCCCGCTCTGGTATTGGCAGCTTCTCTCTCGCCAACAGCTTTCAGATGCAGTGCAGGTACAGACCTGCTTTAGGCTAGTCTACATGATGAGATTATTATGGATAAGAGTGAGAATATTTGTCAAACAGCAGTCAAGCATCGTTCATCACGTCACCAGAATCAGACACTCGATATTTATTGGAAATGAGCATCAAACTCACTGTGCACTCACCACCATGTTATTTAATCTGTAGCCCAATAAACACTGCAATAAACTGCATGGTTTCCGAGTCAGAGTGCGAGGATCACACACCATATCATCGCATGACTCCATCACGTGATGATTATTATATAAATATTTGCGCATAAAGGCATTTCCACTGCCATTTCTCGCATAATGAATGTTACTGACACAAAACGATCCGACCATGTCGAACGAACAAATTATATATTTTTATACGGTATAACTTTACTGTGGATAAAATAGTGGTTACGGAGAGAGAATGTCATTTTGAGGTTAAAACCCTATGGTACCATCTTTTCCTTTTCATCCGTTGCATCTGCAGCCTCTGACAATCACAGTGTTGATTTGATTGCAGGGATAATGGACGTGTTTGATTGAGACATAATTCAGACACTTCATTCATTTAACCTCAAAGGGACAATCAGCCACTGGCAGAATGATATGATCATGGTGAAATGACACAGTAGATAAAGGACTGTGTTTTACAGTACATGTCTGTGACCTTTCTGAAGGGGGGAGCGCAATCGCTGGCAGGGTGACACTAACTTAATATAAAAAAACAGATTTACAATGTAGTTTGGGTAATTTTTGTTACAAACCCCATACAGAAAAATTATTGATATCCATATATATCAAAGAACGTGACATATATTTTTTTAAATATATGATCATATATTTTAATAACATACAGTACCAGTCAAAAGTTTGGACACACCTACTCATTCGAGGGGTTTTCTTTATTTTTTAAAACTATTTTCTACACTGTAGAATAATAGTGAAGACATCAAAACTCCTTCAAGACTGTTGGAAAAGCATTCCTTTTTTGGTTACTACATGATTCCATATGTGTTATTTCATAGTTTTAATGTCTTCACTATTATTCTACAATGTAGAAAATAGTAGAAAGAAATAAAAACCCTGGAATGAGTAGGTGTGTCCAAACCCCCATACAAAAAATCATTATACAGATTTGTATTTTCATCATGCAAAATGTTGTCACACCCCGACCATAGTTTGCTTTGTATGTTTCTATGTTTTGGTTGGTCAGGGTGTGATCTGAGTGGGCATTCTATGTTACATGTCTAGTTTGTCTAGTTCTATGTTTGGCCTGATATGGTTCTCAATCAGAGGCAGGTGTTAGTCATTGTCTCTGATTGGGAACCATATTTAGGTAGCCTGTTGGGTTTTGGTGGGTGATTGTTCCTGTCTCTGTGTTTGCACCAGATAGTGCTGCTTTGGTTTTTCACATTTCTTGTTTTGTTAGTCTGTTCATGTGTAGAGTCTTTATTAAAGAACCATGAATAGAAACCACGCTGCATTTTGGTCCGCCTCTCCTTCAAGTCAAGAAAACCGTTACAAATGTACTCAGAATATCCGCTTTTTGTTCAGTACATTTATTGCTTTGAAAGGTATTCCAGATGAAAAAATGTTAATGGCGTATATAATTAAAAAACAATACTCAATCTGACATGTCGGGATGAATTCTTTTCTAGTTGCATTTGGTGTTAGGCAACATTATTACTACTTTGCTGTTTTCTGTCTCTTCTGGAGATGATATTTGCCATCTCATTTGAGATTAGATTGAGATGCTGTAGTAGACCATTGTAGGTTTATAAATCCTGGTTTATAATTGTAGGTTTATAATTCCTGGTTTATAATGTACAAGTTTTGAAAACAAACAGAAACCTATCTAAGAATGAATTATTATTTGCGTACACTATAGTTGTGGCTGCCCATAAGTTTATGGAATCCACATTGTATTTATAAAAAATGGTTCAGATATTGTTGCAATCATCACTGTATATGGTTGTAATCCACTTTTATTTTGGGCTGAGTCCTCCAAGGATTTCATTGGGTATAGTTTATACCTGTTGCCACCATCAGGGGGGCGGGAGCACAGTGGTTTGCCCCTCTCCTCTCCTCTCCTCAACAACACTTGAAGAAGACGCCTGTGACAACTAACTGTTTCTCCTCCTGTCTCTTTTTCTTTGTTCTCTTCAACAGGTATGTGGTGCACACAAGCACATTATCTATAGAAAATGTTCAAGCCGAAATGAGTGATACACCTTTTACATTGAAATTGTCAAGTTTAAATGTGTAAATTTGTCAAGTGAAAACTAAGCAAGGCTAGCCCGTAGAATAACATAAGACAAAATGGTGACAGATAATATTCTGGTTTGAATCTATTCATTTATAGTTCCTGAGGTAATATTGTGTTTTTTTTCCTTCTACTCTGTTTATATGGTTTAGGCCCTGACATCTCCCCACCCAAGTGTTATATATTACAGAGTTGTATTTTGGGGGGGAAAACTGTATATCCTAATGCTATAGGCCTGTCATGCCTATAGGATTGCTATTAGCTTCGCATGTTGTAAATATGGTATCCCTGCACATTATAAATATGATATTGCAATTGACCCTGTGTATAGCTTCTTACGTTCTCGTGTTCTTCTTATTTTTATTTCTCCTTTGCTTCTATTCTATTGCGAGAAAGACGAGCTTGGCGGGTACTATGGTGTTGAATGCCGAGCTGTAGTCAATGAACAGCATTCTCACATAGGTATTCCTCTTGTCCAGATGGGTTAGGGCAGTGTGCAGTGTGGTTGAGATTGTTGGGTTTAGAGCTGCGAGAAAGACATTTCACTGTACTTGTCCAATGTTGGGTTTAGAGCTGCGAGAAAGACATTTCACTGTACTTGTCCAATGTTGGGTTTAGAGCTGCGAGAAAGACATTTCACTGTACTTGTCCAATGTTGGGTTTAGAGCTGCGAGAAAGACATTTCACTGTACTTGTCCAATGTTGGGTTTAGAGCTGCGAGAAAGACATTTCACTGTACTTGTCCAATGTTGGGTTTAGAGCTGCGAGAAAGACATTTCACTGTACTTGTCCAATGTTGGGTTTAGAGCTGCGAGAAAGACATTTCACTGTACTTGTCCAATGTTGGGTTTAGAGCTAGCAAGAAAGACATTTCACTGTACTTGTCCAAGTTCAAACTTGAAACTTACAGAGCCTTCAGAAAGTTTTCAGACCTCTTGACTTGACCCACATTTTGTTGTGTTACAGCCTGAATTCAAAAACAAAATCTCACCCATCTACACACAATACCCCATAACGGCAAAGTGAAAACATGTTTTTCGCAAATTTGTTGGAAACGAAATACTGAAATATATAATTTACATAAGTATGCACACCCCTGAGTCAATACCTCGCAGATGCACCTTTGGCGGCGATGACAGCTTTGAGTCGTCTTGGGTATGTCTGCATCAGCTTTGAGTCGTCTTGGGTATGTCTGCATCAGCTTTGTGTCGGCTTGGGTATGTCTGCATCAGCTTTGAGTCGTCTTGGGTATGTCTGTATCAGCTTTGAGTCGTCTTGGGTATGTCTGCATCAGCTTTGAGTCGTCTTGGGTATGTCTGTATCAGCTTTGTGTCGTCTTGGGTATGTCTGCATCAGCTTTGAGTCGTCTTGGGTATGTCTGTACCAGCTTTGTACATCTGGATCTGGGGATTTTCTCCCATTCTTCCTTGCAGGTTCTCTCAAGCTCTGCTAAGTTAGATGGGGAGTGGCGGTGAACAGCAGTCTTTAAGTCATTGGGATTCAAGTCTGGGCTTTGGCTGGGCCATTCAAGGACTTTCACATTCTTGTTGTGAAGCCATTCCTGTGTTGCTTTAGCTGAATTGCTTGAGATCATTGTCCTGTTGGATCGTTTGCACTCCGAAGCAGGTTCTCATCAAGGATTTGCCTGCATTTGGCTCCATTCATTGTTCCCTCTATCCTTACCAGTCTCCCAGTCCCTGCCGCTGAAAAGCATCCCCATAGCATGATGCTGCCACCACCACGCTTCACGGTAGGGATGATGTTAGAGATGAGCAATGCCTGATTTTCTCCAGACATAGCGCTTTGCATTCAGGCCAATGAGTTAAAACAAATTCAGACCACATCATGTTTTGCCTTAGTCTCTCATAGTCTCTCACATGCCTTTTTGTAAATTCCAAGCATGCTGTAATGTGTTTTTATCTCAGGAGTGGCTTCTGTCTAGCCACTTTCCCATAAAGCCCAGATTGATGAAGTGCTGTAGAGATTGTTGTCCTTCTGGAAGGTTCTCCGATCTCTGTAGTTCTGTCAGAGTGGTCATTGTGTCCTTGGTCACCACCCTGACCAAGGTCCTTCTTGGCCGGTTGGGCAGTTTGGTTGGACAGCCAGCTCTAGGCAGAGTCTGGGTAGTTCCATAATTGTTCAATTTCCCAATGATGGAGACCACTATGCTCTTGGAAACTTTCGACACTCTAGGAATGTCTTTATACCCTTCCCCAATATAGTGCATACTGGAAGGTATTCAGACCCCTTGACTTTTTCCACATTTTGTTACGTTACAGCCTTATTCTAAAATTGATTAAATTAATGTTTTTCCTCATCAATCTACACACAATACCTCATAATGACAAAGCAAAAACAGTTTTTTAGACATTTTTGCGAATGTATTACGAATAAAAAACGGAAATACCTTATTTACAAAAGTATTCAGACCCTTTGTTATGAGACTCAAAATTGAGCTCAGGTGCATCCTGTTTTCATTGATCATCCTTGAGATGTTTTTACAACTCGATTGGAGTCCACCTGTGGTAAATTCAAATGATTAGACATGATTGGGAAAGGCAAACACCTGTCTATATAAGGTCCCACAGTTGACAGTGCATGTCAGAGCAAAAACCAAGCCATGAAGTCGAAGGAATTGTCCGTAGAGCTCCGAGACAGCATTGTGTCGAGGCACACATCTGGGTAAGGGTACCAAAAACATTATGCAGCATTGAAGGTCCCCAAGAACAAAGTGGTCTCCATCATTCTTAAATGGAAGAAGTTTGGAACCACTCTTCCTAGACTCTTCCTAGAGCTGACTGCCCGGCCAAACAGGGCAATTGGGGGAGAAGGGCCTTGTTCAGGAAGGTGACCAAGAACCTGATGGTCACTCTGACAGAGCTCCAGAATTCCTCTGTGGAGATGGGAGAACCTTCCAGAAGGACAACCATCTCTGCAGCACTCTACCAATGAGGCCTTTATGGTAGAGTGGCCAGACGGAAGCCACTCCTCAGTAAAAGGCACATGAAAGCCCGCTTGGAGTTTGCCAAAAGGCACCTTAAAGACTCTCAGAACATGAGAAACAAGATTCTATGGTCTGAATACCAAGTATCATGTCTGGAAGAAATCTGGCACCATCCTTATGGTGAAGCATGGGGGTGGCAGCATCATGTTGTGAGGAGGCTTTTCAGCGGCAGGGACTGGGAGACTAGTCAAGATTGAAGGAAAGATGAATGGAGCAAAGTACAGAGAGATCGTTGATGAAAACCTGTGTGCTCAGGACCTGACTGGGGCGAAGGTTCACCTTCCAACAGGACAGCGACCCTAAGCACATAGCCAAGACAACGCAGGAGTGGCTTCAGGACAATTCTCTGAATGTCCGTGTGTGGCCCAGCCAGAGCCCGGGGTTGAACTCAATCGAACATCTCTGTAGAGACCTGAAAATAGCTGTGCAGCGACGCTCAAAATCTAACCTGACAGAGCTTGAGAGGATTTGCAGAGAAGAATAGGAGAAACTCCCCAAATACAGGTGTGTCAATCTTGCAGCGTCATACCCAAGACGACTCAAGGCTGTAATCACTGCCAAAGGTGCTTCAACAAAGTACTGAGTAAATGGTCTGAATACCTATGTAAATGCGATATTTCAGTTTTTTTTATATACATTTGCTAACATTTCTAAAAACCTGTTTTTGCAATGTCATTATGGGGTCATTATTAATCCATTTTAAGGCTGTAACGTAACAAAATGTGGAAAAAGTCAAGGGCTCTGAATACTTTCCGAATGCACTGTGCACACACACACACACACACACACACACACACACACACACACACACACACAATCACACACACACACACATTGTACATGCCTCGTCACAGTTTTATCTTGGAGATCTACAGACTTCATGGTAGAGTCTGCTCTGACATGCACTGCCAGCTGTGGGACCTATAGACAGGTGTGTTTCTTTATAAGTCATGTCCAAACAATTGAAATGGCCACAGGTGGACTCCAATCAAGTTGTAGTGTTGTCTCTATGATGATCAAAGGACATTGGATGCACCTCAGTTCAAATTGGAGTGTCATAGCAAAGGGGTGTGAATACATATGTAAATGAGATATTTCTATATTTCATTTTCAATAAATTAGCGAAAATGTCATTATGGGGTATTGTGTGTAGATGTGTGAGAACAAAAATCGATTTAATCCATATTGAATTGAGGCTGTAACACAACAAAATGTGGAGTAAGTCAATGGCTATGAATCCTTTCTGAAGGCCCTGTAGATCTCAACCTGGATACATCATTTTGGAAAAATTCTAATTGGCCTTGAATCAAGGAGCACTTAGCGTTTCCTAATCAGCACTGTCTGTCTGTAACCTCCACAGATTACCTGGCTAATTATCATCTGAAATCTTTAATTTGTTTCCCAACAATTCCAGGGCTCTGTGCATACAGAAAAGAAGAGGTTCACTTGAGACTACCGTCTCGTCCACAACTTCCTTCGCTCTCTCTCTCCCTCTCTCGGTCTTTCTTGCATTGTTGTGAGTGGAGCTTCCCTATGGACCTCTCTATCATACTACCTACAAACATGGTCCTCTCCTCTCCCTTCTCTCCCACCAGCCACAAAATACAGCAACAGCTTGTAGGTAATTGATCAGACAAGTGAACTGTAAAATATTCATTTTCTACTTCAACAGCCAGATAAATCTCAGGGGAGGGTTTTGGAGGAGGATGCTGGTGGAAATATTGCTGATGCACCACCCGGCGCCCGGCGTGGCGAGGTAGGAGGGTAGGGGAAGCCTGATTGTGAACCAGGCAGATAAGAGGGGGGATAGGGTTGTCTAGCTGCCAGACAGCCAGTGATGGCCAGCCATGCAACGCTCGGCCTTGCCTCATAGAGCCAGAGCCCAAATCCCTCTCTCTCTCTTTCTCTCTCTCTCTCTTTCTCTCTCTCTCTCTCTCTCTCTCTCTCTCTCTCTCTCTCTCTTTCTCTACTCAGGCAGGATCTGAGGCTGCAGACAGTGTTGACGGAGGGGTTGGTTTGCTGCTCCCTTCGTGACTCGCAGGCTAAGGACAGGATTCAAGCTGTCGTGTTTATGTATAATTTCTTGCTTGGTTAGGAACTATTGCTTGGGCGCCCACATGCACATGCTCGCAGGCTTTTCCCTCTGATTACCACAGTCATCTACCTGTGACAGGAGTCTTGTACTAAGTATGTTACAGAGCACTACCCAATAATTTAGCAATTTTATGTGGCCATAGAAAAAATGGTTGACGTAAGCTACCATGTAAATACTGCAATGGGGACTGATTAAATTGGGTCCATTTTCCTCACCGCTAAGCATTCGAAATGTAACAAGTACTTTTGGGTGTCAGGGAAAGTGTATGGAGTAAAAAGTACATACGTATTTTCTTTAAGAATGTAGTGGAGTAAAAGCAAAACTTGTCAAAAATGTAAATAGTAAAGTTCTGATACGCACAAAAACGACTTAAGTAGTCCTTTAAACTATTTTTACTTCAGTATTTTACACTATTGGTTATTGGATTACGAATATTCAATGAAGTAATGAATGGAACATCTGTAATCGATACAATCAGATGGCCAGGAAAGCCATGCAAGTACAAAGGTCAAAAGGCTTAGAGGTGAAAGGTGATGGCTGATATAATTAGTTAGATATATTGATCCCTTCGTAGTGGTCTTATTGATTTGATTCTGTAGCACCTCAGAAACCAGAAACAAGGCCCATAAGGGCCCATAAGGGAAGGCTTGTAGAAAAGGCCTTGATATTAACACTGAACAACACTATAAACTCAACATGCAACCCATCTTTTTTTCGGGTTAAGCAGTATGTTGTGGGGAAACAAATACTACAACTCTCATGTTGCTGTCTTATACGCCGCTCCAGAGCATCCCAAACAGGCTCAATGGGTGACATGTCTGGTGAGTAGGCAGGCCATAGAAGAACTGGGATATTTTCATTTCATAATGCGGTTGAATGGCACGACAATGGGCCTCATGATCTCTTCACGGTATCTCTGTGCATTCAAGTTGCCATCGATAAAATGCAATTGTGTTCGTTGTCCGTAGCCCATACCATAACCCCACCACCACCACGGGGCACTCTGTTGACAACGTTGACATCAGCAGTCCCCATACACACTGTCTGCCATCTGCCATCTGCCAGGTACAGTTGTAACCGGGATTCATCCGTGAAGAGCACATTTGTCCAGTGTGCCAGTGGCCATTGAAGGTGAGCATTTTCCCAGTGAAGTTGGTTACGACGCCGAACTGCAGTCAGGTCAACACCCTGGTGAGGACAACATGCAGATGAGCTTCCCTGAGATGGTTTCTGACAGTTTGGCAAACCCACAGTTTCATCAGGTGTCCAGGTGGCTGGCTCTTAGACGAGCCCGCGGGTGGAGAAACCAGATGTGGAGGTCCTGGGCTGGCGTGGTTACACGTGGCCTGCGGTTGTGAGGTCGGTTGGATGTACTGCCAAATTCTCTAAAACGACGTTTGAGTAATGAACATTAAATTGGACATTCCTGCAGTCAGCAGGCCAATTGCACGCTCCCTCAAATCTCAAGACATGGCATTGTGTTGTGTGACAAAACTTTACAGTGGTCTTTTATTTTCCCCAGCACATGGTACCTGTGCAATGATAATGCTGTTTAATCAGCTTCTTGATATGCCACACCTGTCAGTTGGATGGATTATCTTGGCAAAGGAGAAATGCTCACTAACAGGGATGTACTGTAAAGAAATATGTGCACACAATTTGAAAGAAATAAGCTTTTTGTGAGTTTGGAACATTTCTGGTTTATTTTATTTACATGTTGCATTTATATTTTTGTTCAGCATAGATTATCATATGTGTTGCCAATCATGCAATTGCTATAGCTGTGGTATTCCAAACTGTCTCGTCCACAAGTGTTTCATGTTATGGCCAACTTTACTTACTTTTTTGCAGACAGAGGTCAGCCTATGTGTGAGAAGTTTCTACCACTTACAGTACCTGCTTAAATTCCAACAGCCTTGGGTCTGTCCCCCTCAACTTACAGTATCCTTTATGGATGACCCCTTATTTAAAGTCTCTCACAAGGACACATCCTCTCTTCCTCAAAGGCTCTCTCCATCCCTTTGCTCTTTCCATCCCTCTGCTCTCTCCATCCCGCTGCTCTCTCCATCCCTCTGCTCTCTCCATCCCTCTGCTCTCTCCATCCCTCTGCTCTCTCCATCCCCCTGCTCTCTCCATCCCTCTGCTCTCTCCATCCCTCTGCTCTCTCCATCCCCCTGCTCTCTCCATCCCTCTGCTCTCTCCATCCCCCTGCTCTCTCCATCCCTCTGCTCTCTCCATCCCTCTGCTCTCTCCATCCCCCTGCTCTCTCCATCCCTCTGCTCTCTCCATCCCCCTGCTCTCTCCATCCCCCTGCTCTCTCCATCCCTCTGCTCTCTCCATCCCTCTGCTCTCTCCATCCCCCTTCTCTCTCCATCTCTCTGCTCTATCATCCCTCTGCTCTCTCCATCCCCCTGCTCTCTCATCCCTCTGCTCTCTCCATCCACCTGCTCTCTCCATCCCTCTGCTCTCTCCATCCACCTGCTCTCTCCATCCCTCTGCTCTCTCCATCCCCCTGCTCTCTCCACCCCCCTGCTCTTTCCATCTCTCTGCTCTCTCATCCCTCTGCTCTCTCCATCCCCCTGTTCTCTCCATCTCTCTGCTCAATCATCCCTCTGCTCTCTCATCCCTCTGCTCTCTCCATCCCCCTGCTCTTTCCATCTCTCTGCTCTATCATCCCTCTGCTCTCTCCATCCCCCTGCTCTCTCCATCCCCTGTTCCAGGATACACGTTATACCTCATATGTGTGTAACAGGGTGTAAATAGAGCCAATTTTCCTTTTTATTAATTTTTCAGTTGTTCATTTTTTTTGCCTATTTTCTCCCCAATTGCTAGTTACGGCCTTGTCTCATCGCTGCAATTCCTCAATGGGTTTGGGAGAGGAGAAGGATGAGACATGCATCCTCTGAAACATGACACGCCCAGCCTCCTACACATTGCTTAACCCGGAAATCAGCCGCACCAATATGTCGCAGGAAACACCGTTCGACTGACGACCAAAGTCAGCTTGGCCCGCCACATGGAGTCGCTAGAGCGTAATGCAAAAGCCTCCCCTAACCTGGACAGCGCTGGGCCAATTGTGCGCCGCCCTATGGGGCTCCGGGCCACGGAGGTTGAACCTCAGGCGGTTGTGACGCCTCAGCACTCTGAAGCAGTGCCTTAGACCGCTGCGCCACTCAGGAACCGTAGAGCCTCTTTTCCATATATCGGTTATGCAATATTCACACTTGGCATCTCAGTAACCATATACCATACATCTAGAGAGAGAGAAAGAGAAGAGGAGAGAGAGGTAGATAGAGAGGGGGGCAGAAAAGGGAGGGGGGGGGGGGGGCAGACAGAGACACAGAGGGAGAGAAGGAGCATAAGAAGATAGAGAGAGGAACAGAAAGAGAGAAAGATATCTACCTACCTACCTACCTACCTACCTTCCTGCTGGACATGCCTGGCACTAATGGTGTTGTTCTTCTTCATATTGACGTTTTAATATATTTTTTATGGCCTGTCATGAAGTGCACTTAATAGGCCAGCAAAGGGGAGAAGAAAATACCCTAACTCACAACAACACTAGATCAATGTGTAATAATGAAGTAGTTAGAAATCAAAGCAACGCGT